>NC_044914.1:32825072-33140532 GCF_001633185.2 Quercus lobata | reverse complement strand
AATATGGAGTAAGTTTAAGTCAGAGAACTTTGGGTTATAGGAAATCAAGTAGGAATGAAAGAATCTGCCATGAGAAAATTCAAAAATTGAATCAAGTTTATGGAAATTGAATCAATTTTGAAGGTGCATTTCACACGTGACTTAGTTTTCGTCCTATTGAAGAGGTTTACAGAAAGTACTCTATTGAATGTAACACTTTAGTCACAATTGTTTTCCATATGCTTATCAAATTAACAGAATATAAACTTTCACAATTGTTTTTCTATAGATGATGAGGCGTTCGAGGGTGATTGGGGCATGTACATGGATGGCGCCGGGTCATCGCGATGCACGCCTAACGCTACTCAAAGGCCATCTGATGCTCAAGCTAGCCCTCGGTCCCCACCACCCACTCGGCTATCTCCCCCATTGTTCATCGGCTCTGCCCACGATGGTGGCTGTATATTTGTACCCACACCTGGCCAACCGACCCCACCTATAGTTCAGGCTGAGCCCACGCAGGACCCTTCGCTTCCTAACCCCGACGAATCGACTACACAGATCAAACAGATACAGAGTGAAAATATTGTGCTGGTACATGGGTTGCGAAGATCACTCCGCACTAACATACATCCCCCTGGTCATGGGACCGGTGACAGTAAATACCATGATTTATGAAAATATTTATGAAATCCACAGACAAAGCATAATTATAAAAGATTTTTGTTATGATTTATTCCTATGTCTACCTCCGCAGATTTTTGTCCTTGTCTTCTATCTTTAGAATGATAATGTAATTATTTGCACAGCTAGGAAGGCATCTTTCTTAACTACTATCTGTTAATTAGAATGTTCAGATTAACAATCAAAATGAAGAGTTTGCATTAGATTTTCTTATTTAGCCAGTACACCTCCATGCTATGTAAACCTTTTATCATTTACCTTAATAGAATGTCACAAGACTTGCATATGATGTCTTTAAGTGATGATCATACTCAGATCAAACATTTTTTTATAATGAAATTATTGCTATTTGTGGGTTCATCAACTATTACTCACTTCACTTGGTAGATATTTCATAGGCTTCATCATCAAACGCATAATCCAAGAGTCTTAAGTATATCCTCTATAGTAGTGTATTACTGTTGCCATTGTTGCAGTGCAGTTAATCATGTATTTACTAGCATTATTTGTGGTTGTAGAATTTGTAGTAGTCATGTGACATTGGATGGCAACCCAATTCATCACCCAGCTTATTAGTGGTGTCAAGGGTGATCAATCATTGCTATAGAATTTTTCTCATTAGTTTTTCTTTTTTCATTCCACAAAATCCTCACAGAATCTGTACAATGATGTAGCCTATTGAGTGTTGACCCCTAAACACACATTTTGCTTTGGTCTATTTAGTGGATGAGTAAGAGAGAAGCTATATAGCTCCTTTCCACATCATTGTGGCCTTAGGGAACGTGCGGTCCCTCTCTTTAAACTCTACTTTGGCTGTTAGGGAATGCGTGCATTCAAGTAATGTGCTCTGCTTTGAATTTCAAGTAAGATGAGACCGGCCAAGGCAGCTATGAGGAAGCGAAAAGATCGTTGAGCTGTTGATGATGTGGAGCATATAGGGGTAAAACCTTGCCCAATATCTGGACTTTTTAATCTATTTTAGTTTTTGAGGTTCATTTTTCGATAATTACAACTCACAAGCAAAAAAAAAATAAAAGAAAATAAAAACAATATAAAATTTGATAGTTGGGATTTTAGAACATATAAAAGGAACTTGTTACCCTTAAGCAACTGAATTTCTCTCTCCTCTCTCTATATATACGTAAGTCCAGCATGGCTTAGAAATTGAATTTGCTTAGTTCTATTTATAAATATTCTTCCTTGCTTTAAACTTTGTTTGATTTACAAGAAAGTGATTGACATGACTGCAAAAGATGACGCCTCAATGCTGTTTATACTTCAACCTGACCATGTTTGTATTTGGTTCAGTTACAATGATTTGGAAACTTGTTATTTTGATACTTGTTCAAGTGGCATGTCTGTGCATCTTGTTTCAAAATGAAAATGGAGTTAAAGATGTACTTTTATTATGGAACTATAGGTCTAGACAAATTATGAGTTATATGTTTTTAGCAATAATATTTCTCAAGTATGACTTTCAAGTGAGTTTACTAATAGTGGATTGCATACATGCATTACTTCAAGTAACTTTGTCTCATTTTTAGTTAGCTATGTGGATTAGCATTAATGTCTATCAGGCAGTGAGTTGTGAATTTTGAAGCAGAACTTTAAGGCTTATAAGTCTTTATCAATTTAGCTATAGTATCAAATAAGCATTAATTTTAGTATTCGGTCTTTGAAAGTTTCAGACAAGTTCACTTGTAAAGTAATATTCTCTTTACATTATAAAAGTGCCCTATATATTCAAAAGGAAATGTCCTGTAGTTATGCTTGCCCTTTAACTCTATTATTTTATACTATGCATCAAGGTTAAAGGACGTGGCTGGCAACATTTAGGAGCATTATATATTATCACACTTGCAGTCTAGTATGTGCCTTTTTGGCCTTCGTTGTACTCTTGAGAGGGAAAGAAAGGCATTTGCATCAGATTATTGACAAGGGAGACAGCTTACTCTTGGAACAAATCTATATATTACTAAAAGCTGAAGCGTAGCGTTTAATGTTGCTGCTCTCACGTTGCGCCACATCAGCTGCCACGTCATTCTTTTTTTCCATTTCTTTTTTAAAATATAATTTTTCCCACAATTTTAAAATGGATTTTACAATTTTCAGCCCTATAAATGCAGCCCACTATTTATTTATTTACTTTCACTATCACCTTATAATAAATTCAGCCCACTACTTATTATTTACTTCCACTATCACCCTATAATAAATCTGTATAATTAATCCAGCTCACCTCTTAATTATTTAGTTTCACTATCAAGCCCAACTCAAAACCTTTTCAGTTCAGTTTTAGGCTTTTTTGTGAGCTTTTTCAGCTAAAAGGAAAAAAATAAATAAATAAATAACAAACGTTGAAGCCTTTCAAGCTTTAGGGGGTTTTTTTTTTCCCAATTTCTTATAATTTTTTTTTAACATTTATTTTTTTAATATTTACACTTCTCTAACCTTTCTCTCTCCCTTACTATTTCATCTCCCCACTACTTCTTCAATATTTCTCCCTCCCTTACCTTTTCATCTCCCCACTACCTTCTACATTAATATCATTATTTCTCTTTCCCTTCATCTTCCTTTATTTTTATCTCTTCTTAGTCATTTATTTTTTTTAATATTTACACTTCTCCAACCTTTCTCTCTCCCTTATCATTTCATCTCCCCACTACACTACTTCTTTAATATTTCTCCCTCCCTTACCATTTCATCTCCCCACTACTTCTTCAATATGTCTCACTCCCTTACCTTTTCATCTCCCCACTACCTTCTACATTAATATCATTCTTTCTCTTTCCCTTCATCTTCCTTTATTTTTGTCTTTTCTTAGTCACACCCTCTTACTATAAATTTGTCACTATCTATTCTATTCTATGCATAGTTTCCCCTCACAAAAAAAAAAAAAGGTTCCTCTCTCTCCCTCTCTCTCTCTCTAATTTTTTTGGTGGATTTTTTTTATTTTTTCTTACATCTCACTTTTAGGTTGATAATTTTTTATATTCTTTAAAACTTTATTTTGAGTTAATGCGATTTAGTTTTGTTTTTTAAATTTTTATTATTTTTTTTTTTTTTTAATTCTCTTTGGTTGTTAAATGTTATCCTATTGCATTCTAAAGAATTAAATATAGCATAAAAAAATATAATATTATTCTATTATATAGTATGATTTGGATAATTTGGTATTTATTCTGTTACACTAAAAGCTGAAGCGTAACGTTTAATGTTGCTGCTCTCACGTTGCGCCACATCAGCTGCCACGTCATTCTTTTTTTCCTTTTCTTTTTTAAAATATAATTTTTCCTACAATTTTAAAATGGATTTTACAATTTTCAGCCCTATAAATGCAGCCCACTATTTATTTATTTATTTTCACTATCACCTTATAATAAATTCAGCCCACTACTTATTATTTACTTCCACTATCACCCTATAATAAATCTGTATAATTAATCCAGCTCACCCCTTATTTATTTAGTTTCACTATCAAGCCCAACTCAAAGCCTTTTCAGTTCAGTTTTAGGGTTTTTTGTGAGCTTTTTCAGCTAAAAGGAAAAAAAAAATAATAAATAACAAACGTTGAAGCCTTTCAAGCTTTAGGGTTATTTTTTTTTTCCAATTTTCTTATAATTTTTTTTAGCATTTATTTTTTTAATATTTACACTTCTCTAACCTTTCTCTCTCCCTTACTATTTCATCTCCCCACTACTTCTTCAATATTTCTCCCTCCCTTACCTTTTCATCTCCCCACTACCTTCTACTTTAATATCATTATTTCTCTTTCCCTTCATCTTCCTTTATTTTTATCTCTTCTTAGTCATTTATTTTTTTTAATATTTACACTTCTCCAACCTTTCTCTCTCCCGTATCATTTCATCTCCCCACTATACTACTTCTTCAATATTTCTCCCTCCCTTACCATTTCATCTCCCCACTACTTCTTCAATATTTCTCCCTCCCTTACCTTTTCATCTCCCCACTACCCTCTACATTAATATCATTCTTTCTCTTTCCCTTCATCTTCCTTTATTTTTGTCTTTTCTTAGTCACACTCTCTTACTATAAATTTGTCACTATCTATTCTATTCTATGCATAGTTTCCCCTCGCAAAATAAAAAAGGTTCCCTCTCTCTCCCTCTCTCTCTCTCTCTAATTTTTTTGGTGGATTTTTTTATTTTTCTTACATCTCTACTTTAGGTTGATAATTTTTTATATTCTTTAAAACTCTATTTTGAGTTAATGCGATTTAGTTTTGTTTTTAAAATTTTTATTATTATTTTTTTTTAATTCTCTTTGGTTGTTAAATGTTATCCTATTACATTCTAAAGAATTAAATATAGCATATAAAAATATAATATTATTCTATTATATGGTATGATTTGGATAATTTGGTATTTATTCTGTTACACTAAAAGCTGAAGCATAACGTTTAATGTTGCTGCTCTCACGTTGCGCCACATCAGCTGCCACGTCATTCTTTTTTTCCTTTTCTTTTTTAAAATATAATTTTTCCTACAATTTTAAAATGGATTTTACAATTTTCAGCTCTATAAATGCAGTCCACTATTTATTTATTTACTTTCACTATCACCTTATAATAAATCCAGCCCACTACTTATTTATTGACTTCCACTATCACCCTATAATAAATCTGTATAATTAATCCAACTCACCTCTTATTTATTTAGTTTCACTATCAAGCCCAACCCAAAGTCTTTTTAGTTCAGTTTTAGGGTTTTATGTGAGCCTTTTCACCTAAAAAAAAAAAAAAAAACGTTGAAGCCTTTCAAGCTTTAGGGTTTTTTTTTTTTTTTTTTTTTTTTTCTTTCCAATTTTCTTATAATTTTTTTTAACATTTATTTTTTTAATATTTACACTTCTCCAACCTTTCTCTCTCCCTTACTATTTCATCTCCCCACTACTTCTCATTAATATCATTATTTCTCTTTTCCTTCACTTCCTTTATTATTTATTCTTCTTAGTCATTTATTTTTCTTAATATTTACACTTCCAACCTTTTTCTCTCCTCCCTTCATTTCATCTCCCCACCAACTTCTTCAATTATTTCTCCCATTCCCCTTACCATTCATCTCCCACTACTTTTTCAATATTTTTCCCTCCCTTACCATTTCATCTCCCCACTACACTAATTCTTCAATATTTCTCCCTCCCTTACCATTTCATCTCCCCACTACTTCTTCAATATTTCTCCCTCCCTTACCTTTTCATCTCCCCACTACCCTTTACATTAATATCATTCTTTCTCTTTCCCTTCATCTTCCTTTATTTTTGTCTCTTCTTAATCACACCCTCTTACTATAAATTTGTCACTATCTCTTCTATTCTATGCATAGTTTTCCCTCGCAAAAAAAAAAGGTTCCCACTCTCTCCCTCTCTCTCTCTCTCTCTCTCTTTCTCTCTCTCTCTCTCTCTCTAAATTTTTTGGTGGATTTTTTTATTTTTCTTGCATCTCTACTTTAGGTTGATAATTTTTTATATTCTTTAAAACTCTATTTTGGGTTAATGCGATTTAGTTTTGTTTTTTAAATTGTTATTTTTTTTATTTATTTTTTAATTCTCTTTTGTTGTTAAATGTTATCCTATTGCATTCTAAAGAATTAAATATAGCATATAAAAATATAATATTATTCTATTACATAGTATGATTTGGATAATTTGGTATTTATTCTATTACATAGCATGATTTTTTATAGTGTTCAATTTAGATGTTAAACTATGATACTTTACTGATTTTTGTTTATTTTTTAATCCTTTGTGGTGGACAAAGTACTCTTAATAGTTGTATTAGAAGTACTCTATAATGCCATTTATTTAAAGAAAAGCAAAGGTTAGCCAAACGAAAATAATCGGAAAGGTGACAAATTTTAACTTTTTGCAATTTTATTTTTATTATTATTATTTTATAACAATACATGTATAGAAATTTAATTCTTTGATTTTGCTAATAATTGTTTATTTGATAATATGTTTTAGGCGGCCGAAATTATAATTTCTACAAAGAAAATAACCTTAATAGATTATCAAATACAAAATTTTATCCTAATATTGGTTCAATTAATCATTGTTAAGTTTTATTAATTTTTTTTAGTTTATGTTTTTTTGGTGTTTTGGATTGTTCCTATATTACATTTATGATTGTTCCTATAATAAATAAAAATATAATTACGAAATACATTACTCATTATTAGATTAGTTTACATTGTAAAAAAAAAAAAAAAGTTTAATAAAACTACCATAAAAATAATTATCATGTGCAACGCGCGGGTTCGCGGCTAGTTTTACTAATAGGCAAAAACTAATTATTAATACCAAAAATAAAATAATAAAACCTTCCTTTCTGTAAAGTTGTTTCCCTGACCTGCCATTTCCCTCTTATTGTGCAATTTTTGTTGTTTTCTTTCATTTACTGATTCATATTTGGTGGCATATTTTGTAGGCTTCAGTAGATCCTACTATAGATCTACTTTGAAAACCACCATGTTGGTTGTTTTCCTTGTTTTTTGCACGGTAGTTGGACAACGGGGAGGAATAGTTATAACAGCTAGTGGACAAAACAGTGACAAGATTTTTTGGACATAGAAGACTTTGACATATTTTTGGAGAGCATATATGACAATTTGGACAGATTTTTCTGGACAACTGATTTGAGCTTATAGAATCTTTTTAAACATATTTTGTAAGTGCAAACAAGCTACTTAAACATCTTAGGTCCTATGTGTGCATGTTTGAGTAAGCTTCGAGTTAGGTACCAAAATCCGTTGCAAAGGGTGTATATTTTCATATGCAATGGAAAAGTTCATTTCTATATTTTTGTTTCTAGTTAGGTGCCAATTATAATTGCAAAGGGTGGATATTTTCATGTGCAATGGAAAAGTTCGTTTCTATATTTTTGTATCTATGTAGATATTTAAACAAAGGCAGCTTTAGACGAATGCAATATTATGACGATGGATGGAAATTTGAATTCAAGAAGTTTAATTTTAGCAAACTTTATTAGAAAATGCAGATGATTCTCTTCTCCATGTGATGAAAATGAGAGTCTACATGTAATCTTAGAGATAATAAGTAGACCTAAGTCTTACTCATGTTACTTTATATTTTATAAGTTTTTTTTTTTTTTTTTTTTTAACAAATTGTAGCAATTTTAGCATTTTTCATTAACATAGCTAGCCCTTATTTTCTTGAAGTTTTTTGATTATATTAGTAAAATTTCATCTTACTTTCATTGTTAGTGTACAATATGCACACATGCGAAAGAGTCCTATGTGTATATGATGCTCTTCTGTAATTTGATACATAAACTAATCCAAAACAAACTTGAAAGATATTCTTCGGATATGTTCATTTTCCTTAAAATGAAAAAGAAAAAAAAAATTTGGAGTCCAAATTCTACAAGTTTTTTAACTAAATTGGAACACATTTTAATGTATTGTCCCACACACTTGTCGAGTATCTGTGACTATTAACAATTTACACTTCAATGAATCAACCAACTCAACGACAATTGATGCCCAACCCTGTTTTCAACGTAGTACTCGGGTGGAACCAATGTAGCAAATACTAATTATGAAACTCGACACTAGTGTAATCGAGTATTGATCACAAATTTTACTTGACCGGTCGAACTGAGATTCGACCCATCGAAAAAATGCTTGAGTCCACCCGAACTTCACTGTAAAAAATGAATGGTATTCGATTGATATTGGATCGGTTAGTTTTTATCAAACTCGGATTCAAAGATAGTGAGCATTATTGTACTCGATTTCCTGATCATCGAGTATCGTGCCAAACTACACAGCGACCAATAACTATAAAACTCGACATCGTTGTAGTCGAGTATTAGAGATAATTAATGCCCAACCTTGTTTTCAACGTAGTACTTGGGTGGAACCAATTTTAAATATACTAATTATGAAACTCGACACTAGTGTAGTTGAGTATTGATGACGAATTTTACTTGACCGGTCGAACTAAGATTCGACCCATCGAAAAAATGCTTGAGTCCACCCAAACTTCACTGTAAAAATCAATTGGTATTCAATTGATACTGGATCGGTCAGTTTTTATCAAACTCGGCTTCAGAGATAGCGAGTATTATTGTACTCGATTTCCTGACCATCGAGTATGTGCCAGACCAATAACTATAAAACTCGACACCGTTGTAGTCGAGTATTAGAGATAATTAATGTAAAACATTGAACACGGTAGATACAGATATTTGGTCTTCCCCTCAGAATTGAACCTGACCTCTATCTGTGACTCTCAAATCTCAATCTCAAAAGTGTCTCTTAGTTTTCGTCGTCAACCTTTACTCTGTCTGTGACTCTTCTTCTTCTTCTTCTCAAAACTCCAACCGCCCCTCTTTCATCTACACTACACTACAGTCATTGATTCTACACTATAAAATCAAAACCCTGGCCTGAACATGTCTCTCAACCTTCTACTCACTCTTCCCCTCAAATCCCTAGCCGACCCATCTAATTTATCTTCTCCTCAAAACCGTGGCTGCCCTCTGTTCTTTTTCTTCACCTTTCAACCACCGAATCCACTAGCAAGGTATATATGTTGTATATATTTTTGTTTTGTTTACTTACTAATTATATTTTCAATAAGATTTTAGATTTTGTTTACTATATTAATCATTATCATGTCGATTGTTTAGTACTAATAGTAGGCTTGTTTGTTTAATTTTTATGTTGATTTTAAAATAATTGGGTCTTGCTCTATGATTTCTTTTCAAGTTCGTTTGTATTTGTCATCTTAGAAAAAAATAATTGTTGATCCGTTCTGAACGTGGTTAATCGCTATGATGTTGGTTTTTATTATTATTTTTTTTAAGACAAAAGATGGAAGTATTATTAGATGGAATTTTTGTCACTTGTAAATATTTAATTAAATTATCATAAATGAAACACTGTTACTAAAATAACAAATGACTTATTAATTAGATTGCTCATTTTCGAGTGAGATTGGGCTTACACTTATAAGACTTTTAACTACTCATATCCTTCACCTTAATTATCTACCCAGAAGAAAGGACTTATTAGTTGGTAAGATAGTTTACTTGAGGTAAAACTTTATTACCTCAGTTTCAAAAATAATTTTATAATTTCACATCAACTAAAATTCTATTACAAATAATTTGAAGAAAATAAAAATTTTATAATTTATTTTAAATTATTTTGATAATCTATCATATGTTGCATTTAATATAATAAAAGTTAATCTTATATATTATGTTGTGTCATTGTCAAGTAATTAACATACGCGTTGTACGTTGCAAATTAATATACTTTTGCCATGTGACTTATTAATTATTAAGATGATTAATATATTATATATGTGAAATTCTATTAAAGATTTAATTTTCAAGTGGCACGCTACTGATCAAGATAATATAACTTTGATTATATTAGTAATATAATTTGTTCATTCACATATAAGTTTTATTAAATTGTGTACTGTATGATCATAAAATCAGTTCATATATAAAAATAGAAGTAGAATTCATCAATATCATCATAATTGAATAAATAAAGTATTAACAAACTAAGTGTAGATAGATGATTAAAATAAATATTGAAACTTCATATAATTAGTTCATTAGTAGCATTACGTTTGTGGGGGCCGGTTAATCAATAATTATTAAAACCGTGTTAACTGGGCCTGTGGCCCATCCGAGGACGTTAAACCATCCGAGGAGGCCCATATAAGGTTATAAGGGGAACCAAATGAAAAGAGGAGTAGATATCACATGAGATGGGTCCAGTATTCGTCCGAGGAAAAAATCCTTCTCGACAATATGTGTCCGAGGACGACCTGAACGCCATATTGTCACAAACACACTTCGAAGCTACATTACCACTAAGGGTGGGACATGGGGCCAAGGGTAAGAAAGAAAAGATAAACAAATATCTTTAACAATTGCTGCCTCCGCATTGATTATCTTTCAACCAACTCTCTGGCCGCATTAATGTGGAAGTGATGCCTGAACAATGATGAAGCAGCCTTATAGCTACTGGTTGGAGGTTCCAGGAGGTGTTGGATGGGACAGGAGAGGATCCCCCGAATCCAACCTACACGTGTGTGGTGAAGATGACACCAAGAGGGCAGTATATAACATGGAAGAATGTGTTAAGAGGAAGGATCGAAACTTCTAAACAAGTGATGCTTAGAAGACAATCTTATGAAATAAAGAACTTAGCTTGCTTCAAGGATAAATTGATCATAATATTTGTATTAATCCATCTAGAAATGTTAAGTTTAATAGTTTTTTTTTTGAAGTTAATCTAGTTCTTTTATATCCACGCTCTACAAATTTATTGTTTGGGCCTTTAGCATTCGAACCCAATACGAGTTTGGGATCGTTAGAAATTGAGTCCTTACAACGTTAATTAAAGTACTAATATAAATAAAACTAGTTAGAACTTTGGTAATGGAGTCTGATTTGTAGTAGAATTAAAAAATTTCATGTACTTAGTGAGGTGAGGTGAGAGATTCTTTTGGGATAAGAAGTCTTTTTAGTTGTATAAAAAGACTTCTAGGGTAAAGATTGTCCACATGGTTATTTGATTGATTAACTTCAGAGAATGCTTTGTTTTGTGTGCAAAAAAACAAAAACTGTGCAGAAAGAAAGAATTTGTTTTGTGTTTATCACTATACTGGTGATTTTTAGTACTAATACGAGATCTTGGTATAAAAAATAATATTATAACTATTTATTTGTTGTTGATTTTAAAATAATCTGTCTTGCTCTTTAATTTCTTCTTAAGTTTTTTCTATTTCTGACATCTTAAAATAAAATAATTGAAGATCCATACAGACTTTGTAATGTTAACTGTTTATTACTAATAGTAGATTTGTTTGTTTGTAGACATTGATTTTAATTTCATTTTTCATTCTTTAATTTTTCTTAGAATAACTAAATTTCTTATCAATAATTTTTCTTTAAATTGGTCTAGATGGAAAGTGATGAGATGATTCCCAAAGGAAAAGACATTGACTTAGATGCCCAACTTGATGAAGTGGCTGAACTTCCTTCGCCAAAGAAGGCTAAGACTGAGCTCAACGTCTACAAAAGGAGAACTTCAACTGTTTGGCGTCACTTTTAGATGCTTCCGACAAAAGATTAAGAACAGCCTACATGCAAATGCAAGAAGTGTGGAAAGGAATATATTTCTGCCGGCGCATATGTTGGGTTTAATTTGAAGCGCCATTTGGGGTTATGTCCAAGGAAATTTCAAGTGCCATTGAGCATTCCTAGTTCTACAGTGGCAGATACAGGTAATGTTTTTTTTATTTATTTATATGTTGGCTGAATGAGTTCTAATATGATGATTTTTTAAAAAGAAAATAATATATATGTCAAAAAGGTTCTAGATTTCCCACAAAATGTCAATATTTATTTTAAATATTAATCATGAAAAGGTGTAGAGAAAACTTTAAATGGCAGAAAAGTTGCTCTATGGACAAAGGATTTGAGTTATCAAAATAGAACATATAGAATATGCACAATATTTTTGAGAATTTAAATGGAATAAATTGAGTTGAATGATGCATGATGGTATGGTTGACGATTGTAATACAAATTACATTCATGCATATTCAAAATATAATAGTTTATAGATTGTGTTGGCAGACTTGGTAGACAATAGACAATACAATTTAATTACCAATAATTTTTGTTCTTACTACTATGCAAACGACTTATTTATTTAATCGATTCATTGCTTCAATTGCTTGATTACCCAGAATTTTTAAATTTCTTATTTATAATGCATAGATAAGTTTTTAATGTTTCATTAAATTTATTTGATATAGAAGGTGCACAATCACAATTGGAAGAGCTCACTAAAGATAAAACGAGCATGAAGAACAATAACGATGGGCACAAGGAAGACACCTCTTCAATGGAAACCCTCAATCCAGACGGCGTTAATCAGTGATGTCTTTTACTTTTTCTATTGTTGCACTTGGATGGTTGGATTTGGATTTTGCCATCAATGATATTTTGATATGGCATGTAATCATTTTGGGTTTTTATTATCTTAATCTGTTATGTCTTTTAGTTTTTGAAATGGAACTTGGATGCCATGTAATAATCTTGGTTATTTATTATGGAACTTTGACATAATAAATAATTTGACAGTATGGAGGGTGGAATCTTTTGGACTAGTAGTTTTATTTTGGAGGAATGAAAGAATTATTTGCTTTTGTTATTATTTTAATTTTGATTACTTGATTTATGGTTGAATTATCTATACAACTATTTAAGTAGCTGCACCTGTTTGGACCGGATTTTTTTTTTTTTCAAAAAATACCCCTGCAACCTAAGTTTAAGTAGATATAAAGCTTGAGGATAATATAGTAAAAATACATCTTTAACTTTCACCTATAACTTTGCCTAAAAAATAGGCAATATTTAACTCCCACGTTTAACTCCAAGCATTACTCCACGTTTTCACTTTTCATTCTTTAGTTTTTTTTTTTTTTTTTTTTTTCCTTCCTGTATTCAAGACTGAACTTTTTTTTTCTTTGTAAAAAAAAAAAAAAAAACTTAGCTTTTTTTTTTTTTTTTTGATATATAGAAAAAAAATACTAAAAGGTAGAAATCAATCATATCCAAAAGAAATCCAAAAAATTGCAAATACCACATTGAAATTTCAAACCCATGTTCAACTTCTATCCAAAAAAAAACTACTTTCAAATTTATCCCAAAAAAACCCTACTTTCAAATATTTAACAAAACTTTTAGATAACTACGGCTAAAAAAAACTGAAGTTAAAAACAAATTCATAAAATTTTAAATACCACATTTAGATCTTTAACAAGAATTTCAGATCTACTTACTAAAAAAACTGAAAGAAGTTAAAAATCTATCCCAACATAAACCATTATCAAAATATATAGCTTTCCACCCTTTCAAGTTCAAACATTTAATTCATTCTCCCAAAAACCTCTCTATTCAAACATTTAATTGAATAGAGAGGTTGACAGTGGTTTGTGGGCTATGGAGGATTCTTGGTTAGTGTTCATAGTGGCTAATTTGATATGGTCATTAGCCCATAATGGAGGCTGCTTTAGGATTTCATCATTGCACAAATATGGGAGCAGAATTTGAGTTCCAGCCAAGGAGTTTAATTGGTGGAGTGAGTGTTTAGAGGTATGGATTTTTTCAGATTTTGTGAGTGTGCGTGTGTTTTTTCAAACCTTCATTTTTTTGCTATTGGCTTTGAATTCAAGTATATATAGTGTCATGTATTACATATTACAAAATCAAAAAAGTTTGTGTTCAAGAGAAAATGAATTTGAGATAGAGAGTTTTGGTGATTTTTCTATATACAAGTTTTAGTTTGTAGATCAAAAAATCTGATACTGTGAACACTTACCATTACTTTGGTTTTATTTGCATTTATAAACTTTACTAGCTTTTGAGCATGTGAGCGCTCAGAGGCTTTTTCTATTTTTTCAGTAAAGATTAATAATTTGCATCCATTATAATTTGGAATTGCTATATTTTCCAATCATAAAAAAAATCTAGGGGTGTCATGAAGAATTATTTCACCACACATAATACTCATCAGACCCCTAGGTGGTTGGTTTTTTTTTTTTTTTTTTTTTTTTTTTTTTTTTTTTTGGTGATTGGAAGATGTAGCAATCTCAAATTATAATGGATGCAAATTATTAATCTTTACCAAAAAAAAATAGAAAGAGCCTCAAATTATTAATCCTTACATATCTCCCACAAACCCACCTAAAATGTTTTTCCTTTTGATATGTTCGTAGTCATTTTGTCTGGAATTTTTTATTTTGAAAGCTTCATAAGATTTATTTGTTACTAAACTTTTGATCCGCCTTATATTTTTCTTTTTCATGATCTCCCTACTAAAATGTTTGGATAATCAAATTACATTGGTTGCTAAAATATACTCAGAATTATCTATATTGCACTATCAAATGACAAAAATAAAAAATAAAAAAGGGAATAATATAAAAACATAACAAATCAACAATATAATACAACATAAAAAATGAAAGGAATTCTAAAATGAAAGAAAGAAAATAATCAAGTACAATTACCAAAACAACCTAGCCAATGTTAACAACAATACAAGCAATTACAGGCCAAGACAGATTCCAAATTAAAGTCCAAAAGGGAAACGAAAAAGCTAGTCCACAACATTTCAGCCCATCTATAGTGCAAACTTGAGGCACAAGGGGCATAAAAACACATGTCATTCGTATTACTAGATTCATAAATGCCACAAGCAAGAGCCATAGTTTCGCCTTCATTTTGCGCTTCCTTGTTGTGTTGAATCATGAACTTCATCATCCCCCATAACATGGGCTACCACTTCACTCAGCATGTTAGTACTCAAGGTTGCAATCCTTCTTGCGTGGTCATGCTCCTCAATGGCAACGTCTAACTGATACCTCAACAATCTGTTCCTAACGTCTCCATCGCAATAGCTGGTTCCTTCGCTTTGAGACGCCCCCCCCCCCCCGGGCTTGATGTCGACATACTGCACATTCCTACCATTACGTTGCATGAACTCCACGTATGCAAGTTCTGCTTCCCGTTGATCTTTGTATGACCTGTGTTCAGCGTTCGCAAATTTATGAACTTGTCTACTTGCTTCTGCCCAATTGTCGTATATGCCAAGAGCACGACTAATGAAAACATAGTATCTACCACCCTAAAAGAGGCACATACAACAGCATTGTATGTTAAAACCGCATGAGCTGTGCTAGGGTTAGAACTTACCAAGTTTCGAATCTAACGTATTAGATAAACATTTACCATATCGCTTTACCAACAAGTGCCGATGGACTACAGCAACGTTGACGTTGCTTGTTCCAAGATCTAAGAAATAGTTGCATAATCTATAACTGTGCAGCAGTAAATTATTTAACGACAACTATAAAACAGGTGGGCATGTTACCTCTGGCAGCAAAGGAAGCTTCTCTTCTCCATGTCTGAATGTTTTCTTCTGCCCATACTCCCCAACCAGAATGAAAGGAAGCTGTTTTTTAATATAAAGGATATAATACTCGATTTCCTTAAAATCAAGTACAGTACTGACACAACTTGCTTGTCCCAATGCTGAGAATACATAACTGCTGCCCAACTGAGTAGGTGAAGTAAATAATACTCGATTTCCCCAGGGCTGAGTTACATTAAATCCATTTTAGTCTAATTGTGTTCGTACCACGTTTTAATGTTACTCGGTGTTTTTATAACCGAGTTATATATAACTCGATTTACTTAATCTCGAGTACTGTGCAAGTATGTCATCCCCCCCCCCCCCACAACCTTCTAGGACCACTGACCATTTCAGTATAACACTGTGGATTTCTCATGAACATGGACCGGTCTGAGAGTTCTACCATTGTGTCATGCGTTCTACTACCAGTTTCAACTTGAATTGACCAACTTCACCATGCACTAATTGTCCCAAGTCCACGTCTTCTCCATTCTATCACCACGCTATTGATAGGTAATAACTAATAACAATTTAGAACAATACAAATTTTTTGAATGTTATGGGTCTTCAATGGGAGTATCTGAACATAATAATGTGGTAAAATTTATGAGAACACAAATTCTTTGAATGGAAATTTAAATTCTAGAATTTTAAATATAGTGTATTTGTTCTTCACTACATTATATAAAATATATATATATAAATATATATATATATATATATATATATATTTATACATATATATACATAAGCGAGGCACAAAATGCAATTTGGATAGTAGGAATGTTGTGGGTATTCAATGGGGGTATCTGGACATAATAATGTGGTAAAATTTATGAGAACACAAATTCTTTGAATGTTGTGGGTCTTCAATGGGGGGTATCTAAACATTATAATGGGGTACATGTTGCATGCTAGGAATTATCTCCCTTATTTGCAATGCTTTTGAATTCTCATTTGTTTAAAAATATAGTGTATTTGTTCTACACATTGTGTGGACAATTTTTTTTTCGAAATGAAGTCTGATGGACTAGATGATACAATTATATATAGTATTTTTTAGCATCTTTAGCACGATTTGCTTAGGTTTGTTTAGCTGCATGAACACCCAAACATAGGGCATGTATGGTTAGTCTATGGTTTCACAATAGGCACAATTGCACTTTTAGTCCCTACATTTTGAAGTTTTTAAGTTTAGTCCCTACATTTTATTTTTTCCATTTTTAGTCCCTAAAACCAATTTACGCTTTCCGTTTTAGTCCTTTCCGTCAGTCAACCAACGGAAATAGTTGAGGTGGCAGCCGGAACAATTAAAATATTATAAAAAATGCCACATCACCCTGACAAATCAGCATATATATTTTAAAAATTAATTTATTAATTTTAATTAAATAAAAAAAATAAAAACATAATTAAAAATAATAAAATCAAACCTAAACCCAGAAAATCAAATCCAAGAACACAAATTCAGAATTAAAAACAATGAAATCAAATGCCTATGAACACAAGAACACAAACCCAGAAAATCAAACCCAAGAACAAAAATTCAAAATTAAACCCATTGAATCAACTTCCTTTCCCACTTAAAATCAAATCAATAATGCAATAAAATTTGAGAAGAGAACAAAGACCAATGCTGAAAGACCCATGTTGAAAATCCATCAGTTTTTCTCGTTCTTCCCCAAAGATTCATAGCCAAAATCATAAAATCAAAGAAAACCCAGAAATCTCAAACACTCAAAAACCCAAAAACTCAAACAAAACCCAGTTTATTTCTAACAATCAACAACAAAATCAAACAACAAGGCCAACTCGGCTCATTGAATCAAACAAACACACAAACCTAGAAAAACCCAACCAAACTCAGCTCATTGAATCAAACTCGGCTTATTGATTTTTTTTTTTTTTCTGGTTTCATTTTTTGGGTTTGGGTATTTGATTTTCGGGTTTGATTTTCTGGGTTTGGGTATTCGTTTTGGGTTTCTTATACTCGGCTTCGGATCTAGCCAGCGCTTCCAGCGTTTCTTTCGACCGTGCTTGAAAATTGCCGGTGTCGGATTCTTCTTCGTTTTGGTGGGTTCGGAGCACGGTCTCTAAGGATGAGAGTTGAGCTATCTCACTCGATGGCGAAGCTTGAAGGCAACGGCAGAGCTTGAAGATGACAGCGATAATGGCAGAGCTTGAAGGCGATGGCAGTGCTTGAATTCGACGGTGGTGATGGTAGATCTTGAAGGCGATGACGGCGATGACAGAGTTTGAAGACGACCTTTTACTCGCCTGGGTTTGTTGTTGTCGGTTGTGGCTTTTGCTCACTAGGGTTCACTTGTTGTGGGTTATGGCTTTTGATCGCTGGAGTTTGCCGCCGTGGGTTGAATCGATTTTGAGGCTTGGGTTTGAATGGGTTGTGGGTCTGAATAGGTTGTGGTTCTTAGGTTGGTTTTGAAGTTTCGACGGTGTGTGGCGTTGTTTTGGTGGTGGGTATAAATTTTGGTGGTTGTGGGTTGCTGTTGGTGGGTATAAATTTCATGTTCTTGGGTTTGATTTTCTGGGTTTGTGTTCTTGTGTTCATAGGCATTTGATTTCATTGTTTTTAATTCTAAATTTGTGTTCTTGGATTTGATTTTCTGGGTTTAGGTTTGATTTTATTATTTTTAATTATGTTTTTATTTTTTTTATTTAATTAAAATTAATAAATTAATTTTTAAAATATATGCTGATTTGTCAGGGTGATGTGGCATTTTTTATAATATTTTAATTGTTCCGGCTTCCACCTCAGCTATTTCCGTTGGTTGACTGACGGAAAGGACTAAAACGGAAAGCGTAAATTGGTTTTAGGGACTAAAAATGGAAAAAATAAAATGTAGGGACTAAAATGGAAAAACTTCAAAATGTAGGGACTAAAAGTGCAATTGTGCCTTTCATAATATTACACAGCATGATACAATTATTACTATTTGTGGTTCAAGTCCGTTATGAGTCCACATTACTTCTACGTTTACTACGACGAGGAGACATATATTAATGATTTGCACGGGCTATCATACCGGGGTCTGAACCAAAAGCAAACACTTATTGCAGTGAAACATGGGATACACATGAGAAAACATAAACAGAAGATAATGTCAACGCTAGAGTTAGACAAGGATTCCCATGACATCTCCATTGTATTTCGGGCTCTGCAGCAACTGGTGGGTACCCAAGTTTTCTACAATTCAATTCCGTTAAAATGCGACGATGATGTGGACATAATGTGGGGAGTGATAAAGCGAGCAGGGCAATTCATAGGTTCTGACTTGTATGTAACTGTTGACACTGTTGGGTTTAACGTCGACAGGGTTCGTAGTATGCTAGTAGAGCTGGAGAGCAAGAAGCAGTTCCTGTAACCGTTGTGTACCCTTCAATTACAGCCAAAACATCTTTGGCCTACACCGTTCAACCATGTAATGCGGTTTCTATGGACAATATTGAAGACGCCGAAGTGTTAGGGTCTATCCAAACCTGTGAGGGTCAAGGGTATACTCATGGAAATGAAGATATCCAAACCTACTTGGACGAGGCAATCGAAATGGATGACACTCGAGATGTGTACGAGGAGTTCATTGATAATGACGGACCAGTAGACAATCTGGAATTTTTAGATGAACTAGAAGTTGAAAACAATGTGGATGCTTGCCCCAATCCGAACCCTAACCCTGAATGGTTCACGTCAAACACATGGGATGACATTCATGACCCATCACCTTCCCTGGAAACAGGTCTAATGAGTCGGAGACCAGGGGATGAACCGAGCAAGGGGATGATATTCAAGAATAAAGCTGCGGTTCAGCACGCGTTAACCATGTTCTCTGTGGGGCTCAATAAGAAATTTAAGTACATGAAGTCAGACCCCGAGAGACTGGTTGTAACGTATGTACACTATGCATGTTTGTGGTCAGTTCGAGCTATTTCCAGCAAAAGGCACAAGATGTGGATGATCACAATATGTAAGGGTCCCCACACTTACTTGTCACTCCAAGTGGATCACGATGGAAGGATGATGGATTCAAAGTTCATTGCCATCACACTTGAGTCATACGTACAGGAAGACATTTCAAGAACAATAACAACCCTGCGTAGTCTTCTGCATGCGAAACACGACCATTGGGCATCTCACTGTAAGGTTTGGGATGCAAAACATAAGGCGGTTGCAGCCATCTACGGGGATTTCGATGAATCATACACAGAATTGCCTCGATTTCTAGCGGTGTTAAAAGATGCAGATCCAACCTTAGTGACACAGTTGAAGTGCGACCATTGTGCTGTGTCGGGAACTTGCACATTTAACTGTGCCTTTTGGCATTGATGCAACGCACCTCTATGGCAAGTACAAGGAGAAGTTGTTGATAGCAATGGCAACGGATGCTAACAACGAGGTTTACCCGCTCGCATTTGCCGTTGTTGAGAGTGAAAGCAAGGAGACATGGGGATGGTTCTTGGCATGCCTGAAATGATTTCTTACGGACCAGACCAATTTTTGCATCATCTTTGACCGACATTCGGGGGTAAAAGCTTGCTTTGATGACACAAGTATGAATTGGTTGCAACCTCCCCAGGCCCATCACCGGTACTGCCTCCGCCATGTAGCCAGCAATGTTAACACAAAATGGAAAATTCCAGAGTTGAAGAACTCGGTATGGAGGGCAACAAGTGCAAATCAAGTTAGGAAGTTTAAAGCCACACCGGAATTAATTTGCAATGTCAAACTGGCTGCACATAGATACCTCAAAGCTGAAAACAAAGAAAAATGGACACTTGCACACGACAGAGGACGTCGATACAGAGCAATGACAACCAACCTATCGGAGTGCTTTAATGGAGTACTAAAAGGTGCACACAGCTTGCCAATAACAGCAATGGTGAGGTTCACCTTTTTCAAAGTGAACTCTACTTTGATGCTCGTCATAATCTCACTCTAGATTAGTTGGAAGTGGGTCAAGAATGGTGTAAGTTTGCCATGGACAAATTCAAAAAAAATCAAGCGAAGGCAAAGGACCATATGGTGACACGGATGTGCACATGTGAGAGACCGCGCCCCCGGCCCGTTTTTATAGGATGTTGGGCCAAACCCACGTGAATGGGTGGAGTCGTGTTATTGTCTCTCAAAATGGAGATTCGACTAGTTATATTTTTCCCTTTAGATTAAGGGTTTTACAATGGAGTCGCCACTTATTTAATTATTGGAAAAATAAGAAAACCATGAATGAAAAATTCCTCATTTTATTAATTTGAAATTGAATTTACATTGATCATAGGAAAATTACATGGCTTTGGTCCTAGATACAATCTAAGATAAAATACATGACTTTATTTCCTAGTTACAATCTAAAAATAAAAAATTACATGGATAAGTATTTGATCTACTAACCCTTGATCTAAGCTCGGAGGCTATGATACAAGATGGGAAGGTGTTAAGCACCCACCTTGCTCGGTGAAACCGGTCTTCTAAACTATAGTGGCCAACATTCATATCACATCATCCAATATGTCAATCAATTTGTCTGTTGAATTTAATGTGTGTGCATATGATAAACCCTAATTCAATTTATTAAGCATGACGTTTGGATTAAAAAATGAACTCTAGTGAATGTGTGTGGATAGTGATAACCTAGATTCAAGGATTTGAAAGAATTACTAAACAAACATATTTTTCATATTTTTGATGTGGATTTAAGATTAAATCTAGTGATATGCATGAACATGTGATGAACAATTAAGAACATGTGAAGAACACATAAGAATAATTAAGAACATTCAAACATATTCAAGAGAATTATCATGCTTTAATCTTAAATTCTCATCATGACCATATAAGCAAACAGTTAAGGAAGGGGATTATACCTTCATGTAAGATCCATGTAATGGAGGAGGAGATTCTTAATGGAGGTCGAGATTCTTGATGGAGGTCCTAAGGGTGGAGGAAAAGAAGAACTAGGAGAGGGAGAGTGATTCTCACTCAATACCTTGAGTCTCAGGAAGACCAAGATATAACAAGACTACTCAATTTCACTAGAACTCAAGAGAAGAGAAGAGAGGGGGATTTTTTGTGTCTTGGAATGAAGGAGAGGGGGGTTTATATAGTAGTGGTGGAGGAAATATGAATGAAAGGTCATTTAATGAGAGTTGACAAGGAATCATTAACCTAGACCTCATTTTAGCATTTGGGAAAATCTGGTGCATTAAATGGAAAGATTGGTGGGAGTGAGGAGCAAGCCAAAATTCGGTTTTCCCGTAGCTGCTGTCACAGCCTATAGAGCCAACTTTGAAAAATCATATCTGCCTCAATTCTGATCGGAATTGTCTCATTCTTATGCTCAAATTGAAGCCCCGGATGTCTAGTTTCTGGGAAAAATAACCTCATTCACAGATTCAAAATATTCTGAGAGATATCAATGAAATGGTAAGCAGAGGTCATTTGTTAGAAAATGGTTTCAGCACAATTAACATTAATAGGTCCCCAAATTAGCTCCCAATTAACATTAAATGGCTCCAATCACTCCCATTTCAGACTTAATTGGCTCTAAATTTACTCTAATTAAAAGATAATTGCACAAATTACTCATTGAATAATTAATGTTTAACTATCTAGTTAATTAGGTGTATGCAACTCTACCATAAAATGTAGTCCTAACCAATCAAATTATGACACATCATCGATCTCAAATTGATTATATTTATAACCAATTGAAATCAATTGTTCATAATCACATATAGTCAGACTCAATTTGTAATAGTGCAACTCAGCCATTAAAACTTGATTTGATGATAACTTTCAATCTAATGGTCCGATTAGGGCTCATGACCAGTCGATTTGATCGTTACAACATCAAGATCACTTTGGTGAAATGAGATTAAGGATCTAATGACCAGAATCAAGATGCATATTTTCAATGTGAAATTACCCTTTTACCCTTCATGTGAGGTTAAATACGGGTTGCAAAATGGGGTGTCAACAGCACACAAGCGTGGTTATATTAGGTTGACACACCGGGTAATCCTCTAAGTAATGGGGGCGGACAACACACGCATAGGGTTGATCTTTGGGGTATGACATGCACATGTGGGAAATGGGAAGCATACAAGATCTCGTGTTCACACGTAATAGCAATTTGTGCTAAGTATAAGCCCGATGCGCAACAGTTTATTGATCCTTGCTATAGCGTGAGTCATAGGTACCACAGCTACGAACCAATATTCCAACCATTGAAAGACAGATTAGCATGGCCGGATCCGGAAGAAACTAGACTAGTGATGCCCAACCCGTAATTAATCCGGAACAAAGGTCGGCCAATGTCCACACGAATCCGCAATGAGATGGACGAGAATGATGATAGGGAGTTGCCGAGCTCCCTATGGATCGAGAATGGACCCAAGTCAAGATATGGGTTGTGTTGCCAAGAGGGGCACAACCCTAGAACATGTCCTACTTGAAATGCGGAGTCAACAAGCGGTGGAGATGCAACATAGGTAAAGCTTCCATTTCTCCTACAACTTTTGTCATATAAATCGTTACGTGATTGTTAACAACTCAATAGTAGTAAATTGTTCTCTATTGCCATAGTAAGTATTTGGACTAGTCATGAAAGCAACGTTAGTGTTCATACTTTTAATATAAATGAGTCCCTTATTGGTATTTATATATGATGCTTACTCTTCTATCGTGAAATGAGGTTGTTCAATTGTTTGTCACATTCTTCGTCGTAAGTGATGAATCTGAGCGTTGTTGTGGCTATTTTGCTTGTTAATAACTTATATAAGTCCAGTGTATATAACATATTCGAACTGTTTACAGTAGGTACGGCAGCCAAGGTGGATGGGTGATAATGGACGTACGTTACACAGCCAAGATGATCCCTACTGCCTAAGGAAGCACTAGAACAACACTAATTGAATGGGCACATGACGAGAAGACGGTTTGGGATTGGTCATTTTTTGCTTGGAAGTTGATACTAAGTTCTGTACTTATGTGGTCATGCACTTTGTTAGTGGCATTAATGTTATGTACTAGATGGGGTTTCACTAAGCTGGTCAAGCGAACAATTCAGTTACATGTAAATTGTAGTTATTACAAGCAGTGCGTTATGTTTAGTTTGATTTTCTGTTTATTTAACTTGGTGGCATTCATATTTATAGCAGGGGCAATCTCAAAAGCAACAGGTGTATTTATTGCAATGCACAAGTGCTTCATGAACATTGTAATAAACATAACATACTTGGTGTGTTGATAAAATTAAGCTGCAGCTGATAACAAAAGAAACATGCATAGATCATGTTCGGTGTGGAAGGGTATTGCACAGAACTCAATTTTGGCGAAATCGAGTTACATTTCACATAACTCGATACCACTAATTTCGAGTAATATGCAGACGTTTCTCAAATACCACGACCAGACAGTACTCGCTCTCCGAGGAAGCTAGTTACTCTTATAAAAATCGACATCAGCAAAGTCAAGTATTAACAAAAAATGCATGAGTCTAGAGGAACTTGTCTGTAAAAACTGATTGGTATTCGATTGGTGTTGGATTGGTCACCATTATAAAACTCGGTTTTATAGTTAGCGAGTATTATAATACTCGATTATCTTAACATTGAGTTATGTGGATTCTTCTTATTGCAGCTGGTCAGTGCTTTTTTTGTTGTTGGATTGTTGCACTCAACTCCCCACACAAGCAGCAGTCGATTGCACTCAATTCCTCAGCCTCAAAAGCGACTTCCCAAGCTCTAGACATCGATCCTCAACTATAGTAAGACTCTTTTACCCTTACTTCTCATTCAAATTAACTGAAAGTTCTGCATTAATCTCCCTCTAAAAGCTGAAATCTCGAACTATGCAAGTGTGGGGATTTTCATGATTTTGGGTGTTGTGGTCTGAAATGGTTCATGGGTTTTTACGTATGCATGTTGTTCATACAATTTGTACCCTTTAATTACATAAACATAGCTAATTTGTAAAAGCCCATTGAATTTAGGGTTCATGTGTTCATATGGAATTTGGGGATTTTCATGGGT
The DNA here is from genome assembly GCF_001633185.2 of Quercus lobata. NCBI lineage: Eukaryota > Viridiplantae > Streptophyta > Magnoliopsida > Fagales > Fagaceae > Quercus > Quercus lobata. Next base: position 33,115,828 of record NC_044914.1, on the reverse strand, counting down.
GTGGGTGTTGACGTGAAATATGTAATGGGTTTTTTTTGTATGGATATTGTACACACGTTTTCTACGGATATATTGCAAAGAACGCATGATTTGTGAAAAATGGGAAATTAGGGTTCATGTCTTCATATTGGGAATTTGGGGATTTTGATGAATCGGAGTAGTTTTGATTTGAATTGGTTCATGGGTTGTTGTGTATGCATGTTGTTGACACATTCTCTATCGTTTATATTCTAATTATACTAGCCTCTGGTTATGCATGTTGGTTCATTCGCCAATCTTGTTCTTCATGGAATTTGGAGTTTTGTTGAATTGGGTATAATTGCCTGAAATTGACCACTGTGGTAAGTTGGATGGATTGGTAGTCACTGGTTTTACACCCGCTACACAATGTGCACTGTGGGTTCGTATGTTTTTCAAATAACTTGACTATATGGCTAAATGTTCATGTATATATAGAAAATTGATCATTTCAATGCATTCATTGATGCCCCAATTGTATCCATGCATCATGTAGTCTTTTTGTCATGCATATGTACATTGTGTTTATGTGTCTCTAACGCAGTTCTAAATATTGGTTTTCTGTTGTGCTTTCGTTCCGTCTCTGTAGATCCTAGTTATGGCTCCTAAGAAGTCTAAAACCATTAAAACTAAAGCCAAAAGAGCGTCTACCTCCTCATCTAAGCCTGCAATTGTGTTTGATCAAACAATGTTTCAAACGATTACAAATGAGCAAAGGTTTCAAAACTTAATTCAGCATAGGAATATTTGGCTAGAACGACAAATCAATCTAGATGAATTACCTCTTTCTGTCCATCAGAATCTACAGTGAAGGAACTAGTTGTCTCTATGTAAAGATTTACAACCCCCTCCAGCTGCCCTGATTAGAGAATTCTATTCCAATCTCCATATTCATTCTGATGATAAATTGGGTACTTGGATTCGAGGTCAAATTTTTTTCATAACTAAGAATGATGTATCCAATGCTCTTAATGTACCTTGTGTCATTAGACCTACTTATCCATACTTGGAGCATCCTCCTATATCTGATGTTATGACTCTTCTTTGCAGGAGATCAGTGGTATAGGGATCTGACCGAAGAATTAACTCGAGTGAGCTAACCGAGCTTAATTATATGTTCTTTAGGATAGCTTGTCACAACATCTTCCCCATCTCCCATGTCCATACTATTCCTATAGAAAGGTGTTTCTTTTTGTACGCCCTCATCACTGATGCCTCCATTTGTTTTCCTTCCCTTTTCTATCAAAAGCTTATTGAGGCGCATAGGAGCAAGTGTAAGAAGCATGGTCTATTCTTCCCAATTTTCGTCTATAGGGTTCTAAACTTTTTAGGGTTAGAAAAATTTCCTTCCCTAGAGTTGATCCACATCATAGCCCCTATAGAAGCCACCTTTCTCAAACAGTGGAGTGCACAAAAGAAGAAAGTTGGACCGAGTGTTGGTTCATTAAAGAGACCACGAGTACAGTCCACCATTAGAGACATTCATGCTGAGGAGAGTCCTGTTAATCCTACAATTGTTGTTGCTGACGATGGTGATGATGGGGTACATGCTGACAGCGCAGCTGCAAAGCCCACCATTCCTCCTCCTCTCTCTCTTCGTGCTATGATGGAGACATTTATGACGACTCAAGCAGCTCATGGACAGCTTTTAGATGGGCTTATTGCTGAGGTTGCTACGTTGAGAGCGGATTTTTTAGAGTATAGGAGTGCTTTTCCACCTCCTCTACCCTCTGACTCTTGATGATTGCCTTTGGCAATACATAACAGACAGGGGAAGTAGGGATTGTAGCATAGGGGGGAGAGTAGATTTTGTAGCTTCCATAGATTATATGAAAGTTTTTTAATGTGATTCTCAAGTATTTGTATATTATTAGATGTACTCTTCAAGGTCCACAAACATGGTTTTAATTTTATGATAATATGACCATATTCACAATGTGTGATGACTTTTATATTGAATGATCCTTTTCTTTCTTTTTTTCCTTCAACTGGAATGTGGATAAGGTAACCTCATTGATAACATATGCGTATTTGAAGAAAAACTACAGTCATTGAAATGATAACAGAAAGGAACCTACCTCATCAGATGCATTATCGATTAGTTCTGCAATGGCTATACCAAAAAAATAAAAAGAGATCATAAAAGTAGATTAAACAGATATTAGCCTCTGAGCACGCGCGTACGCAGAGGTTGTTCTATTTTATGGGTAAGGATTAATTTAAAGCATTGGTTATAATTTGTGATTACTACATTTTCCACAAAAAAAAAAAAAAAAAAAAGTACGGCGTTGTCATGGACAATTATTTCACCACACATAATACTCATCACACCCCTAGGTTATTTTTTTTGTGATTGGAAAATGTAGTAATCCCAAATTACAATAAATGCTCTAAATTAACCCTTACCCAAAAAATAAAAGAGCCTCTGAGCACGCGCGTGCTCAAAGGCTAGTTTATAGTTAAAATTAGATTAAATTTGCCGTACTCATACACGTTTATACTTTTGGATGAACGTTATATATATTTATTTTAATAATTAATACCTATATTTCCTATTTCCTGTCATTGATTATCCATTTGTTTTGTGTTTCCACTTCTCCATCCATATCCTTATATTTAGGCACTAACATATCTGATTGTCCAAGAAAATAAAAGGCTAAATTGTAGGGAAATTTAAAAGATTAAGGTGGAGAATTGGTGTGACCCTTCCTTATTTAAAAGTTTATCAAAATAAGAATCAATAATTATTTCCCTACACATCCATAATTATTTCACGGTGAAGGAATCAATAATGGTTAGCCACTTATTACACATCCATAACAAAAGTTAAAAAGAGATTAAATTTCAAAGATATCAATTACCATTAAAACTGAGAAAATGTACGTAACATTATTTATGGAGCAGTAAAGTAATGCTCGATAAAAGAGAAAATGTAAATTGAATTTCACATAGAATTATACAAATGATAAATATAATTTATGTTACAAAAGAAGTATGTTTACAACAATTTCTTAGATAACAACCGCTTCATGTTTGGGTTAAATTGGGTAACATTATCCAGTGGCTCAAATATATAATATAATAATACCCTCTAAAATAAAGTGGCATAAATTACTTTTAAAAAAAGACTGTAAATTACATGGAAATACTTGTTTACATAATACCCTCTAAATAAGAGTAGTGCAAATTACATTAGGAAAAAAGTAGCGTAAATTACCACTTCAAGCAGCCTAATTCCCTTAAAACCCAACACCAAATTGGCCAATCATGCACACATTCGCTCCAGCTTGCAATGCCTCCATAAATTCCTTTAGATCCGGTCATAGAGTGTTTTTTTTTTTTTTTTAATTAAATCAAGTTTTGAAATAAATTATCTATAATGAAAAATTTTCTAGAAACTCTTTTATGGTAAAGGTTTTAGAATATATACTAATATTAACTCTTCTTGAGCAATTTGATATAAAAATAGACAGAGTTAAATAGAAAAAGTTTTGGTCCATGGAAAGACGAAAATCAAAATCTTTTTCTTTCATGGGACAAATAATTGTTTTTGCAAATAATTGGAGAATAAGATTCTTAGATTCTTAAAAAAAAAATAAGATTCTATTGTAAGGTACCCAAATAATTGAAGCTCTACTTAGATTCTTACTTACTTTAAGTATGTGATTGAAACAAATAAGAAACATAAAGATAGACAAAAACAGAGTCAAAGAGGTATTGCCACAAGATTCAATGTTTTTAAGAGAGCTGGCTAATCAGAGGGTTGACCTGGTTTTGTTTGTGAAACCATGAATAGAAGTATGAAACTCATTTATCTTTGGTAAGGGAAAAGAAGATAAAAGTGTTATTAACTAAAATTGGGAACATTTATGAATAGGTAATTGGTACCTTACAATAGAGAGGGGTTAATGGACAGTCTTATTGTTGATTTTAATGCTAGCAGGCAAGAGAAAAAAAAAACAGTCAGCTATTTATTTATTTAAGCTACTTAGGTAGTTGGGTTTATTGATGGAGTAATGGAAAACAAACTGGATTCTGGATGTTTTTTCAAACATTCATATGCATGCATTTTAATTTGGATGTTGATACATATAGTTTTAAAAGGCATGTGCACAAAAAAAAAAAAAAAAAAAAAAAAAAAAAAAAAAAAAAAAAATAAAGGAAAAAAATAAGTTCTATTCCATTCATTACCTATAGGGGCAGCAACTTCGGCGGGGCTTATCACATGGATCAAGTGCTCATTGCAAAGATCATCTGCTGAATTTACCATTATTAGTAGTGCAAAGATAAATTCCAAACAGTCATTGCACATTATTAGTATAACAAAAGGCTAACCTGATATAGTATTGGATTCATGTGAAGTGCTCTCGAAGGTAGTATTCACACTATTTGGAATAAAATAAGTTGCCACCTCTTCTACCATCACATCCATAGGAACATCTAATGAGCTGTCATCTATAACTTCTTTGTCACATCTTTGGAGGATTTCATCATTCAATTGAGACAGCACTAGCGTATTTTCCACATTATCAAAATGAAAATCACATCCAATAATAGGAGCCTTCACTAATTTTTTGTTGATAATTCCCACTGTTTTCCCCGATTTCAATCTCTTAGTAGCACCATTTTTATCATGACATTCAAAGGTACAAATACCAGAACCATACTTCTCTAGGTACCTCAAATAGATTTCCATTGATGGTTTTACGTTGAAGGGCAAAGGTACCAGGACCATACAAAATAGGAACATCAAATAGGTTGCCAAGATCCACTTCTCTTCTACAACACATTCCTACTTGAGTTCGGATAGCTCTTTTTTTTTTTATTTAAAATGAAACGCATTTTTGACCTTCTAGCTCGTGCTTCATCCATAACTATCTCAAATAATATACTTGTTCCATAATTATCGAACCACTAACACAACATTACCGCTAACCACTCACCATATTGGTTAATTACTTGAAAATTTATTAGCTGGGAAAATACAAAGTTCTGGTAGTTTGTGAATAGATTAAAAACAAAAATGTTCAAAGCTCTAACGAAAAGCATATTAACAAGAAGTCATATAATTTACTAGTAATAATAACAACACTATCAGTAAAAAAGTAGCTAACCTTTTTCAAGAGAATAACCTATTATTGTATTTGATTATCAGGGTTAAATACTAACCATACTTTTGTAATCACAACATAAACAGGGGAAAAAAACTGACATTTGTTAACCAAATAAGCAGATACTATGGAAAATCACAGCTAACTACTTGTTGTATTTTTTAATGACTTGCAAATAGATTGATGGGATAATATGGTGTTTTGGTACAATTGTGACTACCGAATAATTGACCAATAATAATAACAACATAAACAATAAAAAAGAGCTGACCTTTGGTAAGGAAATAAGTAGTTAAAAAGCCTCAGTTTGTTGGCAACAAAGTTTCCCAATTTTATGACAATCTCCTATTGGGGAAAAAGCACACCAAATAAGGACATAAACTGTAAAAACATAAATGACCTTTGTTAAGACAATAAGCTGTTTACAGACCCTTTATCATATAAGTTACCAACAAATTTTTATGCTAAAACAGAATATACTATTACACAATCAGGGGAAGAAGAAGAAGTAGAACCAAATGTGTTTCAAATTTTGATTTCTAAAGCATGGGGAGACAACCCTGTGTGTGCAATATAAACAAGTTTTTTGAAATATATCACGGAAATATTAATGCATTATCAGAACTCTCAAATTCAATCCAAACAATTCCCTAGTTTCCTTGTAACTTGTTCTGAAACAGAAAATAAACATGCAACATAAATCATAGGAAAGAAAAAAAATTATATAATTAAAGAATAAACATTCTTCACAAAAAGGAAGGAAAGCATAGGCAGATGAAAGAAAGGAGTAATCAAACCTTAGGAATGGTTGGAATTCGTTTTGCATAGCATAAACCAAGACCAGTAAAATTCTGAGTTTCCTTGCAACTTCCTATGAAACAGAAAATAAACATGCAACATCAGTGATAGGAAAACAAAAAAAAAATATATATATATATATATAATTAAACATTATAATTTTTTCACAAAAATGAACGAAAGTATAGGCATATGAAAGAAAGAAGTAATCAACCTTTAGGAAGCATAAATCATCACCATTAAAAGTGTGAGTCTCCTTGCAACTTGTTATGAAATGGAAAATAAACATGCAACATCAATCATAGGAAAACAATAAAATTATATAATTAAACAATAAAATTTTTGACAAAAAGGAACAAAAGTATAGGCAAATGAAAGAAAGCAGTAATCAAACCTTAGGAATAGTTGGAATTCATTTTGCAGAGCATAAACTAGAACCATTAAACTTGTAAAGAAAAGTAAAATCGGAATACCGAGAGATTCTTTTGAAATTCCATAGCATTCATTGAAGAAGAGGGGAGCTGTATGTTAAGGTGACTGAATCGGTGTGGTAACTGGGAACATGCACCGTTAGCTGAGTAGGAGAGAAACGATTTTGGGTTTTGATTATTGTAGAAGGGGAGGTGAACCTGAAAATACGCAAGTGTGGGGGGAAAAAAAAGTAGCACAGCTAACTTTCACCTAACTTCTATATGAAAGTGAGCATAATTACAACTGATCCCAGTTAAATTTAGACAGATGGAGGAAAATTAGACATCAATTTCATATTTAAATTGGTGTGGTCCCCACATGAAGCTAGACACATGACATTGGGAACATTTATGACCCTATTCATATAGTGTTTTTCCAGCCTGTATTGACATGACAAGCCCTAATAACTTTGGGTTGTAATGTTTAGACCACGAAATGAGGTTATAAATGCACCACAATAATGATCTTCTTTCTACCCCACTAACTTCATAGATTAACTACGTCAAATCGTAAAATTCGAAACAAGTTTGGATCTACTTCAACATATGGATCATCACAAGTTCCAGCAAATCAACAACTACAGACATACACAGACCACTATGGAGGGAAATGGGTTGGAAAGAAGAAAGATTTCGTTAATATGCCAATATACACGTACGAGAGTCTTGGAAGCGTTAGGCACATCATGGTCAGCAAACCTACAAAACTAAGTACAGATACCACCGCAATAGAGTTCACCGTAGAAGAACCACCACGGTCAACCTTATACGAGAAGAGGTACAAGTTGGAGGTGTATTGTCAATGGCATGGGTTATGAGTTCCATAGGCACGCTTAGCCGAGTTACCTAGAAATGAACCTACCAACATACTTGCTCGTCTTGAACAAGAGAACAATCAAATGCAAAGGCAACTAGACCGTTTTCACGCAATCGAAAAGCTAGGAAGCATCTAAAGGGAAAGGCACAAGAGCGAGCCATGAAGTCTATTAATGAAATTACTGCGTTAGATGATGAAAGAGATATTTCAGACTTCTCAGATTCAAGCAATGATGATTTCCAAAAATTTCTACCTATGAACATTAGACGTTGTTGTTAATGTCTACACATTCTGTGTAATACAAAATGTTGTTGTTAATGTCTGACAAATGATGATTATGTACGTTTAACTTTTGCAAATTTAAAGATTAACTCTTCATTAGTTTTGGCTAAGTTTATATGAAATCAGTTTCTCATTTTTTCCTTGTTGTTCTTTGTTGCTACATATGAAAATTTAATACAAAAATTTCATAGATTTAATACATACAGACTCAACCAAACCACACACACCAACCGCCGGAGTAGAGTGGGCCCCAACTAGGACCATCACCGTCGAGGTGTAGACACTCATATTTGTTCAAGATAATACTCCCTTCTATCATGCGTAACATGAAACTGGTAATGTATTACATTGCTATGTCAGTATGTTGCAATGTTTTCAACGGATTGGCTAAGTGTATATGAAATCACTTGCTCATTCTTTCCTTGCTATTCTTTGTTGCTACATATGATTCTTTTTTCCTGTTTCTGACAATGTCCTTTGCTTTGTAATGTAGGAAAAACCTTAGATACACTCATCACCCAACTTAGATTTATTGCACATTACTTGTTGGAAAATTTAATAGATTCAATACATACAGACTCATCCAAACCACACATACCAACCACACATATGATTCAATAATACAAATAATTCATATATATGATACCGTGAGTCGCTGTATCATATACCCGTATCCGTGTATCTTAGTTCTGCTAGTGTAATACTTTATATAGATACATTACATACAAACGCATCCAAACCAGACTAACCACTCATTCTCTCTTCCTCTATATGTACAAGAAAATTTTTTCGTAACAAATTAGTCTCTGACTTCATGTTTTGTGGGCAAATCATCTGAGGGATATGTTTGTATCATCTTCATCTAAGTCTATTATTTCTACCTAATGATCTTCCAATTTACAGTTCTTGCTGGGTGGATATTAAATTTCAGTGGCAATCTTATCAAATATAAGAACATGGAAGCTTGAATTTCCTTTATATTTGAAGACTAAAAAAAAACCAGAACAGATAGAATGGTATTCAATGAAATTCTGCCAACCATTACAAAACCAAATGTTGTTATCATCTTTCTTCAATCTCACTTGCCAAATACCACCATAGGGAGCAGTGAGTATAGCTACGGTGGATAGCTTAGCACTATTGAACCCTAACCAAAAGTACCCATCCACACTCACGTGAAAACACAGAGCATCCCTTCAAAGTTTATGCATCAATTTTGGGGGTGAGCTGTCCACCATTGCTACACTGATGTTTGCAGTGCTGCATGTGCTGCTCAACAGCTTTGCATTGTTGAACCTTGTCCAGTCATATCACCTAAACACGCGTCAATACACAAATATGCATCCTTTTGCAATGCACCGTTTTCAAGGATGCAGAGCATCCCTGAAAAGTGTATGATACATTTAACACAGCTCGGCACTGTCTCGTTAAGTCATGTCAGATGAAGCACAGGAGTGCTGAATAGTTTTCACGTGAACCCTGTCCAGTTATATCACCTATACGCACGTCAATACACAGATATGCATCCTTTTGCAATGCACCATTTTTAAGGATGCAGAACATCCCTGAAAAGTTTATAATAAATTTAACACAGCTCGGCACTGTCTCGTCAAGTCATGTCAGATAAAGCATAGGAATGCTGAATAGTCTTCACGTGAATAAATACGCAACCTCCTTTACAGTACATATCACCAGCCTGCTGCTGTAGCACAAGCTATAGTCATATCAAATAACTGGCTTAGTGAACCATATGCACCAACAGGTGCCACTGTACAGCCAAGTCATGTTCGCAGTTTTGCATGTGCTTCTCAACACCTCACTGAACAATACACTGTCGAGTCATATCATCTTTGTTCACGTTAATACTTACCCTTACATATGGTCACATCCACGTGAATACTTGCCCTTGCAAAACTTCTATATAAAATCTCATTTACATCTACCCTTGCAAAACATCTATACATACTTGTTTGAAGTCACATCTTCCAATGTCAATGTGCAATTGGATGCTACCTCGTTTTCCAGATAATTATAGGAGGGAGAGAGATTCCGACGAAAGGGAATACTATGCCGGACTGCAGCGGGAGTGGGACTTTCGCGTGAACGAGTCCAACGTTCTGCACAATGATCTCGTGCGACTCGAAACGCCTCTTGTCTACCGTAGCTCGCTCACACTGCCACGGCGAAACTTACACCAATATGAGCGTGCTGTGACAAAAAAAAAAAAAAAAAAAAAAAAAAAAAAAAAAAAAAAAAAGAGAACAATCTAATGATACTCCGTAGGTCTAGGTATCACATGCTACAACTGGCGGAAGAGCTAGCTACCGCAACGAACAGACAACTCACTCCAGCGAAACGTAACAATGTCCTCAACTATGAGGACTACCTATCAAAGTGAATGCCTATGTGGTATGTGTGTTATGTCTAGGGTTAAGTTAATAAAGTTAGTAGCGTTAGTGTTCAATATGCAATGCATGCATATTGGTGCCATCGTGTAAGTTATTTTAAGTTTTTTGTGTTATGTTGTAGGTGCTTATTGAAAAACATCATGTGTGGGAATATTTAACTTTTATGGGTTATGTGGGAATAATCTAGATTACAAATAACGTGCATGCTCCTCACAATCAATAATAAGGTTTACATAGTGCAAATGCAATAACAGTAACACACATACATTTAAAACATAGTTAAGAAAAATAGTTCTCCAACAAAGTCTAATTACATCACGACACGATTACTCTTCATCTAACATCTCCACATCTGACTGATAAATGGGATCAGCAAGAAGTGATTGCATGAATTGTGCGTGCTCGTACCACCCTCACTCCACTGACTCTCGAATCTCGACTTGGGTCTGATATCGATTAAGATGTGTCTTCATTCGATTATTTTCTTCTCTTATGTGGTTCAATGCTTTACGAAGTTCATCGATCGTGTCTCTGGGCATCTGCGATGCGAGTCGCTGAGGCACTGGCAACTTAAAACCAACCAACTCATCATAAAACATTTGCTGTTCACGAAATAACCAAGCCCACTCCTATCTCATGGTATTGTGAACATAAGCACTATTTCATAAATTCAGATTGATTGGATAGCTGAACTCATCTTCCAATACCCAGCAACGACCCATAACAGTGAACGCATCATGAGCCCTATAGAGTTATGGGTTGCCAAAACCAGACATTGACACTAAATACAATAACATCGAATGACCAAGTTAACAATGTGCATCAACTATTTGTAAATAATATAATGCTGCATAAAATGGTACACGACAAAGACATTCATAAATTTGTGTACTATTACATGCTAAAAATGAAATACTAACACTCACATTTGACCATAAACATTAGACGTTATTGTTAATATCTACACGTTATGTGCAATACAAAATGTTGTTGTTAATGTCTGACCAGTTATGAGTATGTACATTCAAGTTTTGTAAATCTAAAGATTAACTGTAAATTAGTTTTAGCAAATCTAAAAATTTTCATTTTCTGTCAATGAAATTTACACCAACAAAGACCAAATATAACTCAATGTACACACATAACACTCATCACCGTTTCTATAGATTATTGTACATTTCTTGTGGCACCAAACAACACCAAACAACTAATATAACCCTAATCTACTCACATAACACTCATTCAAGAAAATACTGAAGCACAAGTAATACAACCTATTAAATGAAAATTCTTCTCTAACAAAAACATACATTATAGTTGATAAATTTTTATAATATCTACAACTACTTTTCCCTACACAATAAAATTCTCTATGTATTTCAAAGAAGAAAATGAGTTTCTCACCTGAGATGATAGAGAGATAACACCAACTTCTGACAGAATATTCTGAAAATAAGGAGAAGCTGATCTGAAAATGATGAGGAGAATTGCATTAGAAGCTGATCTGTGGAGGGGGGAAGTAAATAGCAGAACAACTTGACTATACCAGAGTCGAGTAAACTTAATAACTCGATTTCATGTTCATCAGGTTTGGCTTCACATGCAAATAAGTGATTTGAAATCCCGTTAGAGCATAGCAGCGCAACTCGATTATGCCAGAGTCGAGTAACATTAATAACTCGATTTTCTATCCATCGAGTTCAGCTTCACATGCTAATAAGTGACTTGAAATCCCATCAGTAATTCGGTTTCCCTATTGTCGAGTTATAAACAGAAACTCGAGAATATTTTATTGGGCAAAAGCCAAGCTGGATTGCCAGTGTGGCAAGAACCTGCCTAGAACTCAGCCTTAGCATAACTGAGTACTTTAAGTAACTCGATTTTAGTGTCATCGAGTATCGAAACAGGGGCACGCCCCTATATAGTTTGCAAACAGGGGCATATTGCCAAATAGGGGCAAAAGGCTAGATTCTCCGGCATACTTGTTGTTATATTCCACATACGTTATATCATTCTACCTTCAAATCGTACGCGTCAAATCACACATTCGAATTGACTTGGGCTTCCCTTGCAAAGAGAAAAATATAATCCAGTAGAAATATAATCCAATGATTCAATGCACTCATGCATACGTGTCTGTATCTTGTTGGTTTCAATGCACTGAAGCTAATTTGTGTCCTATATTACTCCAATTTCATTTATTGTTTGACTGTAAGTGTTTTATTTTGGTTTGGTTTGGGTAGGTTAGAATTTAAAACTTACAAGATGCGTCAGTGGAAGTTGCATTCAAAGTTCTTAGTTACACGCTAGATATGGGCAACTTTATTTGACCAATGAGTTTTTCTGCATATTACAATATCAGAATTCTCTTTCTCCTTGCCCTTGTTTAGACATAGTGTGGATTTGGATCCGGCTGTTGCGTTTTGCATTTACGTTTCTTCTCTTTTCTTTTATTTTTTTTTTCTCTGCTGCTATGCACGCGTTTAGGGGACAAACGGCTACTGTTCATGAACAGTAGCCGTATATTGTTGACTTTTCAGCCTTTTTTATCAGTCCCATGGGTCCCGTGAACAATGCACGGGACCTACAAACTTCACTTTTCAGCAACTTTTTCATTAAAAATGGGTCTCACGGCACTATTCACACATTTAAAAATTATTTTGCTACAGTGTTTTCAGTTTTTAGTTTTCAGTTTCAGCAAAATAAGTTCTATCCAAATGAACCCATAGCTCATTTATTCTGTGTATAGATCTTCCATATATGGGAGATTACAAATTGCAATTGAGAAAAATATTTATGACCCACTACCAATTGTCATATGCCTCGATAAAGACCTTGGCAATTTTCTTGGATCTTTACAAGACATTTTAAAACCTTACCGGGTTCAAATCTTGCATATGTTTGAACAGGAGTAGATGGAATAGCTAAATTCAAAGTAATATGAGTAGTTTTTTTTTTTTTTTTTAATTAAGTACCAAAATATTCAATAATAACTATATTTTAGGGATGGAAAGTATAATTTAAATATTTAACTATATATATAATTTATTTATTTATTAAAGTTGATAAAAACTTCATTGATCAAAACACAGTACATGAACCTAATAATTATAAGTATTGCAGAAAATTTAGAGAGCCATTTCTATTTGCAACTTCTAAAATCCTTTTTTTCTTTTTTTGGTTGAGAGAAACACCTTCTAAAATCCTGTGTTTAGAATATCAAAGACAGCAAAAACCTGTGGGAGCCTCTAACGTTTCACATAGTAAAAAAAGGCCAAAATACACTATGAGTTCTTGAAATTTGCCATTGAGTGCTATTTGTCTCTCAAATTTGAAATGAGCTTTATTGATCCCCGAAATTTAAAAAAATAAATGCAAGTAATCCTTGTATTAATAGGTGTTAGTCTCAGTGCATACTTTTTCTTTTTCTTTTTTTGAGAATCATCTCGGTGCATACGTAAATATTTAATGGGGCTATGAAGTGGCAAATTTTGAGTGTCGTGGATCAAATTTAATAATAAAAATTAAAACCCAAAATTTGATTCATTAAAAAAACCTATCAATCCGTTAGAACCTAATCCATTTTTAGGTTACCCATTAAGGGGAGAGAGAGAGAGAGAGAGAGAGAGAGAGAGAGAGAGATATGGAATAGAAAATGTTGTATTGCAACCAAGAATTATCTTTTCTTCTCTTATCTTCTTATGTTTTCTTGTATATAATTGGAAAAAGAAGATGTTGGCATCCAAATTTTTAAACCAAATATCCAAAAAATGGTTCATGTTATAGAGAGAATATAAGGACTATGTGGTTCAGCCAAAAAACTCTTAATAGCTACATACTCACTATTCTCAATTATATATTATAATGAGCCCAATGTGATGTATTTGTAGGAGGTCAAACTCTAGACTAACCATATACTAAAACATGGTTACAAGACTTGTTGTACAATTAGAATACTTTGCTTTCACAAAAATTAGGATTGGGCTTGAGCCTTTAGTTGGATTGAGCATATTATCTTTAACATCTCCCTCAACTCATGATTAGAGCAAGAAGACAAATTAAGCTTAAAATGTAAGCTCATGAAGATACTTTGAAGATGACCATGAATAACCAGGATGGATGGAGAATGGACCAAGCACAATTTAGAATGATTATGCAATGAAGGATGTCGAAAAATGGCTATATTGGCCTAATGACAACTACATAATGACCAGGGGGTTGATATGGCTAGGGATGGCTACACTAAGAGCATGAGGAAAATCAACAATGGATGACATCATGATGAAGCATGGGCAATGGAGGAATACCAAAAAGGCTACTAAGGCCTAAGAATAGTTGCACTAAAATTAGGCCATAGAGAGACGCATGTTGTGATGCATTTAACACCTATTTCACTTGTAACCAAACTTTTTGGGTTTTTTTTTTTTTTTTTTTTTTTTTTTTTTTTTTGGTTCGAGGCATAATTTTGAATTGTACCTAGAATAGGTAGTATTGACATGAATCTTTCCTTATGTTTGGATTTAAAATTAATTAGATATAGACGAACAATGACACCTTAGAGTCTCAATGATTGGTGGTGATTCCTTATACTAGTTCACCACAATATCTAGTAACCAAACCCTCCCATACATTCCAAACTTAGTATTGCCAATAGTCAATCCAACAATCTAAATGAAAGGGAAAAAAAAAAAAAAAATCAGGGATTGACCGTTTGACACTTGGCCCAGTTCCTTAGGAGTTATATAGTAGGCAATTGGAAACATACATTTGAATCATATTTGGGAACCTCAGATTCATCATCTAAATAACTACACCCAAATTTCACCATTTTTAATATGGTAGACATTTTAATTCAAATTAGAATGCTGGTAATGGTGCCGAACTTTTGTTTCAGTTTAAGTAGATTACCACTATAGCCCAAAGCCCTTATAGTGATCTGCAAGAACTCATCGACATGATGGGGTATACATTGATTAGTTGTAGTAGGCAATGGAAGTCATTCCCAAAACTTGTCTATTAATGGTTTTTTTAATAAGGGTAAATTCCATAAACCTGCCTTGAGGTTTGGGCTAATGCTAATACAGTCCACAACATTTAAAAATTGACCATCCTAATCCAATGACCAAACTGTAATACAAATGCCGTTACTTTTTTTTTTTTCCTTCTTTCTTCTTTTTTCTTTCCTCTTTCCTCCTCTGACCCAGAATCACCTCTCTCTCTCTTTCTCTCTCTTCCTCTGACCATCTCAATCCATAACCTCTTACCAAACCAAGCAACCCCAGCCACCCGACCCGACCCACAACCACTTCAAATTAACCATCCTCTGCTCAAATTCGACGACGATCAGCCTTCCTTCACTTAGATCCGGCGATGATTTTTCTCAGATCTAATTAGATCCAGTGATTTTGGCTCAAATCTGAAGATATTTTTCAAAAACCCGCGTAGATCTGGTAACTTTGGCTTAAATCCAGCGATGTTTAAGCTTAGACTGGTAACGTTTCACTCTCCTCCACTCAAATCTGGCAACGTTTCAATCTCCTCTACTCAAATCTGGCGCCATGGTGGTGGGTTTGCAATTTCTCCTCTCTTCCTCTTTGCGGTGGCGTTGTGGTGGTGGGTTTTGTAGTGGGTTGGTTTTGGTTTGGATTGGTGATAGAGAATTTGGTTTTTTGTGGGTGTGTTGGATTTTTGTGGGTTTTGGTTTGTGTTTCTGGTTCTGGGTTTGTTGTGGGGTGGTCGATATTGCTGATGGGTTTGTGGATTTTGTTGGTGGTCGGTGGTTCTAGGTTTGTGGGTTTTGTTGATGCTGTTGCTTTGCTGGTGGTTGATGGTTTTGTAGGTTTTGCTGGTGGTTGGAGGTTGGTGGTCGCTAGCTTTTATGGGTTTTGCTAGGTCGGTGGTTGCTGGCTTTGTGGGTTCTGTTCTTCAGTTTTTTCTTCTTCTTGGAATTAGAGAAAGGGAAGAGAGAAGACTCAAGAGAGGGGTGAGAGAGTGGACAGAGGGTATGTAACGGTGTTACAAACAATTTCAGAATAGGGACTAAAATTGTCACTTTTTAAATGTCGTGGACTTTATTGGCATTAATCGCCCAAACCTCAAGGGAGGTATGTGAAATTTACCCTTTTAATAAATGGCACAAGGTTTTGAAAATGGCTCCCTTTGTCACTCACTTCTAACTGATCTTTGACTGAAGACAATGCCAAGGCTCAAATACCACTATTGGTCCATAGATCCAGTGAACTCGCCATATAAGGAGTTTATTGATGAACACTGTCGCAACTTACATATTAATTTAGACAATTTAAAAGCGAATGTAGATTCTCTTGGATATGACGAGGCTGCTACATTCAATCTGATGAGCTTAATACAAGAGTCCTTTATATAATTATGCCCAATGTAGTATATGAAGTTATTCAATAAAATATTTTTTTATTATTTTTTTATTATTTTTAAGTATAGATGCTTGCTGGCCTTCTCGTTTTCTCTCTCTTTATGTCTTTTCCTTCTCTTTGATATAATGTCCCTCTTCATGGTTTATGTGAGTTATTGATAAATGTGGAGAAATTCAATTTCCATTTCTTTTGACCTCTTTTCAACCCTAAATCAAATATTTGCTCTTCCCTACAAAACCCTATTCATTCTTAAACCCTAACCCCTTCTTTTAAAAGTTCTAAACCCTAATCCACACATCCTCCTAAACCTTAACCACCACAACTTTAACCCAATATAAGCACACATTGAGAGATTCTCCAATTTGTCCTACGTGAGATTGTCAATACGAATCCAAACAAAAAACTTGTAATTCTAACCATCACACCACTGATAAAACACTTAACCCCACCTCAAAGAAGTTCCCGACATAACCTACATCAAACAACTTATATGTACTGTTTTGATGAAATTTCAACTCAATCCAATTAACTGAAGTTGAGAGTAAAAATCGTAAAATAATTACAATTCCAATATTTTTAGGTCATTTCTAAATTAATTCCCTATCGATCAGCTCTACTGCTCTAGTACAAAATTTATTTGAACTCCTTAAGGGTCTCTAAATTACTTAAAGTTTTACAGGTATGGCCTACCATTTATAGGTTAATTGCCATGTATATTTCAACACCAATTGATTTTTTATATCATTAATTAAAATCCCCCCACTAGGAAGAAAGCTCAAACATGTTCCTAAGGATTTAGGGTCCCAAAGGGCCAATTACTATTTTATCGAAAGAAATCCATTAACTGAGAAAATAAGCTGTAGATGACTAGATGTTGGCTTTCAATTTAACCATCTTGGCTTTTCAAAATCAATCTACACTATCAATGGGTCCACAGCTAAGTGGTAGAGCATTGGACTGCAATCTACACACTCTATTATAACTTTTTACGTATAACCAGATCAGAATTACCTTGAGGAGCTCTCTGTATACTAATTTAATATATATCATTAAAATAGGTTCCAACAATATCATCTGGACACAAAATTCAGCATAAACAGACTAGATACATCATACCACAATGTTAGTCAATAAGTACTTTTCATATTGGCTTATGGATGAATATAAAAAATTTCATAAACAAAAACATAGAATTTTAGTGCCCGTTTGGTAATGTTGTTCTAGTAACGTTGTTTGTATTTTTTGGAAATACGTGTAGGTGAAAAAGTGTGTAAAAATATGTGTAATGTTGTTTAAACACTGAAAACTGTTGTTCAAAATACACTACCAAGCACCCCCCCCCCTAGTATCTAGGGTTCATTTTAATTCCAGATGCATATAAAAACGTGCCCAATTTATCAATAAAATACATATAGCATGTCATAGGTACTACTCAAGAATCAAATGACACCCCAGCACAAGCAACTTCAATTTCGTGCTAAGGTATATATAGCATGTAACATGACCAAAACAAACATAGAGCAAGTCAAAGTAGGTTAACTCATCTAAAAGAAAACCCAAAACAAGCAAAGTAGCAAACTACCTATTACTCTATTACTCATTGCAGAAAACCCTAAACAGTTCATGGGGCACCAAACAGTTTTGATAGAACCATGATTAAATTAACAATTTCTTAACAACTTAAGCTACGAGAATCATTTAACAGAATATCAGTGTACCTCCCATTTAAAAAGTGAAAATATTTCAAATCCAATGCCTCATGGTCTCTTGTGCTTAAGTGCCTTGATATTCTTCATCATGTAACTGATCACCTCCTTTAATGTAGCTTTCCTTTCTTCTTTTAAGTTCCAAAGCTCAGGAATAACGTATCGGCCGCTTGGATTATACTCATTCATCTCTTTCAATGCGGTAACAACAGCTGCATACACCTGATCCCCCAACTCCTCTTTGAGATTTCGTAATTTCTCATCTTCTTCATTTACTATTTCCTGTATTAAAAAGCAGACGAGCGAGTGATTAATCTACAACCAATCATCTATGTCAAAGTGAGCAGGAAAAGAGAATGTTTGATCCTGGAACTAATGACACTGTACAAACCAATATGGAGAGCTTTGGGTCATCATTTGGATGCTCAAAGACTTGATATGAGAAAAACAATCATCAATATATATATATATATATATATATAAAAGCAAAGACCTCGTATGGGAGTGTATGAGGTCATACCAAGTGGTGCTCTAATTTTGCATTTAGCCTTTTTTTACCTCTTTCATTAAGTTTTTTTTACTGTTACCCAAAAGTCCACATTAACTAATTTTATGTTATGTTTGGAAGGAGAGGAAAGTAGAGGGGAGGAGAGTAGAAGAAAATAGTTATCTTCCACCTTGTTTGGATGTTTTTAAAATTAAGCAAAGGAGAGGGGAATAATTAGTCCTTCCTCTTGTTTAGATATTTTAAAAATTAGGATGAGAAAGAGAGGAAATGATTAAATATATTTAAATAGACAAATTTATCCCTATTTGAAAATGAACTTGTAACATTGATCTATAATTAATATAATTAATTTGTTAGATTAAATATAATTATATGCCTTAGCATAATTTAATTTTAAATCATCTATAAGACACATGCATGCATTTGTCCACACCACATCTTAATGTCGCACTATTGATGAGTAGAAGACGGTGATTTTCATGGTTTCATTACTCTTTTGTATTTATTTTTGGTTTCATGATTTTTAAAAAAAAAATAATCTTACCTTAAAAATGCTACAAATATGCAGTGAAACTACTAAACTAATTTTTAATATATCAAAATTTATATGTTTCTTTACTCTAATTTAGTTTACTTTTCCTTTATAATATATGTACAATATTATCCAAAACCGTCTTACATAAAATATCACAAAATTATCCATACATCGTACGGGCAACTTACTAGTTGTAAGAAATTGGAGAGAGTTGAACCCATCACCCATCATGAATAACGTGAGAGCAGAAATATTATATTGCAAGCTAATTCTAATTTATGCCTTCTACAATAACATATGCAAATATAAATAATAAAAGACAAGCAAATTTGCACAAGCTCATAAAATAAATACATACGTGAAAAAAACAATAATAAGGTTCAAAAAATATTTAAAATAATATACCTGAGTATCCCCATTGATATGAACAATTTTAAAAGGATGCCATCCTGGATCCTTCAGGTTCTCCTGCCACAAAGAGCACAGCATTGAGGCTTGCAAATTTGCTTCCTCAATATGAAATCGCTCCTTGCATGCATCTTGAAATGCCTTCTGATTGATTTCTCCCATTCTCTTTATACCAATATTCATTCGAGCAGTAAGCACATCTGTCAAACCCTACAGTGAGTAAAAAGGAAAGCACAAGGTCATTTGTGTTTCTGAATGTACCAGGAAATATAAGGAATTATTTATCAATTATGGAGTTGTGAAGAGTGAACCCATGACTATCGCTCGATTCAAGAGTGGACTAGGATATGAAATTAAAAAAGAGATGTCTTATGTGTATTTACTATTTAGAAGATCTCTGATATGCTTTAGAAACAGTTATCCAATTGGAGTGGTTGTAAAATTTAAGAAGAAATCTATGATTTTCAAGCCTAAATATAATGCTGAAATGCCAAGACTGGTTATGCAAAAACCTAACCACCTGCCTAGACTGTACTGATCTGCACTGACCCGTACAGTTTTTTTCTGGGGCAGTTGGTGTAAGTCTGTCAGAATTGGTGCTATAAGGTCAGTCTGGCATGCGGGCTGCATATTTTTAGCATGCCCTAAACCAACCAAACCTGTGTATGTCTCACGTGGAAGTAATGGAAGGAGAGAAATAGGATGACATTTGGGGGTTAAGTCAGAAGCTTTTAATGTAAAGAAAACTCATTAAAAAATCCTTCAAGAACTTATCAAGAATCCTTATTTAGTGCTGATGTTTTGAAGAACCTTCACCATATACAGGCAAAAAAAAAAAAAAAAGTAAATATATATATAGCAGAGAAACCATACTGTAATTAATTCTTTGCGAGTCTCTTGTAAGTCATCATTGCTCTGTCGCTCTTTAGCAATAAGAGCTTGATTCGTAGATTCCAAATGATTCAGATCCTCAACTTTTTCTTGCAATTCATCATTCATCTCTTCCATCTTCTTCTGAACTGCTGCATCATCATAATCTTTATGATGCTTCATCACCTGAAGTTTCCCTTTTATCTCTTCAATTTCCATCTCCAGTTTTTGTTTAGCAGCCAGCTCCTCTTCCAACTGAAGTATTTTATTTAGGGCAGCCTCTTTCTCCCTCTGAAAATTAAAATTCCTAATTAATGAAAGCTACAGAAAGTGAAAATTAAAGACATACTGTTAAACAGTAGATTACATGCTATAGTCTCTAGTTAAAACCAAATACTAAGTTGCACACCTTTTGCTCCTCAACCAGCCTTGCGACATTCTTATCAGCCCTTTTCTGCTCCCAGGAAGCCATTTGAAGTGAATTGTTTCTCACACCATGCTACATAGACACAAAAACAATATCAGTATACAGCATGAAGCATTATTTTACAAAATCAAAGCAATTGTTTTTGCCTAATCGATTCAAGAAGCTTCTGCAAATTGGTCAGTAAATTGATCCGAATATACTAATACTAGTAGATTTGGTTCATTTATCCCACATGCTACTTGGGGCAGTAACATAAGCTATGCATATATAGAGAGATATAGATATGAAGAACAAAGTTAAACTTCTTATGGATGAATATTGAATGGCTGGGAATTTCACTTTCACATATATCACCTTTTTCTTCTCCTCATCAAGCTTTTGTCTCTCACGCTCAGTTAGTGCTTCACGTTTGTTCAATTCTTTGCTCCAGGATTCAAGTCTATTGTTCTTGTTCTCCAATTGAAGTTTCAGTTTTTCTTGTTCATCAAGTATCCTATGAATTTTTCCACGGTCAAGCCGCTGCAACCTCATTATTTCTGATAAATAAGTCAAATAGTTAAAAATATGATCAATTTTTCATATACCATATTTGTGCATATTATAAAAATCGATAAACTATCACTTGTCCTAAAAGCTTAAACTTTTAGGAAATGATGAATTTTACAAGGTTTCAAACTTAGAACCACCAACTCTGATTAGACCATTACCATGCTATGCTACACTTGATCAGAAATCTACATTCTTAGAAAACAATTAATTTTAATCATTTAACCACAATTCTAACAAAAATCATTAGCTATATTTTAAATTGCTGGAGATTTCATGATCGTCTCATTCCTTGGGTTCAACGCTACGAACTTAGTTCAAAAAAAGTCTTGGAAAACTTATTTTCTTATATGTCACAACACATAAAACCATAGGTCTCAAGAGCATGACGTGCAAATCCAGAAATAAGGAACAAGTACAATCTTATAGTTAATTTGGTTTTCTCAAGGAGAGTAATTCAACAATCATCAGACTGTTTGAACAGACAGTGAAACATATGATACAACCAATATTATTTAAGTTTGGCTAAGCACAAAGTGAAGCAAGCTTCACCAGAAACTTAAAGGAAGTTTCACCAGACACAAACAGACACTGCAAATGAACATAATTCAAAAAATGAAGCATGTATCAAGAAATATGCACAAAAAAAGAAAATGAAGAATACAAACCTTCTTCATAAGCATAGTTTAGCCTGTCTTTCTCTTCAAGCATCCTACTTAAGGTCATGGTCTTTTCGTTGTACTTGTACTCTATTTCATTAAGATTTTCATTCGTAATATTAATTTTATTAGCTAGTTTTGCCACAACATTGTTTCTGTTTTGCGCTGCTTCCCTGTCAATGTCAGATACTGTTCTTAACTGCCCATTCCTGTGAAGAATATCACCCATCGCCCCTTGAGCTTCATAGTCATCAGCACGTGCACACCACCCATAGCATTTACGACCATGAATTTTCTGTGCATACCACTCCTTTTTACCGCAATGTTCAGTTTCAAAAAATTTCTCAAATTCAGAACAATTCATGAAGCCCTTCCAATCATTACTAAATTTTACAATGGCCTGTCCTATTTGGTCCTCCCCATCCGAGAAAACTACAATATCCACCGGTTGAAATCTCCGGAACCTTGTCAACAATTGTTCAGTAACAAGTAAAATGTCCTTATTGCTAAATACTATATTAACAAGGATACCCATCCAAGGCCATACATATAAATCATCTAGCTTTGGAGGTGGAGCAACAGGTTGTGGCAAAATTGGACATTGTGTTTGGTCTGCTTCACTTGCTAGGTCAGTCTCCAAGTACTTTGACAGGGCAAGATGGTTTGCCTTTTGTTTTGCACTTTTTTTAGCTGAACCTTTACCTGCTCCTGAAGCATGTTGAAGCAACTCCTTGTACTTGTAATCTTGTTTCTTCTTCCCAGCACAGAATGGACATCTAAGGTTGCCATTCAAACCTTTAACTTTGTACTTTCCAGCTCTCAGCTCCTCATATGGTTTCTCTATGTGGTCATTGATCTCAGATTCACTAATATCTGACTCTTCAGAACTGTAGTCCATCTGACTTGTATACAAACACCGAAAATCAATGTCAGAAGAATGAAGAGATTTGAAGTGAGAATAGAAACGCTAGAAATTATGAAGGTAGAAGCTTGTCAGATAGACAATCCAATGAACATCAAGCAGCAGTTTCACCCAAAAATGAAAAGCAAAAATAAAAACATCAGACCACTTTATATAACAGAAAGTTTAGAAGAGTGAAGCTAGGTTATATTGACATTAAAGCATAAATAAGGCCAATGCCCGTTGGAAAATAAATGTTGTTGCAAAAAAAATTGAATAGTCTTGCAACACTGCAATTGCAATGAGGCAATCATATAAACATTTAAAAGAATAAATACTACACTTTTCTTATTTGAGTGCACAACATCAAATTCCACTATTAAAAAACACAGTTCCTTGAAAGATATTCAAAAAGTATAAGGCATTTTGAGATTAGAAGAGTTAAATAATTTCAACATTGAGAGCAAATATAATAAAAAAATACTAAAATTTAAAGAACAGAATGAACCAATAAGGATTTGTCCATTTACATTTGGGTTTCATCTAATAAACATGGTTTTAAATACATATATAAATAACTAAAGCTTATTATCACTTTTTATAACAGTAAAACAAAACTCACTTACTTGTCTGTTATGCTTTGCAAAGTGTGCATGCTTTTGTGCTTAAGCAATAGCTGATAAAAGACAGATGAATGACTAATAATCTAGATACAGGAAGATAATTAAAAAAAAAAAAAAAAATTTAAAAGATTTGTGAGAGTATTATTTGCAAGTAGGTATTAAATTCACAACCTTACCCTGCACCCTAATTTTTATATGGATCATGGAGAAAGTGCGATTTAAGCTAGAGCTCATTGGTTATGGGATACTTTACTCTTCCTTATCTTCCCTGAACTAAAGTACTTACTCAGGTTGATCTTAATAGGGTATGTTGGGCAAACTACATCGGGTCAATCCTAATAGGGTAACTAGTTTTAAATTTCTATAGTTTCGGTGAATTTCTTAGAATATGAAACTATATTTAATATCTATTTAATACAAAAATATCAACTTCGACAGAAAATCTAGTCTAGACAAGCTACATACAAATACAAACCAATTCAAAATTAAAGTTATGAGGGTAACTTTCTGTTGTTGTGACACTTTTAGAAATAAACTGAAAAGAATATTTGGTAGCCAATCAATCCTTGAAGTTGGTGGAAGATTTATTAAATTTAATGAAGACTCGAAAGCCATATACAGAGATTAAAAGATAGATGATCGTTGCTGCAACACAAGGACAGTGGCAAAGCACAATTAAAACGCTAGTTTGCTTCCATTTTTGCAGATTATTTTATTAAATAATGAGTCATAGCTAGAAATAATGAGAAGAAAATGTTTTAACATGACAAATAGGTGTAAGAATCAAACAAGAACCCCAAATGAGAAAACAAAGATCAAGAATCTAGTCATTTTAAGGTTGTAACATAATGTGTCAGCATAACAAATGAGGGTTCTTCTTGAACATGAGATAAAATGAAACAGACTATTATTTTCAAAACATATAGCAGAAAATTCATGACTTAGACTTCTTATGCATAACTCTGAGTACCCTCCAAATTCTTCATCACACTATCTTTTGGGTCAAAAATTAAGTTAAACCAGCCTAGTGAGTACTACTTTCCCCACAAATTTCATAGTCACCAAGCTTATATCCAATGTCAAATTTACAAAACATGATAATTTTATAACATTCAGGAATTGGACAGACTCTTAACCAACTAAGTACCTGAAAAGTTGCTTCATAATAGAATACAAATCTTCTTTACTATTTTTTGTGTTCCATTTTATGTTCCAACTTGCAATGTATTTATTTAACTTTCCTTATAAAATAGCCAAAGTTTAAAATAAATAAAAAATTGTAATTAGTGGAACATAAAGTGGAACACAAAATGTGGTATAGAGTCTTTAACATTTTTTGTGTTCCATTTTATATTCCACCAATCACAACTTAGCATGTATTTATTTAACTTTCCTTATAAAATAGCCAAAAGTTCAAAATTAAAAAAAATTTAAAAAAAAAAAAGACAAATTGTGATTGGTGTAACTTAAAGTGGAATACAAAATGTGGTTATGTGCCATATTTTTTGTGTTCTACATTATGTTCCACCAATCAATTACAATTTGTCATCTATTTATTTAACTTTTCTTATAAAATAGTCAAAGTTGAAAAAAATAAATAAATAAAAAAAGACAAATTGAAATTAGTAAAAAATAAAGTAGAACATAAAATAATATGGTATAGAGGATTTGTATTCTAAATAATGACCATGTAAACTTGTTTCCAAACTAAGAATGGTTTCTTACCTTTCCAGGAGTCATACCTTATTTTTTGCTCTATATTGTGTAAATAACACAACCAGATAACTTATTTTTTCCTTATAGGAAATGGGTTTCCTCTACATTACAATTTATATCTACAAAATCCAATTTTTATTTTCAAACTTCTTAAATACCCACTAGATTCAACAAAAAACAACTACTACTAAGCATATTTAGGAAGTGGGTTTACTTTGAACTTTTTAAGTGGAATAATCACCAAAATTCTTCTTCAAATTTAAGCCACGTTGAACACAAACACACACATTCTTCAGAATATCAAAGATTTCTTTTGTTGTTTGTGAACAAACAAAATGATATTATATTGAATAAATACAATAAATCAAATAAGAGAAATTCTATAGAGAGAGTACATACATTTGACTCTCTGTCTTCTTCTTCTTCTTCTTCTTTGAAGGGAGAGAGATGATTACGATTCACGAGGTTGCCTTACAAATGTTTGGAGAAAAAGAAAATTGTATTGGACACATCTGACATCTTTACGAAGAATAATAAATAATATAAAATAAATTATATATACTTTGGGCATAGAAGAAGCCGTGCGTGTTACGCCAAGTGTAATTAATTGATAAGTGGTTGTACTAAAATTTATCAGTTTTTTAACATAGAATCAATCAGTGCGGTGAATGAATTTAAATATAGTTTTTTTTTTTTTTTTTTTTTTTTGTGGAAATAATAAGATGCTAGGTTCTACGCTTAATATATTGTTTGGTTAATGTAATGACATAATTCGTAACGAACCGTAACAGTGTTGAGTTCGCACGTAAAATGGCCCAAACAATATCATTTGTAGAGCGTGGATTTGAAAGGCTAGGCTTTGGTCACCAGGCGGTGGGTTTTTCGCGGTGTTCATACATGGTTAAGTTTTCTTCACCCCTAGAGTCTTTCTCCTGAAAGTAGGCTAGGAGGCTCTGGTTTTTAGTCATTTTTCCCAGCCCCTCCTTTTTAGATTACTTATTTTTCCTTTTATACTAGCCTGCGTTCACTGTCCTTCATCCACGTATAGGGTCAACCTTTCCAAAACTGATACTTGTCCCATCTGCCCATACCCAAAGTCGTCGGGGGTGGTTGTAAAAACCGAAGAATATGGCTCTGTCAGGTGCAGAGTATTGAATGGCAGTAAGGGCAGCTTTCCCTGGATATTTTAGATTTTCTTTCAAGCTTAGTCCTATACCGTTTTTGCCCCTCTTTCCGGTGGGGCTTTGGGTCTGCCGAGAACTGAATTGTCCTCAGCTATATCCCGAGGCTATCTTTGTGCCTCATATTATCGAGTTTGGGCCATAGCCCTCCTTGGCTTGGGTCTTTGGACTCCCCACAGGTAAATGGACCTGGCCCATAAATTATTTGGGCCCCACAGTTAATAATCTCTAAATATAATTTTTTGAGAGGGTGTTTTCAAGATAAAAAATAAAAAATAAAAAAAAATTTTAATAGTATAATTGTAAATAAAATGAAAATAGTGGATCCTACTAATTTGTTCAAACTCTTTTATCTCTTTAAATTAAAGAATTTATTTTTATCACAAAAAAATCTCATGCTCCAAATTTGAAACTAATTATTATCCAAAAATTAAAAATACATGAGCTCTATTCTTATCATTATCAAAAATAATAATAATAATAATAATAATCTAAAGATTCTACACTTTACTTTTTGTGAACTTTTTAAAAGAATAAAAAATATTAATGGTCTTTCAAACATTTTTTTTTTAGTATTTTGAAAATTATTTTTAAAAATGGGAGCCAAACATATATAATGTAAAAATTATTATTTAAAAACTATTTTCAATTTCAATTTTTCGAAAAATGTTTTCATATTTTTTTGAAAATAAAAACAAGAATCCTTCTACCGAACAGGCCTTTTTTGTTCTAATTAGGTTTTGTTTTACTGCTTTAATTATTATTTTTTTTTATAAACACAAAAGTTTAATAGTTTTTTTTTTAGGGGACAAAAGTTTAATATTTGTTATCAAGAATTCTATCTTTTTTATTCTAAAATTATTTTATTCTAGCTTGATAAACACCAACTTTTTTTTTTTTTAAGTTTTGTTGAAATCAACGTTTTTATTTTCTTTTTCTATAGTAAATTTGTAATACAAAGCCTAGGAAACATGAAAACTTCATTGAGAGTACTGTATTTGTGTCGTACTCGTACCAACTATTTTATATTATAATTTTTCAAAAATTGTTCGTATTATCGTGTCTACTTCCTAGTACAAAGATTCCTCATCTTGCTTTTTTTTTTTCTTTTCTTTTTTTTATTAAGTGTCTCAATTTTATTCTGAATTAATATAATGTATGTGTGACGCACGGTAAATTCAAGATTCATATGTACATTTTTTAATCTAATGGTCTTATTGTCAACATGAAGTCTTTGTGCGAAGAGAGTGGGATTAATCCTTCCTCAAAAAAAAAAAAAAAAAAAAAAAAAGGTGGGATTAACCCAAAACATCCTCTTATTTTGTCATTTAATCAGTTTCAAACATTTTAGTCTCATAGTCAAAGGACGTTCACTCCAAGTTTTTTTTTTTTTTTTTTTAACTAGGTGAAGATTTACTCCAGGATGAAGTATTTGTGATAAGAAAGTTGAATTAATCCAAAGCATCCTTTTATTTTGTAATTTGATTAATTTTTAAACACTTTGAACAGAAAACTACTCATTATTCATTCATTCATTCAAAAAAAAAAAAAAAAAAACACTACCCATTATCTTCTCCCAAAAAAAAAAAAAAAAATTAAGTGTAAAAAGTTTAAACTTTTAACAAATTTAATACTTTAGATTTTTCAGTTAAACTCAAACATATAACTTGATTTAATTAAATTTCCATTTGGAAATATAAAATTATTTGTACCATATTTATCAATGTTGTAGACATATGTTTTAAATTATGTATAAAATAAATAAATAAATAAAGTACTTTAATAATTTAACCTCCACCTTCTTATCTTGCCACACATTATTGTGTATGGACTTGGGATAAGAAATTTGGGATGGAA
The DNA here is from genome assembly GCF_001633185.2 of Quercus lobata. Lineage (NCBI taxonomy): Eukaryota > Viridiplantae > Streptophyta > Magnoliopsida > Fagales > Fagaceae > Quercus > Quercus lobata. The sequence continues at coordinate 33,087,595 of NC_044914.1, read as the reverse complement.
TTTTACTCCAAATTAATTATAATGTGAGAATTCCCAATATTTAAATTTCCTTTTTTTGGGTCAATGAAGAAATACAATTCAAAAATTATTTGAAAATTTAAATATGAAACATGCAAATATCTAAATCTCAATCCAAATTCTACAAGGATTATATACGTCCAAAATATTTTCATAATAACTTATAAGTGGTTAAAACCTACCACTAAAATTACTTATTTTTTCCACCAATAACACTCTATAATAACTTACTACTTAAGATTTATTATGAAAATTATAAAAATATTTTAAAAATGGTATGAAGATTGCATTTCTCATCCACCATTTACAACAAATATTCTACAGACATTATTATTGTCATGTCACTTACCCTGACTACTTGTCATTGGCTGCCAGTATCGCCAGCCCTTACGAACCTCTCTACCGCTATCAGAAGCCCTTATACATGTCATAATTTAGAAGGTTTCAACTAAGGAAACCTTCTAAATTACATATTTTGACCTTTTTTATTTTTTATTTTTCCTGAGAAAATTAATTACTTCAAGATAAAATTGCTCCATTTGCATTTTAATTTAAAACCAATACAAATTGTCCCAACTTATAGGGTGAATCACTTTTTCTTTTCTTTTTTGGCTGAATATAGGGTGAATCACTTTTGCTTTTAGTTGACATGCATGCTAATCGAGATCATCAGAAGCCTAACAAAGAGAAATGTGGGCAAACCCGGCCCAAATTTAAGCATGTGAAAAGGTTGCACTGTTATACAGTCATGTATCAAAAATGAAACCCTTTACATATATAATTCAATGAAGAGGTTCTGACCAAGGAAAGAAAAATACCAGAAGAAAAAAAAAAAAAAATGACAGCATAAATTCAATTGACCTCTCTTTGACATAAATACTATCTCCATAAACTTTGCTCACACCTTTAACAGAGCAAGTTTTTGGTTATATAAGTTCATTTAGGCCAGGCTGAAGCAACACAATGCTGAATAATGCTTTCTTGCAAAATTGTTGAACCTGTAACATAGTTAAGCCCGACTATGGTTGTGATCAGTGACCCATTCCCCCTTTGCTGGGTCCAGAATTACCTTGGTTTATAATAAAACCTTTCATGGATGAAGAAGAAGAAGAAGATTGATGTTTGAGAACTCTCAAGCCCTCAATATGCATGGAATAAGAGAGCAAGAGGGTCATGAAGATGATGATGAAAATGATATTGAAGCCCCATGTAAGAAAATGTCCCTTCATTCTTTTTAGTAATCTCAGAGGCTTTAAAGGTTTTTGGTGTGGTATAGAGTGAAAGGAGAGTCTAATATATATAAGGTGATAGAGAGGTGAGGTGAGTCCGTGAGTGCTTAAGATAGGTGTGTTTTTGTTCTTTCACGTTGCGCTGTTTCACTGGGAGATGCGTTATATATGTTCTTTGAGGTTTTGAGTTTGAAAACGTATAACCCACGGTTTGACCGTTGAAATGCATGCTTGGCTAGCGATGTGGAGGATGAAAGTTACGTAAAATTTGGTGGGCTAAAATTGTTAGAAAAGTGTAATCCATAATATTTTCACAACAAATCATATATGGTTTATTGCTATTGGTTCTAATTTAAATATACTACTGAAATTACTTTTTTTGTCTCACTAATAACAGCCTATAACAACCTGCTACTTAAGATTATTGGTTCTAATTAATTTAAACTTACGACTGAAATTGTTTTTTTTTTTTTTGCCCCACTAATAACAATTTGTAACAATCAGCCACTTAGAATTATTGGTTCTAATTTGAACTTACTATTGAAATTACATTTTTTTTACCCTAACTACCAATAACAACCTGTCACTTAGAATATGTTGTAAAAGTGTTGTGAAAATGTTATAAACAGGGCTCAAAATTGTTAGGCTACGGCATTTCCTTTACTTTTTGATGTAAAATTTCTCTCTCCAAAAACAAATATATTTTAGTTTCTCTTTCATTTCCCCAATGGCCTAACACTCAAACCTACTCTGTGACCCTTCAATGAGCATTTTAAAGTTTTGTCAACCGACTAGTCACTAAAATTGGACAAATAATTCAGTATTCACAGACATGCTTTGCGTTTCATATAGAATTTATGTCCATCTGGCCTAAAAATTGACATGTTTTAGCATTCCCCACAAAACATTAGCAATGATATAAAACATAAACAAAAAAACAAAAAAGAAAAAAAACTGAATTGATCGTGTTGATTTCTTGCCTATGTTTTTCCTTTCAATTTTTTTCTTCTTTTCAATTCATTAATTAAAAAAAAAATCACATATTTTTCAATATAATTATTTCAAAATATAATGTTGCTAGTATTAATTTGATCCTCCTCAATCCTCATCATGATCTAAGTTGCTAAATCTTTGCCTAAAATCATGTAACTTAAGAAGCCCAGAGAATGTCACCACCACCTTTAAGCCAAGAATTTGGTGAGAGAGAATCATAAGTGTCTATCAACAGAATTAGACATGGCAAAATAGGTTGAAATTCGTTGACCCGACCCAAACCAGCCCAAACTTGCTCGTTTTGTTCCGAATTAAATATGGGCCAACCCGTGACCCACCTTTTTTATTTGTGGGCCAACCCAACCTAACCTATGGCCCACCCATTTTTTAACTTTTTTTTTTCCTAAAAAATGTTTAAAAACTATATGACATTTATGGTAAGGTGTGCTAGACTACTCCTAGGTACATATCATTATTATAAAACACACAATGAACTTGTGTGTTCTAGCAGTTATGCCCCCTATTTACTAAAAAAAAAAATAAAGAGTTAAATGAAAAGAAAAAATAATATACAAAATGAATAATAATATACTAATATCTAAGTATCTAACAACATGTCCAAGTTGTTTTTTTTTTTTTTTGTTTTATCCAAGTTTGTCTATTTAATGTAGTATTAATAGTAATAATGTAATATACTAATATCTATCTAATCTAAGTATCTAACTAGCACAAAGCCACAAACCCGGCCACAGTGAGTCAACGACAAATTAACAAACAATAAACAAAACAAAATAATTCAATAGTGACTCAAAAAAAGGCAAAATCCAAAGTTGGTTATATGGATTTGAAGGTATTTTAATTTATTAATAGAGTCATATAAATTATACATTTTTAACTCTTTATTGATAAGCTTTGATTTACTTTCATGGTACACTTATGTTATATTAAAATATTGTATTGTAGATAAAGATATTGATGAAATTGGCCAACTTGAACTATAATTCACAAGTATGAATATTTGTAGTGTTGAATCTACTACCAACGTTGAGTAGATTGAGGTATACATAATTCTTATAAAATATTTACTTGTTCTTGTTCACTTAAATTGTTATGTTTATTTTTAGAGGTTTATATATATATATATATATATATAAATAGTTTATCTTTCTATATAATCTAACATTATTATTATTTTAAATGCAAGATTTGTGCACTTAATAAGGCTGATAACTTGACATGGTCCATAACATTTAGTTTTTTATTTTATTATTATTTTTTTTGGTTCTTTTGTGAGAATGATATCATTAGTGAGCTTTGAATTTAAAGTGTGCAAAAAAATTTAGTCATGCTCAAAAGTCAAAACTGTTTGAATTGCAAGGATATGAAAATCCTTATGTTTGTTGGTTTGTTTATTTTTTTTCCTTCACATCACATGTATGATAGTAAATTAGTAACAAATAGTCTAATTATTTGATTTGATTCATTGTCTCTAAAAAGTTGGCATTTATTTTATTTTATTTTAAATGTGAAAAATATGGGCTAACCTGACCCACAACCCGATCGATCCGACCCATTTTCAACAAGCTTAAAATGGCTTGTTTTGGACCCGCAATTCGAATGACCCGACCCATCCTGACCATTTTCCATGTCTAAGCCAAATGACCACAACACGTGGACAAAAATGAAGAAATGTTTGCACAAAGTAATTAAATGACCAAGCCATAGTAACCAAAATTTCAGAGTCAAGAACATGTATTATATAAGAGCACTAGCATTGGGGGGTGTAAACACCTCCCATTTGCTATTTTACATCCAAAACATCAAAAATTGTCCAACATCCAGGTATGGGTTCTTAAAAATTTTTGCAACTTGTGAACAATGGGTTCTTATATATAGAACCTACTGTTCACTTGGTTGTAAAAATATTATTATTATTTTAATAGAAAATGAGAACCTTCTCTCTCCTCATTTACTCTACACGGTACAAGTCACAAACTACACTCTCCTCTTCTCACTCATTCTCTTCATCTCAATCACTCTTTTCCCTCTCTCTACCAACTACAAAAGCTCCATTGCCCATGCTCAATCACTCTCTTTTTCGATGACTTTTTTTTTCCTCTTCACTGTATTGCTCTATCCCCAAACTGAAGAATCAAGGGTTATTGGTTTAATTTTGAGTTTCTTTTGGAATTTTTGGGTTTCTCGATGGAGCATGCTTCCTCCTCGTTTCTGGGTTTGTAGTTTCTTGGTGGCTAGATCGACGATGGAAGAAGTTGGTGTTTTTTTTTCCTCTTCACTGTATTGCTCTATCCCCAAACTAAAGATTGAAGGGTTGTTGATTTAATTTTGGGTTTCATTTGGAATTTTTGGGTTTCTCAGTGAAGCATGCTTCCTCATCGTTTCTGGGTTTGTGGTTTTCTTGGTGGCTGGATCAATGTTGTTGGTGTTTGTCTGTTTGAATCGGTGGCTAGATCGATGAAGGTTGTTGTTGGTGTTTGTATGATGAAATGATGAATCAGTGGTTGTGTTTGTCTATTTGAATCGGTGTCTATTTGTTTGTTTGAATTAGTGGTGGTTTGGCGTTTGGGTGGTGGTTGTGCTTGGTGATTGGTTTTTTTTTCCTCCTGTTTTGTTGGTGGTTTCTGCCTTAGTGCAATGTGTGTGATGGTGGGGTGGTGGTGGTTGCTGCCTTGCTAGGGTGTGTGGTGGTGGTGGTTGCTACCTTGATGGGCATGTGTGGTGGTGAAGTGGTGTTTGTGATTGGTTTGCTTGGGAGATAGAGACAAACCAGAGAGATAAAGACAGAGAAAGAGAGGAATGGAAGAGAGAGAGAGAGATATATATATATATATATATATTTTAATATTGTATAGTTTATATTATTTTAATAAATTGGATGTAAAAATAGAAACTGGGATGTTGGAGGAGTTGTAAAATGAGATGGTAGAATAGATAAAGTAAGGTTTTAAGGATGCAAAATAGAACTTTTTTGCATCCTTGGATGCTAATGCTCTAAGTCGTAACTCACATGCAATGTTTTGGGTACCAAATTTTGAAGTCGTTGGCTTTGGCCCAAATTTGGTTCAAACTCTTTCATAAAGGCCTAGATATTTATGGTTTCTATCATCCAAAATTCTATAACATATCTTTTTCCCATTTGATCTATAGAAACAAAAAACCCTCTATAGGGTAAAAGTCTATGTGTATATATGTGTGCATTGTTGAGTTTTGTGGAGCCTAGTTGTATTTAATCCGAATCATAACCCAATTCAAAATAAAATTTCTAATAGTTTTTAATAGGCGATTTTCTGAGGCTAAATCCTTGGAGCGGAAGCTTGGGCCGATAGGTCTAAGCCATTGCCCCAGGAAATAATTTTTGGCCCGTTTTGTAGTCCGTTGTGAATCTTGTGCATAATATAGAAAAACTATTGTTTTGGAGATTAGGATTTCATGTTTTTTTTTAGAAAGAGAAAACTGTATTGCCACATCTTGTAATTTTTTCTATGAATAGTGAAATCTTTGCAACTTTGTGAACTTAGGCAAATTGCCAAACCACATATATATTGTCTTGTGTGATTGTTTTATTTTGTCGCATATTTTTCTCTATTTTTATATTTCATAGATCTAAGAATTTTGTGTTTATTCCTCTCATCTGTGTGTAAACAAAAAAGGGCTAAAGGACATATGTATTTCAAATTGACAAGTTATGTGATCAAAGATAAGTTCAATCAACAATATTCTTGGATCATTTGTATTTTAAATACATGCAATATAAACTTGACATGAGCTAGGACTAGGAGTGATTGATTTTAACAAACTGAGCAGATCTGGCTATCTTATCAAACTTTGACGAACTGAATTAAGTATGGATTATTGGCTAGAGTTTAGCTCAAGGTCTCTCTGAATTTTAACCAATCAACTGAACTGAACTCACAACCTCATGCTCCAACCAATAATTATAAAAGAAGGAAGTACTAGTTGAGCTATAGCTAACTAATTGATCATCCCTAAAGCTAAAAATGTTAAAAGATTTTGATGGCTAAAATCATGTTACCACATATGAGTTCAGTGATTTATCCAACAAAGGGGAAAAGAACAAAAAAATTTGGTGGCAATTGGGAAAAAAATCACAATTCTTTTTATGCTTCTTCACTTGAAAACTGAAAATAAAAGTAAATGATTACGTTTTTTTTTTTTTTTTTTAAATTGACGACAAGGAAACATACCCAAAGAGTGACCATTCTCTTTAGCCTGTCAATCATTGAAGGATGAATGCTGCATTTATTGTGTGATGTCTCTGCTTGATTAACCTTTGCTCCAATGGCCAAGTGCACCATGCAATTCACGAGGGATAATTACCTTTAAACCGCGATACAAAATTTGGAGAATCGTAAGATTTCTTGGGAAATATACTTAATGATTTAAATATTCTCTCAAAAGTTTAAGTTATTAGAAATTGTGAATTTAATCTAAAAAAAAAAGTATTCAACTTGTATGAAGCTCTTTAATAGATCCCTTTAGAAAAGAAAATTTCCGTAAAACATACTCCAATTCCAAACTTATACTTCTTCTGAACGCACATTCAACATACCCAGTAAACTTATACTTCTGAATACTTTCCTACAGTACACTTTACTATGAAAATAAGTGTTAGATGTTGGGCTGTTGGCTTTCATTCTAACCATCTTGGCCTTTCAATATCTATCTACACTATTTATGGGTTCATAGCTCGGTGGTGGAGCATTTGACTGCAATCTACGCCATCTATTATAACTTCTTAATTATAACCAGACCAGAATTACCTGAAGGAGCTCTATCCAAACTTTTAATTCCATGAGCATAAAAAGTAACAAACGTACCCTATATCAATAAAATTACATATAGCATGTCATAGGTACTATTCAAGAATCAAATGACACCCCAGCACAAGCAACTTCAATTTAGTGCTAAGGCATATACATGCATAGCATGTAAGTGTAACATTACCAAAACAGGTTAATCAAGTGATTCAACAAGGCTTAAATGGAATAAATTCAATGAAAAGAACAAACCAATCTTATAAACACCAAACACAGAACAAGTTAAAGAAGGTTAACTCATCTAACAGAAAACCAAAAACCCTAAACAGTTCTAATAAAACTATGGTACAATAACCAACAGAGCGTAAAACACATCTAACCCTAATTAATATCACACAGCTACAAGAGCAACTTATATTCCAAAGCATACAGATCCTCAATATTTTTTGGTTGCAATTCATCATTCATGTCCTCCATCTTAATTCTTCAGAAGAGCTGCAGCTTGAAAATGCTTCACCAGTTCTAGTTTCCTAATTTCCACCTCCATCTCCATTTTTTGGTTAACATATTGCTGTTTCCACTTATATTCCAAAGCATACAGATCCACAATTTTATTTTTATTTTTTTTGCAATTCATCATTCATGTCCTCTTCCTTCAGAAGAGCTGCAGCTTGAAGATGCTTCATCACTTCTAGTTTCCTAATTTTCATCTCCATCTCCTTTTTTTGGTTAACATATTGCTATGTTATTCTACTTATATTCATACAGATCCTCATTTTTTATTTTTATTTTTATATTTTTGCAATTCATTATTCATGTTCTCCATCTTCTTCAGATGAGCTGCAGCTCGAAGACGCTTCATCATCTCTAGTTTCCCTTTCATCACTCTAATTTCCATATCCTTTTTTTGCTTAGCATATTGCTGGTTTTCCAAGTAAAGTATCTCTAGGAGGACCTGTTTCATCCTTAGAAGCTTAGTTTTAAATTCCTAACTAATGAAAGCTACAAAAATTCAAATTAAAGACAGGCTGTTAAACAGTAGATTACAAGCTACATTCTATAGTTAAAACCAAATACTGAGTCACACACCTTTTTCTCCTCAACCAGCCTTATCTACTCCGAGAAAGCCAATTGATGTGAATCATTCCTCACGTCATGCTATACAAGGACACAAAAACAACATCAGTCCACAACATAAAAGCATCATTTTACAAAATCAAAGCAACTGTTTTGGATAAACATTATCTTCCTAATAAACACAATCTGGAATTATTGAGTTTTTTTTTTTTTTTTTTTTTTTTTTTTAAAGATTTAATTTGATAATTACGTATTACACATCTGTTGACGTAGATTTTGCAATTCTTCATGCTTTTTTAAGAAGTTTCTAATTACCATCCTAATGATATGGTCAAAGTTTGAAGTGAAGTAGTTTAAAATGGTTTATTTATTATATCATTAATATATATATATTAAGTTATTTTTTTAATATTGTCTTTTATTCCTCTTACCCCCTCTAATTTGAAATCTTGGCTCTGCTTACAACTTGATTGAATTTTATTTTCAATGGAAAGATAATATTGTCTGTATCTTAAAAAAAAAAAGACTACAGTGCTTTAATACTTTAATCTCCATCTTTTTATTATGCCACACATTATTGTGTTTGGATAAGAAATTTGGGATGGAATTTTACTCCAAATTATAAAGTAAGATTCCCAAATTTTTATTTTTATTTTTCCAGGAGGACTAAGAATTTCATTTAGAATTGAAAGCAGTTTGTCAAGTATCTAAATCTTAGGTTTCTCAACCAAAAAAAAAAAAAGTATCTAAATTAATCTTAATCCAAATTTCATGAGGAATGAATCATTTATAAATTTTATAAAAGACCATTATTGTCATGATACCTACCCTTATTACTACTTGTCATACTGTCACCTCCACTATCACAAGCCCTTACTAACCTCCCTATCACCCCCACCACCACAACTATCTGTCAACATTAGCACTGCACCAACACCAACACCAACACCACCACCACCATTAACATCAATATACCATAACATCTTTGCTACCAAACTGTTGTCACCATATCATTACCAATTTATCATGGTCTATGATTCTCTAATTCTTAATTTTTAGTTACTCATTCAAAGAATATCATTCTTTTGAAAATTTTAAGACTTAACAATTCTTATCAAATACAACATATATATGTAAGCTCCTACGGAATCTGGTTGATAAAAATTGCTTGGCACGTTATTCATGAATGTGTTTCTGAACCCTGCATGGAAATATTAGATCGCGGAAGAACTAAGAAAACCTTCTAATTACATGAACTTACATATTGTGACATTTTTCATTAGTTACTCCATATTTTTCCTGGGAAAATTGCTTCATAATAAAATTGCTCCATATGCATTTAAATTTAAAACTAACCAATACAAATCGCCACAACTTAGAGGGCGAATCACTTTTGCTTTTAGTTGACATGCATGCAATCTATCATCAGCAGCCTAACACAGAGAAATGTGGGCGCAAACCCCAAATTTAAGCAAGAGAAAAGGTCACACTGGTATACATTCTTGTATAAAAAATGAACCACTTACATATATAATTCAATGAAAAGGTTCTGACCTAAAAAAATGCAAAAAATAAAATAAAAATAAATGAAGGCATAAATTCCAATTGACCTCTTTGACATAAATATCATCTCCACAAAATTTGCATACAACTTTAGCAGAGCAAGTTTTTGGTTAATATAACTTGATTTAGACCACGCTGAAGCAAGACGACGTTGACTAATTCCTTTCTTGCAAAATTGTTGAACCTTATATTGTAAGTAAAATAGCTAAACCGACCATGGTTCTGATCAGTGACCGCTTCCCCCTTTGCTGGGTCCAGAATAAGCTTGGTTTATAATAAAACTTTTCATGGATGAAGAAGAAGAAGATTGATCTTTGAGAACTCTCAAACCCTCAATATGCATGGAATAAGAGAGCAAGAGGGTGAAGATGATGATGAAAATGATATTGAAAGCCCATGTAAGAGAATGTCCCTTCATTATTTTTAGTAATCTTGGAGGCTTAAAGGCTTTTGGTGTGGTATAGAGCGAAAGGAGAGTCTAATATATAAGGTGATAGAGAGAAGAGAGGTGAGGTGAGTTGTTAAAAGGTGTGATTTTGTTTTTTGACTTTGGCTATCGTAGGATATAGTTAGCGGTGGAGATGGGTTGTGTTTTCTTTCTTTGATGTTTTGAGTTTGAAAACGTATTAGCCCACGGTTTGACCATTGAAATGCATGCTTGGCTAGCGATGCGGAGGATGAAAGATATGAAGTCAATTTGTGGGACAAAAGGTACATAAAATTTGGTGGGCTAGCTAAACAATTGTTAGGCCACGGCAATTCCTTTACTTTTTGATGTATAATCTCTCTCTCAAAAACAAATATATTTTAGTATCTCTTTTCTCTGACTGATTGCTTTTACGACCGAATAAGTGTTTCTCTTTTCCCCCAATGGCCCAACACTCAAACTACTCTCAGATATCTAACTTCCTTTTCACATTAAGAGGTTTGTCCAACACGTGTAACCCTTAAAATGAGCATTTTAATGTTTTGACAACCGACTAGTCACTAAAATGGGACAAATAATTCAATATACATAGACATACTTTGCGTTTCATATAGGATTTCTGTCCACCTAGCTAAAAAATTGACATGTTTTACCATTCACCATAAAATATTAGCAATGATATAAAACATAAAAATTTTATTTAAAAAAAAAAAACAATCTGAGTTGATGGTGTTGATTTCTTGTTAGTCTTTCCTTTCAATTCAATGATTAAAAAAAAAAAATCACATATTTTTTAATATAATTATTTTAAAATATAATGTTGCTAGTATTAATTTGACCCTCCTCAGTCTTCATCATGATTTAAGTTGCTAAATCTTTGCCTGAAATCATGTAACTTAAGAAGTCAAAGAATGTTACCACCACCTTTAAGCCAGAATTTGGTGAGAGAGAATCATAGGTGTCTATTAGTAGAATGACCACAAACACGTGGACACTTTTATTTGTGTAAAGTAACAAACACGTGGACAAAAACAAAGAAATGTTTGCACAAAGTCAAAGGCTAAAGCCATCGTAACCAGTATTCTCACAAGTAAAGATCGAAAAAGTCAAGACACAAATTATAAGTCGTAACTTGCATGCAATGTTTTTGGTTACAAATTTTGAAGTCATTGGCATTGAAACTGAATCCATAATGGAACAAAAGAGTCTACATTTCAAAAATATGACGCCTGCTATTTCATTCTATAATGGAACAAATGTCAAAGTATGTTAAAATTTGAGACAATTGAAACTGAACCCCTTAGTCAAATTATGTCGATACATCTAATTTTTATATACATCAAAACACTTAAGTCAAACTAATACAAGTAATATACATTTTGGGATTTCAAAATCTAACAACAATAATCATATCATGCCCGGGTCAAATACAAGATTTATATTTACAAGTAATTGAGCAAGGGAAAACATACCTTTATCCTTTTTACTGCAGAGCCTTTTGGCCCTATTGGCAATCCTACAAACCGAAGTGCCTACTCTTTTCTTCTTCTTCTTCTTCTTCTTCTTTTTTTTTTTTTTTTTTTTTTTTTTTTTTTGGGTTGTTGATAATTTGAAGTGCCTACAATCACCTAATTAAGGAGAGCAAGTGGATATGAGGAAACTAATGAGTAACTAACTTCACCTCTAGTTTACAACCTGTGCAATACTATACAAAATATTAAACCCAACAAAACCAAATGGAACAAGAGCTCACAATTTCAGACAGGACTTTCATGTATTAAATACACAGATTTTCAAACTTCAACACAAGGTGCAGATTTGGAGCAGGAGAGGCAGCGGCAATTCACAAGCTACTACAATCAAGCATTTCCAATAATTTAACTGCCATGCACTTCAACACCAACAGAACTGTAAGCAAAAAAAATTTCCCAGTAATTCAGAACATGTCTTTACTCAAATGCACTTTATGAATGAGATGATCTTGGATATCACATAGTATCCAGCATTTTGAGTAATTTAGAACATGTCTTTACTCAAATACTCACAAGCAAGCCCAATGACGAACCTTGAAAATGTTTCCAAGATCTGGGTGTAAGAATCTTATCAGGGAGGTTCCATCTCTGTCTCAGGAACTTCAACTGGACAAAAAAAATATTTAATTAAGGTCTCTAATTTTACCTACAAATATAATAAACTTAATTTATTCATGAGTTGGAATGTGAACCTGTTATGCTTGGATTGGGCCAGGTTATGAAGTTAATGAAGCTGAAGCTTGGGCCTAATATAGCTTGTTTCGAAAACGAGCTCAATGCTTGAACTGTCTTGTCTGGTTCATAGGTTCGTAAGCAAAACACTTTCATACAGGCCTCCAATTTATGGTTTTCTGTCATCCAAAATTTTATAAGATTTATAGAAACAAAAAGCCCTGAATAGAAGTCTGTGTGTGTGAACAAAAAAGGCCTAAAGGACATATATTTCAAATTGACAGGTTATGTCATCAAAGATAAGAGTACAATCAATTATATTCTAAGATCTTTTGAATTTTAAATACATAGTAATAAAAAATTGACACAAGCTATGAGTGATTGATTTTAACAGACCGAGCAGACCTGGCTTATCAAACTTTGACGAAATGAATTAAGCATGGATTGTTGGCAACAGTTTAGCTCAAGGTCTCTGAATTATAAATAGTCAACCGAGTATGTGTAACTTACCAATTTAAAAAAAAAAAACATTAGCTTTAGAGATGCAAATGAGCCAAGTTGAGCTATAGCTAATTGCTCATCCCTAAAGCAAAAAGTTAAAAGATTTTGATGGCTAAAATCACATTACCACAGATGAGTTCAGTGATTTATCTAACAAAGAGGGGGGAAAAGGATAAAAGTTCTGATGGCATAGTAGGGAAAAAAATCAAAATTCTTTATATATATATACAAATCACAACTCTATAAATTACATAATGATGTAAAGGTTACATGTAACTAAACATCCATGTTTAGTTTCTTTTAATGCTTCTCCACTTGAATCTGAAATAAAAGTAAATGATTACATTTAAAAATAAAAAATAAAAAATTTGATGACAAGAAAATATACCCCAAAAGTGACCATTCTCTTTAGCCTGTCAATCATCTATGAAGAAAAAAGAAATTTATAAAAGGACAAAATATAGAAATAAAATGAAAAGACGAGCCTTTCAAGTGTTGCATATAAGTGACCTAACTATAATCGAAAGAAAAATATATGCATATTGACTAGAAAGTCAAAAAGTCTATTAATAAAATATTCGATCTACAGTTCAGACATGAAAAGGGACCACAAAGAATGCTTTGTGAGACAAGTTTGTGATAATCCAAATCAAAGAAAAGATAAGAGGAGGTCAACAGAGACAGCTTGATAATGGAGTACTAATTATAACCCGACCTTTAATAAATGTCTTTTCTATTAAGTAGCAAATTCTACTCAAAGAAATGGAACTTAGGTATACCACAAATATAAAAAGGAAGTGCAAAAATTTTCAACTTAAACATACAATTCAAGTTATAAGCACAATAAAGAGAAAACATACATGAGTAAAGAATAAAATATTATGCAATAGGACATGAAGATTTCAATATAATAAAAATGTTAGTAAAAAATAAAGTAGAGAGACAAAAAGATCCATAAAATTTGCGTAGCCATCCCCAAGTACATAGAATGGACATAATCCTCTGTAAATCTTGGCATGTATTTCCACCATAAAAGCGCAGTCTTTAATGATTGCAACATAATATTTCAAGTTACAATGTATGATGCACATACACTTAGAACGATTAGAAAACTGACCAAGGGAATGCATTGATAAACTCATACATACATACATACATACATATATATATATATTTTAAATCATTAAGAAAATTGGTAAGTATATTGCTCAAGAAATCATACCACTCCCCAAATTTTGCATTGTGGTTTAAAGGTAATTATCCCTCATGAATTGCACAGTGCACCGCTTGGACACTGGAACAAGGTTAATCAATCAGAGAAATCACAGAATAAGTGCAGCATTAATCCTTCAATGACATATGCAAGTTTCCTCCATATTTTTCTCCAACCAATGCCTGCAGGGTTGAGTTCCAAAAGGAAGGAAAAAAAAAAAATCATATAAAAAAAGATAGTTTTATCATATCAAGAAAGCAGTTCAGTGTTTACCTAATAGCAAGAGAGCAACTTAGGCAGTTACAAATTTATGACTATTTTTATTCAAACCAAAATATAGAGGACAGTATTCAACTTGTATGAATCTCTTTACAGAAGTTCAATAGATCCCTTCAGAAAAAAGAAAAAAAAAATACACTAAGTCCAAATATGGATAGTATTTCCGAGGTGACACAATTGTAAGATAAATCTAGGAACTATTAAGCCTGTAACAACTCAGAGAAACCACAAAACATTGATGCCATAGTAATCTACATTGTGGAATGCACATCCTACAAACCCAGTCCACTTCTGTCATACAACACACTTTAGTTTTTACCGCAAATTTGTACAAAAATATTACCCAGTTTTTTCTATTTATTATTTATAAATATAAGTCAAGGTCACAAATTAGCAAACAGAAAACTTACAGCATAGGAAATACTTTTGGAAGTGAGTATAAGGCAGTGATCCTAGCAGCTAAAGCAACAAGTGTTTTACATGTATGTAAGTAGATGCTTTCACATACTACTTTTTTCCCTACCTAAGTAAGAAACATAACACTGTAATTTAAAGAGGCTTGTTTCATTTATCATCCGTGGCTAAAAAATATAATCATTCGTGCATTTAGGACTAATTCATTGCTCTCAACCATGTAATCTAAATAAATCTACACCTCCGGTTTGGAGTGTGGTTGATGCGGGATGCATAAGGAAAAATTTATTTTATTGAATTTTGGAGTCAAATGGAATTTTTATTGGTCAATTTTTTTTGATTATATCCTAATAGTTTATTAGGTTATTAGTATTTTATTCCTAGAAGCAAAGTTATTTTTTTAATTCAATAATAATTATGGTTTTCTATATCATTTAGAATTAGGATTTAGTAAGTCTATATAAAGGACTATAATGTACCCCTATTAAAGGGAGATTATTTTGATGAATAAAGTTTCTATGAAATTGTCTCCATGGTCTAGTGCCAGCTCCAGCCAACCCTAGGTGCTAATTCCTGTTGGTTTTCCTTCATTTCGTGTTGATGTTTAGTGGTTTTCCTTCATTTCGTGCTGATTCCTAGGTCATCATCTATCTTTATTTTCCCTGTTGTAAAAGTCTAGTTTATCCTGCGTTAGTGTATACCACAATTTCATTGCCATTCCCTTCCCATCAACTGATATGAATCCACATCAATTTCATTGCCATTCCCTTCCCATCAACTGATATGATTCCACATCATAGGCAATGTAGTTCTTAATTGTACAAAAGCAATATGATCCAAATCATAGGCAACATAGTTCTTAATTCTACAATAGCTTCCAAACACAATGTTATATACAGGTCAACTAATTGATACAATTGATAAAAAAAAGGTTTAAAAATGCTTTACTACGCTGTAGTCTAGGGTAGGATTCAGTGAAATCCCTACACTTCTAATATCAAGTCCCTTTTATTTATAAGTCTATTTTCAAGTCTTATTGCACCAAACAACAATAAAAACCGAAACTGTTTAGAACCAGCAATGGGGAAAAAATTTTCTGAAGGGTCAAAAAAATATATAAATTACTCTTTGTAATCATTTAGATGAACAGGGAAAGCCATGGAGGCATGGGAAAAAATGATACAAATATCAGCAGAGCAAGTACCATAGAAAATCCTAATTTCTTAAGGCCTACATCTTGCAGATTTTTTGTTTTTTAGTCGGGACGTGTTCAGTTTAACTCATAGAAAGTAGATGCAATTTATACATAGGACATCCTAAGTAAAGCCACAGCAATAATCAGGAAAATTGAGGTACTAACCTGAAGGTAAGGAGAGACTATATTGTACACTTGTATGAATAATTCTGATTTCATTGCAAACCTGAAGAATTTGAGTATCAATCAATATGCATGTAGAACAGCAGTTTAAGATGCTTGAAGAAAAAATCAGAAACAATCAATCCAGAACATAACATACAACAAAAGATCATGAAATAGTATCATTACCATATAGATGGTAGAGAATAATAATAATAATAATAACAATATAACATGATACAATATTTGTTCTTTATAGGTAATAATATGTTTATTATAAAATAAATATGAAAGGGCATATCCCCAGTTCTATACAAACAGGGACCCTATAAATCAGATCCTATGATTTATAAGACCACTCAAATTTTGAAGATTAATAGTACAATCAGAGATTTAAAAAGAGGTGAAAAAGTATCAAATCCTCTCTTCAGGAAACCTATCACAATCTATTTGATTTTATTTGATCATCAAGCAAAGCGATCTAGAATACTCAAATTATCACCAAAGATGAGCATATATTCATCATTTCCAACAAATGTCAAATAATATTAATCCAAGACCAACACCCATAATCAGCATTTTGTTGATCACAACTGTTTACTTTATATTGTACAACAACAACAACAAAGCCTTAGTCCAAAAAATTTTGGGGCCTACTATGAATCCTCAATAGATTAGTTAGGGTTAACCACATGTATTTTTTTCCTCCATTCTATCCTACTAAAGTCATGCTCTCTATTATCTCCTTAATTGACATGTCCTCCTTTTAGCCTTGACAGACAAATTACTGGTGCAACTTTCCAGACATTTAGAATAAGTAAAAATACAGAAGTTATCAATTTAAATGAAGATTTTTGGACAGAATTCTAGGCCAGCAGTTGGGAATATTTTCAACCCCACAGGAGTTTATTTGTTTATTTTAGAATGATAAATGGTTAAGAACCAAAATTCACAAACACGAGAGCCAAATGTCATCAGCAAATGAGTTAAGTCCACATTTATGAGAATGATTAGATTACTACAGCTCCAGGTTAAAAAATATTAGTCAGTTTCCTAACAGTTTCATTCACATTAACAACACACATTCAAGCCTATAAGATAGAAGGGCCATCATGCATTGTGAAGTTTCTTTTTTTTTTGATAAGTAACAAAAATTTATTGATTCCAAATAAAACATCCTTGTACACCGGCAGTGTACATAGGGAGGAGTACAACATCATGCATTATGAAGTTGATATATGGATGTTTCATAAACAGAATCAGAATACACAAAATACGCTTTTAGCTAAGTCTCAACTATAAGCCAGCCTGAATTCAGGTCATGCCACATTTTTTAAAACCAAGAACTTAAGAATTTACATGCAAAGACAACCCAAACCATCATAACATTCACCAAAAGATGTTATGTGGATCAAATTAGAAGACAGAAAAACCAGTGTCAGCTTTAGTGCCAAATGAAATGCTATTAAAGGAATATAACCATGGAGAAGGATAAACTATGCATGACGGAAAGAGATTTAGCAAGCCCCAAAGCAAACCTTCGAAGAAGACGAAAACAAACATAGATCTCTTCAATATCTAATTCTATCTTTAGTTTAATATACTGCTTCAGAAGCTCACACAAGATGTACATAGCTTCATCCCAACCATCTTGAAATGCATCTAGTTGATGTAAAGATACAGAACTAATACGCTGTAGAATTGGAGATAAATTTCCAGTTGAGCCTGATTTGTAATACATCTCTGCAAGAATGTTTAATATCAAGCAATTGCTGACTTTGAACTTATCAACCCACTGTGGAGGAATTCCAACCCAAAGATTGTTGTCCAAGACAAAATCCTTTGATCCAGAGTTGTTCTCAGCTGTCTTGGTACCTAATGCTTCCAGAGGGATTTCTGTAGGATCCAAGAGAACATTTGGAGAAAAGACTTGCATCCTGTGTGCAGGAAGATGCTCAAGTATGTCAACTTTCAATTCTTCAGGCAACTGTTGTAAAACCGCGGTATCTACTTGACTTAGAGAGGAAGGTATCAAATCAGTTTTCTTGAGTCCTGAAGCAGGAACAAAGGATTCTGCCCCAGAAACTGACGGAACTTCCTTAGCTATATGCTGCTCTGCCTAGCAAAAAGTAAAAGTATTGAATAACCATAAGCTAAAAATACTGATGTAAAATGCATGTAAATAACCATTAACTCAATCATTATTTCATTTTAGAACAGCTGCAAAAGCAATACTCAGTAGCAATATCCTTAACTAGGGTTACAGCTTATGTATGGGACAAGGAAGGTAACTGAAGTGCTGTGTTTCTCTCATTTATCTTAAAGAACTTAGGAAAAGTATTAAAATGATAAACATAAACAGAAAGAGAAATAAGAGTACAGTAGATAGTTAGATAGACAATATTCAAAATTAGACCCAATATACAGGTAACTATGTTCAAATTTTCTTTTTATAGCATGGTATTTATAAATAACGAATTCTATTATCTTATCTAAAGAACTACCCCATGCATTAATAAACACAAGGAAGCCTAAGAAATAGATCAAGTCTTACATGCAAACGAAAGTGAGTCAGTGAATTATGTAACAGTGCTACTAACACTAATACCCTTAACATTCAATATTTGTCTAATAAAGGAAATCTTCAGCTGAAATCTTCTAAGGTGCAATGATTTCACTCCCTCCACAAAATCCACATCGACCATTCATGGGAGCTTTTAATTACATCACATTTCAAAAACTCACAACTCAATGTCCAGCATGACTGCATCAATGACTAAAAGAAATTATATTATTATTATTATTATTTTTTTTTTTTGATAGGTAATTCATTAAAAAATTGTGATCCCAATACACAGATTGTGTACAGAAAATGCACAAAAAAGATAAAAAGCATCAAAGAGCTAACTAATGTACAAAGAGACGAGTCCATGAAATCTAATAACCCCTCAACCAAGAAGGATACAAGTGGCAAAGTCCACTCATATAGCGTCTTCAAAAATAAAAACTTCAGCTTAGCAACACTTAGTTCTCGGTCTTCAAAACAAGATATTCTTATAAGCAATCCCTTGTATCCTATCTTTCAGCTTCTTAATAAAATTGATGGACATAAATGAAACAATGCTAGTACTTTGTCCCTTAAGAATCTAGTAAGCAAGTTGCTTTGAAGTTTTTTCCAACAGACAACATGCAATGCAGTATTCTTATAAAATATAATAATAATAACAATAACAACAAAAGATTTTAGGGAGAAGAAATTGATTTCCAGAAAGACAACAACAAACCCAGGAAGAAAGTGGGAAAAATGTCAAAACCTTTTTAGAGGCACTTTAAAATAGAAATATGGCCATTTAACAGACATTTTGATATTGTGCAAGATGGATTATAAATTAAAGAAAATCAAAATTAAGATAAAAATATAAGTCTTGCAGAATGCAATAAATTGAAAACTCTTTCATGTAATTTTGATAATAGCCAGTCAAGGGAAAAATAAAGCATTAAAAAGAGAAAATTCTTCTTTCTTTCTTTTTTCTTTTTTTTTTGATAGGTACATTAAAAAAAAAAATACCATGCTAGAAAGAGAAAATTCATGAAGAAAAAATACCCATTAAAAGAAAAGGAAAATCATATATATATGAAATGTTACCTTATTTTCTACTGGAATTTCATTTTGGAAGACCATGCTAGAAAGGAGAGCTGCCTGCCCCTCTTTCATTGCACCTAAGCAAACAAATTCAACACATCCCTTATGAACTCAGAATTAGTAGAGAAACAACTAGTGATATCCTGGTATTATTACAAAAAAATAATAATAAATAAATAAATAAAAGCCCTCACCTTCTATTTTTTCATGTGAATAAGCGCTCAAAGTATGGTTGATATTTTCAGTTTTACCTTTATTTTTAGCAATCAAATCAACCAATTTCCCACCATATATTTCATTCAACTCTGAAAAAAGTTCAGGAGGAAGGCTCTTCAAAACTCCCATATCAAGATGACATAAAGGTGGCAGCACTGAAACCTCATTCAGACAAGCTGCACCATTGGAGGTATTACTGTCCATTTGAATTGAAAGCCCAACTGAATTACCACACAGCTGGCCCAAAGTTTCATCCCCCTCTCCTTCACAACCTGTGAAATGGAACCAATACCAGAAGCCATACAATTTTAGTTCATCTTCAACCAAATCAAGAATACAAAAAAATAATAGTTAAATGATACATGATACATGGAAGACTAGGAAACAATCTGAAGCTGTCACATCAGCAAGGGTGGACATATTTTTCCTGAAGTTTAAAATAATGTCTAAGTGGCTTGTTTTATAAATTCAGCAGTCAACACTTTCCTGTATTGAATATGATTACATAAAACCTTCCACATTAGATAATTAGCTAAGAATTTTGGTTGGAGAGGACAAGACAACTTACAAATTAGCTGCATGGGATCTGATGTCAGCAAACATTATTTAGTCAATGAAAAAAATAACTCGATGTACTTTTTTTTTAAGGTTTTTTTTTTTTTTGAAAGTATACTCGATGTACTGATCATATTAAATCCCAACATTGATCAATAACATAAGGCTGATACTTTGGTACCAAGAATAGATATGAAAAGTGCTCCATAACTATGTTAGTATACATGAAACCCGTATTCCACTAGAAAGAAGGAATGTAAAGCACCAAACTCTCTCACTCCATACATGTGCATTTAGTGATGAAAATGTGCAATGTGCTTTGTTGATATCCAAAGAGATCTGAATGACTTCAATTTTTTTCTCTAATGAAAACTTTATTAGTGAACTTCACCAGTTAAATTTTACAGTCTCAGTTTGTTGGATGCCTAATCTGCTGTTTAAAATCATATTCACTTATGAAATTTTTGATTAACATGGACTTCAGATAAATGCATGTCTAGAATGATCTATTCTTACAGTGTCTTAAATTTATTTATTTCTCATGTTTACCCAAAGAAATAGAACAAAGAATGGTTAATAAAAAACCATACAACTAAGTCTCTCTAGGTGAGTTAGCTTTTAAAAATAAAATGGTTAGCAAAAATATACTGAAACAAATGGGAACAGTGGTTTAATTGCTAATTCCATTTCCAACTGCACAAGAATTAATTGTCAAGTAAACACAACTTAGAATTATATCACCCAATTACCTTGATTAGAACTCTCTTTGGCTACGTAATTGTTCTTGCATAGTTCTTCTGTTCTGGCTGAGGCAGAGTTGAGCCATGATTTCAAAGAATTTCTTTCAAGCCCTTCGAACAATGAAGCAACAACCAGATTCACTATCAGTCAGAATAAAGTGATGCAATGCAGGTTGAGGGTTGGGGGAGGGGGTTGTGTAAACCACATTTAGTCTTTCCATAGGCACACTATACAATAGTAATGCAGATTTGGTAAGCATAATGGAAGTGGGAACTAGGTTCAAGCAATAAAACACATACCTTGCTTGGAATTCTCTGTGCTTTCAAGCCTGGAAACTTGCAAGCCAACACCCCGAATCTCCTTGACATCTATGTAAAATTAATGAACATATAGATGTTTAAAAAAAAACATACTATGTGATAAAACTAATCTTAAAAGTTAAAACTCAATTTACTATTATCAAGGAGGAAAGTATCAAAGCAGTCACCATGAACCCTCATGCCATAGAGTAGTTAATATATGATGGTCATAACCAGGTTACAAATCTCAGCCAACCTAAACAAGTCCTCAAGCGACAAACATAGTGACTAATGAT
Source organism: Quercus lobata (assembly GCF_001633185.2). NCBI lineage: Eukaryota > Viridiplantae > Streptophyta > Magnoliopsida > Fagales > Fagaceae > Quercus > Quercus lobata. Next base: position 33,065,771 of record NC_044914.1, on the reverse strand, counting down.
ACAAACATTTTTGCATACTAAAAAAAAAAGGCCAAAAACTTGAATTTGAAATAAAATACAGTTACAGTGCCAGATGAAGAATCAAATGAGAAGGGGCAGAGAGAGAAGTGAAAATTTTATTAATTTAATCAACAATTAGTTTTATAATAGAGATAGCTTAACATCTTGAACATAAAAAGCAATTAGACCATAATTTTTGCCATTTAATAGAGAACACAATATAGACAAAGGCAACAATCCATTGGTTTTTGAACCCAAGCCTGTCAAGGTTTGGAGAATCTGAAACTCCAATGGGGCTTCCACATCAGGTTCCATTTCAGGTTCAAGCCAACCTACTCATTTTGGCCAATTATCACAATCTTGTTTCTCATCAACTCTCAAACCCATCTTTTTAAGTCAAACGAGTCAAGAAGCATCAAGGGAATCAAGACTGCGTCAACCAATGGCAGAGCAGCAGAAACCCACAGTAGAAGAGTTGGAATCAACCAATCCACCATGCAATATCAAGGATCAACTACAAATGGTGGTCATGTTGAAGGGGAACCACAATTGCATTCCAACCCGCAAGTGGCATTGAATTTAGATGGCGGTAGAAGGAAGACAATTCCAATGTACAACTTACATTAGTTTCAACGATGACACCAATTGTAAGTTCCAAGTCCCAAAAGAGGAGGAACACACTTCAGGGAAGGATTTGTTCTCATAACTGACCCAAAAACCAGCCTTTCAGCCAACCCATTTAAACTAGAATGATGAAAGTTTTTTTTTTAATAAGTTAGTATGATGAAAGTTGTAAGGAAGATACGAGATATTGATGGCACAACCATAGCATGGCTAGAGAAAGAATATCCTATTTGGAAGCCTAAGGTTAAGGCAAAGCCTAAGAATATGTTATTTGATTATTTAAGACTCAAAGGTGTTTTTTAAAATTCTACAATGGTTGGGTAGAGGCCATAATTATGGGCCATGGGTTTTCTTTTATACATAAGTAAGTCTTATTTAGTTTATGGGTCTTGTGAGCTTTGGTTTGATTCAATTGGGATTTGGTATAGTCAAAATAGAAGACCTAGTTCTACTAGTAGAAGTTAAGAGTAGGATCTACATAAGTGTCTTATTGTACTCAAACAAGTTAGAGTTGATTAATAAAATAATTAAGTGTTCTGTGTATTAAGGCACGTTGGCCTTAGGCTTTTTTTTTTCCTCCCTTTCTCTTCTTTCTTTCTTCTTTTCTTTCTCTCAGGTACTGTTCACGATCATGTTCAAAAGTACTGTTTATGTTACCATTCACTGTATACAGATTTTACAAAAGTTCCATTCTGTTTCTTTTCCTTCTTTTTTCAGGCATAAATCAAATATTTACTCCATTGACCCTTAACTCTTCTTAAAGGGTTTTAAACCCAAGATCCACAAATTCTCCTAATTCTAAACCCACCACAATCAACTCAACTATAGGGTAATTCTCTGAGTTCATTTTCAATTTTGATTCTTTTCCTACATTTTTCAGCCATAAATCAAATATGTTCTCTTTTCAACATTAACTCTTTTTCTAACGGGTTCTAAACCCATGATCCACAAATTCTCTTAATCCTAAACCCACCACAATCAACTCAACTATTGGGGAATTCTCTGAGTTCATTTTCAATTTTGATTCTTCTCCTTTTTTAAACCATAAATCAAATATGTTCTCTTTTGAACCTTAACTCTTTTTCTAAAGGGTTTTAAACCCAAGATCCACAAATTCTCCAACCCTAAACCCACCACAATTTGTTGTACATCAGATATCAAGGTAGACTCTACTCTAAGTGAGCCAATTTTCTGCTAACCCTTGAATATACATTCTATTGAAGCCTATGAAGAGACATTCCACTGAACCAGATATTTCAAAGTGGGTTAGACAGATGACCAATGGATTCAATAGATATATGGGGGTGTCATGCAAAGACTTCAAAGACTATTAGGAGAAAATTCTAAGCTTATTTGTAGTAATTGAGGCAAAATGGAAAAAGAAGGGAGCAAAAGGATATCCTCTAAGATCAGTTGACTAGGCCACTGAAGGTAGAAGAGATCTGAAAATATAGAGTGATCTTTAAATTATAAGGTTAAAAGTGATTTTCTAGTAAGAAGGGGTGGAGGTCCAAATTATTTCCAATAAAGCCAATGGTGACAAAAGGATGAGAATCAGAAATTTACTTAGATCACGGAAGGTTGACTTGGTGTGCCTTCAATGGACAAAATTGGAGCTGATATTCAAAAGTGTAGAGAGAAGCATTTGGGGTAACAACAAGTAGACTGATGCTATTTGGGTGCGGGTGCAAAAGGGGCTGCTAGTGGTATATTATTGCTTTGGAATAGAAGGATTGTAGAGAAACTTAGAGAGTCTACGGGAGATTTTCTGTTTCTTAAAAATTCAGAAATATGTGGAGGGCCAGTTTGAGTGTGCTTTTGCTAGTGTGTACAGGCCTAATGGGATATAGTGCAATTCTATATGAATCTGTACAATGAAGAGGTGAATCAGTGGCCAAGGTTGAACGGCCTTCCTTTCAATCACATCAGTGAAAAGGAGGCTGTATTAATAAAGAGAGCTTTTGAGGAAAGGTTTTTGAGGTGGTGAAAGAAATGAATAGAGTCCATATGGGTTTTCTTTGGCTTTCTTCCTAACTTGTTGGAATGCAGTAAAAAATGATAACATGAGAGTTTAAAAAGATTCTTAATGATACATACTAATGAAAAAAAAAAAAAAAAATTCTTAATGATACATTTATTGCACTTATTCCTAAGAAAATTGGGGCTGTGGAAATTAAAGACTTTCAACCTATTAGTATTATTGGTGGGGTCTATAAGATCATTGCCTAGGTCCTAACTAATATGTTTAGGTTGGCATTACATAATAACATCTTAGAATAACAAAAAGCATTTATTAAAGGGAGACAATTTCTAGGCTCAATTTCAATTTCCAATGAATGCTTCTTAGATAGTAGAATCAAATCAAGAGTCCGGGGGATATTTTGTAAATTGGATTTGGCGAAAGTATGTTATGATGTAAATTACGGCTTCTTATTGCCTATGTTGAGGTGATGTCGGTTTGGTGAAAAATGAAGATTTCTATTTTTGTGCTTCGAAGTGGTGTCAGGTCTAAATATGAACTTGGACTAATCATATCTTTTTCTTCTTCTTTTTTTATAAGTAACTTGGCTTAATCATATCTAACCAATGTATACTTCCCATATACATTGATTGCACTCCTTTTTGCCCTCAATGAATTTTCTTTGCTTACCAAAATTAAATTAAATTTAGAGGAAGCTGACTTACCCAAGTGGAAGGACCCAAAAAGCTGCTTTGTTATCCTTTGAAGTACTTCCACATCATCAGTAGCAACTGGAACCTTTAAAACATCAATTACTATTATAGTTTGAACTCAAATCCCCAAGCTAAAACCATTTAATGATGCAAAATTAGCTCTATATACACACATAGATATGCGTATAAAATTATGTCAAGTATATTTCTACCGTTGTGGAGTGACTCAGATTTTCGCAATCTCCATGGCCCATATACTTTATAGGCTCCTCGGCATCTTTTCTTCTCTTTTTTATCTAAGATCAATGAATCACATAAACCGAGAAGTTTTCAAATTACTTGGATCCCATAAAAGACAAGAAGCTCCTCAAAATATTTAAGGCATAGTAACCTCTTATAAAATTAAAAGAAAGATAAATAAATGAAGCCCATTCAACTTGAATCCAGTAATAAATCATTCAAAGCTAGTAATGATAAAATATATTTGAATGATACATTAAACAAAAATATGACACCTTGAGGGTAAAAGTGCGCCCTTCCACTCCACATCCTTGCAAGCGCAACGAAACCTCCTTGCAGAGGTTTGAGAGGAAGTTTTGAGCCTAAATAAGGACAACGTCAATAACTATTCAAATTTATTAAAAACAGAAATGTGATAATTAGCTTCAAAGTGCATCAAAATACCAACATCTTTCACATCCTTGAACCTCACACCCCAATTCACTTCAGCACCTACAGATTTGCTTTCCTGCAGATCACATCTCTGATAAGCAAGGCTGAATGATGGCAAATGAAACAAAAACAGAAGTAAAGAATATTGATCCAAACAAGAATGCTAAATTCAAGTTAGTTGGCTCATATGGGCTGTGACACCTCGTCACCAAATCATAAATGAACTTTAGCATGATGAACAACCGTTGTTGCAAACAGGTGTTTAAACTATACAGCAGTCCATGTTCTTTGTCAAAGTATTAGATGAAGATAAGAGATATACAATTTTATTGGCCATTGTGATATATAACAAAAGGAAAAAACTTTTTTTTTTTTTTTTTTTATAGATAACGTAAAAATATTATTAAAAAAAGTGTCAAACCAAGTACATTGGGGATGTACTATGGGGGCACAAATCAGGAACCAACAACGATCAAGTAAAACAGGAAGGGAAGAACAAGAAAAATGAGAAAATACCACACTCCAGTCAAAGAGAATGTGCAAGAAAAAAGACTTAAATTCTCGTAAAGAAAGTTCACAACCCTCAAAGCTTCTAGCATTCCTTTCATGCCAAATGCACCATATCAAACAATGAGGCAGTATTCCCCAAACATCTATGTTGCGATGTCGCCCAAACTTTCCCTGCCAAGACTCAAAATACTCAATACTGTATGAGGCACAACCTAGTGGATACCAAACAAACAGAATACCAGTGACCACGACTCCCAAGCTATGGGGCAATGAAGCAGAAGGTGATCCACTGATTCCCTACATCACTTACACATATAGCACCAATCAAGCACAAGCACACGTCTTTTACGAAGGCTATCTGTTGTTAAGATCTTACCTAAAGAAGCAGACCAAGAAAAGAAAACTACCCTTGGAGGAACCTTCAATTGCCATAACATTCTCCAAGGGAAGGATAAAAGGGTAGGAGGGTAGAAGGAACGATAAAATCCTCTAACCCCAAAACTTCTGTTCTTTGCTGGCTTCCAACAAACCTTGTCGGGACCAAACTCCCGCACAGTCGAAGAATAGACCATACCCATAAACCGATCAAAACAAAAGGAAAAAACTTACTACACACGTTAATACACAAACCTTTACACACAAAAAAGCAACTGAAATCGTGTCCAACTTGAAAATCATGACTTCAAGTCACAATTTCAGTTTCTTTTTCACGTGTGTGTAAAGGTGTGTGCATTAGCATGTGTGTAATAAACACTACTCATAACAAAAAAGTTCAAACAAGATCAAAATCCAAGGAATATCACAAATAGCTGGGAACCACGCCTCATATTGCAGAGGTCACTGTTTCAAGTCTCCCTTTCCCCCTTCCCTTGGGGTCAAAACTTATCCTCCAAAAAAAGTTAGATAAGATCATAATTTCCTGATAAACAATCATATACTTAACTAATCACAGATAACAGCCAAGTACAGCACCTAACTAGTGAAAAGAAAAAAATCGATAACATTCCATTCATAAAAATGCAAGGGAACTAACATGACACTCACTACAGATATTTGAAAAAGTATTTGTCTACCTTAACCATAAGCTAAAAAGAAAGACGTTATTTAAACTCAAAACTATATAGTTAAACAATATCGTGTTCTTTGCCAAACCTGAATTAACCCAACCAGCCGATTATCTAGTCCCCTGCTATAATTCCATAGCATCTCCCCAGTCTTCAGTCCAAAGTCCTTTTGAAGAGAGTCCTAGAGATGCCAAAAAGGTGCAAATAGTGGAATACTTGAACATCACCACAATGTAAATAATAAAATTTCAAAATAATTAGTCCAAAATATAGGAAAAGCCAAACTGTAAAGCATTATCAATAAACCTCCAAAGGTTTATTGTCTAGTATGGAATTGCAAGAAATACAGCTGACTAGGATGCCCCTTAATGATAGCACACAGACCATTCTGAGCATTACCAATTCTTAGGATAGCCAAGAAGGAAAAAATGATTTACCCATGACCCACAGACTTCTAGAAAGATAACTAAAATGAGATATGTTTATGCATAACATAACAACAAATCCCAGGACATTGTCAGCTTTCAAGTCGGCATAAGGGCTGACATTGTTTTTTTTATAGGTAATTTACACACACCTAATGGGCCTTGAACCCACGAACTCACTGTGCACCTTTCACTTACAAAGGGAGAAGGTGTCATTTGAACTAGAGCTCATTGGCCCACATAAGTGCAGACATAACACATCTAAACCAAAATGAAGACGTAAAATGCAGCATTTTCATAGGGTATAAAGAATGAAAAAAATATTCCTTAAAGGCCAAAATGAAGCAATATTATCATTTTAGGTTATACAACAGGAAAACAAATCAAGATTTTACTTCTGACATACTAGATAAACTCTAAAATCTTCTTTATTTGCTCATAACTCTACGGACACAATTTGCCCTATTTGATATTGCCTCATCACATGGAAGGCCATATAGAGAGGTTATGAGACATTGCAGGGATCACCCCATCCGCCTTTTCCTTGGAAGGCCAAGGCCCCTTGGAGAATTTCTTTCTTTGTGTGGACAGTGGCTTGGGGGAAAATTCTCACTTATGAGAATTTTCTGGTGTTGTATGTGCTGTTGTAGAGGGGAGACTGTGGATGACCTCTTGATTCATTGTAGTGTGGCTTTCAAGTTGTGGAGTTGTATATTCAGGATGTTTGGGGTTAAGTGGGTTTCACCAGAGAAGGTTCTTGATTTACCATGTGAGTAGCAATGTCGAGGACCAAATTCATATATATGTTTGATGTGGACTATATCGAGGGAACGAAATCGGCGTACTTTAGAAGATGTGGAGTGCACGTCATCTCAATTGCAAGCACCCTTCATTAGTTCTATTTATGAGTGGCCTTTTGTATTGAGTCTTACTAATATTAATTCTATTCACTCCTTCATAGAATCAATCCACGTCTAGATATTTCTCTCATTGTAATTCTTTAGGATACTTCGTGCTTCTTGTCACTAAGTAGTCTCGTTTCAATAATATTATTTTACCTATCAAACAAAAATATTGCCTCATCACATGGTGAGTAGAAACCTAAAGAATTCAATGTCAAACCAAAATTTAAGCTTTGAAAATTGTTCCTGAATTGGAAAGAAACTTTAAGAAAGAGACATAATATGTACCAGATGTTTATGCACAAAATTTGGGGCATTAAAATCAATGATTAGATTTTAAAGTACGGCTTCCTAGTTAAGAAAGTATAAATAGGGTCTCAATAAACAATCGATTCACTCTCGAATCATTGGCGTACTTGAATAGTCATTTGATTTTAAAGACTCAAATGCAAACAGATGTTTAAAATTTCTAAACACCTGTCCTGAACTTAAAAGGTAACTTCAAACATTCTTCAGACCCTAATAACTTGTATTTAAATCTTTGGAAGAAAGATTAAGGGCTTTAAAAATCTTCTCTCTAAACATTAGGGTAGTTCAAGACACCTTAATTTGAGTTTATTTCTTACATATTAATACTTAATTATTTCAGCATTTCCTATTTCAACTTTTCAACCATGTTTGATTATTATACTTGTATCTCTTTAGAGTCTTGTATCTCCTTTCATTTTCAAGTTTCCTAGGCATATATTGAATATTTTTTCCCCATCCATTTTTTTTTTATATAAGTACTGATGTAGGGGATGATGACATGGCCAAGTATGCCACATGGCAATGGTAATGACACAGCCAAATATGCCATATGGAAATAGAGATACCATGGCTGAGTATTCCACTAGGAAAATCTAATTCCCATGCATGTAGACCTGGCCAAAACATGTGTATCATGTGGTTAATTGTATTAGACATGTGGCTATAGTTTATTTTGATCTTATTCCCAATATACCCTTCCCTTTACTTTATTCAAATTTAAACTTTTGAAAGTTTGTAAGGGCAATTTTGAAAACTTATATATTTCTCTTTGAAAGACAAAGCATTAAATGATGTTACCTTAAAAAGTTAAATTTCTAAACTCGACAAACAAAATGTAATGGAGGGAGTAATAAATGAAATTGTACTATAGATTGAAGGAAAACCTTAAGTGTACAATATGTGTGCAAAAGGTTCACCAAAATAATACATGCAAAATTCAACCATTCTAATTTGATAATCATAAAACAAAATGGAGAGGTTCACCTAATTTAACCATTTTGGCAAATGAAAAGAAAGGAAATATCAGTAGTATAAAAGACCTTGGAAATCATACGCAACTGTCCACAAGTCCAAACATCTTGCTTCTTCAACTTCTCCTCTAAAACATGCCCTATCCCTGGAAGTGTCTTGATTGGAAGTTGACTTAAATAATCATCAACCTGAAATTTTCAAACTACGTTAGGCAATCTGCACTAACCCTGAACTTCTATTTATAGTTTTACATGATATTTGACAATAGATAGAATAACAAAGTCAACAAAAAGTCACAGCGAGCAACTAAGGGCCTCAACCTGGAAAATTGCAACAAGGAAAGATAGATAAAAGGTAAAAAAACATCCAAGTCATCCTTACTTACCACCCACTTAAAAGTGTTAAAAAAAAATTCAGTAACAAAAATTGTAGTGTGGACCAAGGACCAAAGGCATTAGCTCCATCAATAATTTTTTTTTTATACCATATCCAAGCTTATGAAATAAGGTATATTACCAGGTAGAATAAAAAAATAAGAAAGAACAATTTATAAAAATATAAGTAACAAAATAGGCATAACTGAAACTTAAAGCTTATAAGGTGAAGTAAATCCAATTTCCAAAGAAACATCAACAAGCATAATTGAAATGGAAGTGTTAGGGGTAAAAGATAACAACGTGCCCATTGTATATGACATAGCAGCAATATAAATCTCAACAGAGAAATTCAATGAATGAAATGGAAAAAAGGATAAACCAAGTTTTCAACCATTTACTATAATTCCATAAGGACAATAAGTTCTCATGGGATTGACAAGGACAAAATCAAAATGCCCATGCATATATTGAAAGCACTTGGTGCAAGATACAAGCAAAAAAATTAATGCAGCCTTCTTGATATCATTGCCATTCTTATGTTAAACTCCTGACACGCACTTTATTCCAAATGTCCCAATATGTTATAACACCCCCCCACCCCCCCCAAATAAAAAAAATATAAGATAAAAAACTTCACCAAGGGGAAAATTTGAAAAGAATGTCAACCACACCAGATGCAGTAGAAAGGCTGAGCTAGTTCAACTGATTGAGAAAAAGAGTTGACTAATGGAAGGTATTTCCGTCAGTATTGAAGACATTTGATTCAACAATTATCATCAACCCTTTCAAGTTTCAATTATAGATCCTTAGTAGCAACATGAATATTTAGACAATCGACAATGAGTTGAAGAGATGCAAAGTACCATATATATGTTATATAAAAGATGAGGTAAATTTTATAGAGATGGGCATCCATGGGCCAAAAATTTAACCAGGCATCCTTTGATGATAATTTTTTTGAAGAGAGAAAGAGAGAGAGAGAAGAAACCTCAAATATCAACTACTCCAGGCACCCAGCATCAAATCTCTACATATTCTAATATACATGTTTAAAAATAAATACATGAATAAATTAAACATAAGCCCTGGCTCATAGAAGCCTCATGCAAGAATCCACTAAGAAAATAAAGAGGGCATTGCCTTCTTGTGCTTGAGGAAATGAAAACAAGAATCTAAGATGCCTAATAATTTAACAACAGAATTAATATTTAAAGTAGTTCTTAAATAGACAATGAGAAATTTTCAATTTAAACTTAAATGGCTGCCAAATATAAGATAATCTACAAGACTCGAAGGCATGCAATCCCAACATAATGATAAGGCTTTTTTTTTTATAAGTAAAAAAATAATTTAAAGCTGTTAAAATGCTGTGCTTTACATACTTGAAAATTATCACATTCAGACATACATACACAACTTATGAGCATGAAAATTTTCCCAAAACACACCCTTTCAGGAGGAATGTAACATTGACCATCTGGTTTTGCAGTTCTAGTGGCAAGGCGAGCCATAAGCATATTCCCAGCAATACCAACACTTGCAGTGCATCTGGTAGTCTCAAAAATCTCTTTTCTTATTTTTGAAGCTAGAAGCTGGGGATCCCCCTCTGAGTCAGTCACATCTAAAAAGGCTTCATCACAGCTTACAGCCTACATTCCACATCAGTTAAAATATTAGCAAGACAACAAGTGAAAACTGATATGCACAAAATGAATTCATTTTTACAAGCAGACCTGCACTTTGTTGCCATGCTTATGCAATACGTTATAAAACTGATCAGCTACCTGCAAATTGTCCAACAGATTATGTGCCGCCAATAAACCCAATAAAAAAAAAGGAAGATGAAATATAAAAAGCAACGCAATTAGAAGAAAATAGAAAGCCAACTTTCACACTCTATGAGAAATTTATTTGGTCAGGAAAATTAAATGTTCAAGTGTATGGTTTACAGCTTGCCTCCTCATAAGCTTCAAAGTTGTATGGAAAAATGACCAAGTGGGGACAAAGAGCCTTGGCATTTCTAACAAACATTCCAGCCTTAATTCCTATAAGAATAAAAATATAACTTAAATGCAGAATAGAATCCCCCCAAGAAGGTGGTAAGGTTGATTGAAATAGAGAGAACTTAGCACAAACCAACCATAATCTCGAGCAGGGTAGTTTGCAGATGAAATTTCAGCAGTTCCTTTCGTGTTGTCTGAATGGCATACAGCAACAGGCTTATCTCGTAATTCAGGATGGTTCCTGATGACAACTGAGACAAAGAAGCAATCCTGGAGAAGCAAATCAGAGTATAGAGATTACCATGTCAGCATTACATCCATTCTTACAGGCTCAAATCACATTATTCTAAAATTGGTAAACTTAACAACCATATTATATCAGTCTTTAGAAGGAAAACAATAAACACCCAAAGGCCAAAGTTATATTCAACAGCCAAGAGTATAGAGATTACCATGTCAACATGCATAATGGCAGTCTTCAGAGGAGAGGCTTTAATATTAGAACTTGTGCAATTAAACCCATTAGATAAGCTGTGAAAACGTTTACGGTATCGATTTCTCCAGGTGCCTATGAAGTGCAGCCTCGAGTTCTGCAGAAATTATAATATGGTCAGAATATGACCTGAAAATGCCCCAGGGCAGATACACACAAGGTCATACATAACATGATGCAACAAGATGTTCTGTCTGGTAATCATTTGAACACATCAAGTAAACAAACTTATTGAAACACATAATTATTAAATATACAGCCAATATTTCTTTTAACCAATTTGCTTTCCTATTCATTACCTTGAAATAATTTTCCACAAAATTTGGATCCCCAAGAGTTGAATGACTCTGATTAGAAGGCTCACTGACCATTGAACTTGGTGAACCTTTAATATTTTGGTTGTTTATGCAGTTGCTGCTAACAAGTGCAGCGGGTTGGTAATGACTTGACTGCAGATCATTTTTTACACTGCTCTCATCTTTTGCGTCAATATTACTTGGTATTCCCATAGCCACTTCACAGGGTTTGCCAGAACTGCTAGTGGTCTCCTCAACTAATGATGCATTAGAGTTCTCATTCACAAGATCATCTGATTCTCTACTAATTTGCTTATGGTGCTCAAAGGGTGCACTCACTTCAGAAAAATATGTATCACCTGATGTACCAACTTTTAAAGACGAATCCTCAGCTTCAGGATTTACTTGACAAGGTGCATGAGTTGAGGCACTGTTGGAGACTGAGCTTCTTTTCAGAGTAAAAAATGATGACAACTTTGGTTGGTTATTAGCAAGCTGATCGAGTTGGTACGGAACCCCTGGAGATAGCAAAATCAAATCCATAGCAAATTAGATAGATGAAGAAGAAGAAAAAGAAAATCTTCAGAGCATGACCACTACAGAGGAATATAGCACTGAAAAATTCTCACTCTAGCCATGTTGAGGAGACCAAGCCTCTTTTTTCCACTGAATTTAGTTTGGGTCTCTAACAAGGTATTTTGTCAAGAGAAATCCAAATTTATAAAATGCATGAACTTACAACTCAAAAGTTTATTGGCAGCAACAGACTCCAAAATCCACGCGGGTTTTACCACAGGGAGCCCACGGCTAAAGGACCTGAATTGAAATTACAAACAATAGCAATCACAATGATTTTTAAAATAATAATAATAAACAAACACACACACATTCGTAAGAGTTTGAAAAAAAAAAAAAGTGAGATAAACCTCAAATTCTTAATTTTACTATCAGGAAGATTACTGCAGATGATATGGGTTACACAACGTCTTGAAAAGTAATTCTCAAATCTTCCACCATGCTTTAACATGTAGCCTCGCAGTTCCTGAAATAGCTTACTATAAATAACAGTGACAAATGAAGATGTAACAATAACCCTTGATTACTAATCTATAACACTAACAATAACTCCAAAATTTATCAAATTCCACTGTTCAGTTCCTAAACCCCACCCCACACTTGAGTTCAACCTATTGAAATTAGTGTAGACGAATTTTTAAAGTCATTGTCCTGTTTTTTAAATAATTCAAAAGGTTCAGAGTTCAGACCAAGAACTGGAACAAATTTAATATAAGGTCTAAGTGTCCAACTTTCATCTCTTTTTTACTATTCTTGTTTAATTTTCTCAGCAACCAAGCACAGTTCAACAGAAAATTATTACAAAAAGCGATTGAACCTGACTGGAAGGAACCGTGAAACCATCGACAAAGATGGAAACCCCATCGAATATAGGCTTCACAGAACCCGAACCACCATGAGAAGAAGTCGAAGCTTCGGCTTCAAACTGGTTCTGAAGTTTCCTATTCTTCTCTACCATATAACTACATTAAAAAAAAATCGTCAACAACACCATCAAAAAATCGCAATCAAAACAAAAACACGAAGTAACAAATTCAACGGTGCTTGACATGAAGAAATTCCAATTATTCTCAACCATAAAATCATAAATTTTCAAAAATTGAAGAAATGAGAGAGAGAGAGAGAGAGAGAGAGAGAGAGAGAGAGAAAAGAAGAACCTGCCGAAATTGGAGAACGGTGAATTGTTGAAGGAGGAGCGAGACGAAGAGCGAGAACTGGAGCCCCAAGCGACGCCTAGGGTTTTCTGACTGGTTTTTTTCTTCTTATTGGAAGGGTTTGAATTTGAATTTGAATTTGAAGAGGCCGAGTTACGGTTATTATTGAAGCTTCTTTTGGCCGAGTTGTCTGAGCGAGTCGATTCCATGCTCATTTTTCTTTGGAGAAATGAAAAGAGTGTCGAGCAAGCTTTTCAACGCAAATGCTTTTCTTTTTCTTTTTTCCTCTGTGTGTGTGAGAGATTTAAATGAAGCGGCAAAATGGAGCTTCTGTGAGATATATATAGTGGAGGACCCAACCAGTCCCATATGGTTGCGGGTTACCTAATGGACCATGATTCATGGATAGTTGGTTGTGCTTGGGTCAGGTATATGGTCAAATTACAACCTAAGTAATTCTAGGTCGCAACATTTTCATAACAAATTATATATAGCAAATCGTTATTGACTGATAAAAAGTAATGTCAGTTCTAGGCTAATATTAAAAAAAATAATAAGTTACTACCAAAAATTTGTTGTAAAATTATTGCATATTTAGCATTACTTATTTCAAAAACCTAAAATCTAACCATTCATATGGCTATTTTAAATGGTTGATGTAGCACTATGCCATGTCATTTTGTAGACTTATAGTAGTAAACTTTGTAGTACCTCTCTAGCATTACTCCATTCGTAATATTTCCATTCATGTGCAGAAATGCACATTTAACCTTATAAGATAGGAGGAGCATCATGCATTAGAGCATTAGCATTGGGGAATGCTAATGCCAAATGTAAGAAGAATTTAGCATTTGCAGCCCCAAAAACTCTTGCATCAGAGAATTGTAAATAGCAGTATTGCAAATTTTTTTGCAATACTGATATAATGCAATTCTAAACATAGAATTGCACTGTAGCAATATTGTAAAAAAAAAAAATATATATATATATATATTTTTTTTTTAATGATGTTTTCCCCTGAAATTTCTCTCTCATCAACACATTATTTCTGTTCTCTTCCCTCTCTTCCTTCTCTGTTTCTCCATCTGCTCTCTCATCTCTGAAGCTTCATCGCCATCTCTGAAATTTCTCACCCAATTCACCCTCACCCATCTCAACCAATTCACCCTTACCCATTCACCCTCACCCATCTCAACTAATTCACCCTCACCCATCTCCATCGCTGAAGCTTCACACGGCCTCTCTCTCATCTCTCATCGTGGATTGGCGAGCTAGGTTTGGATCGGTGGGCTGGGATTGGTTGATGGTAGTTTGAAACGATGGATCTATTGATCGGTGGGTGGATCGGTTGGGTTGATCATCGGTAGCTCCGATGGTGGCTATGGTGATGATTTTTTTTTAATGGGTTTGCTCCGGTGGGTTTCAAATTGGCTGAGTTTCAAATCGGCGACGTGAGTTTCTGATCGGTGGCTTGGGTTTGCTGATCGATGGCTTGGGTGGTGGGTGTGGTGGCCATTGTTAGCTCCAACTGGTTTGATGGTTTGTGTGTGTATGGCTCTGTTGATGGTTTGATGGTTTGTGTTTGTGTGTGTGGCTTTGTTGATGATTTGATGGTTTGTGTTTGTGTGTGTGTGTGGCTCTGTGTGTGTGGTGATAGGTTTGGATAGGTTGATCGGTGTATCATGGGTCTGTGTGTGTGGCTCTGTGTGTTGAACCGGTGCTAGAGGTTGAGGGAGAAAGAGGAAAAAAAATACTGTTGGAAAGCCCAGGAAAATCGAATCATGCCAAAGTCTTAAAAAAAGTGATGGTTGGAAAGAAATAATAAAAAAAGATTAAAAAATAATATTTTAATAAAAATAGAGTTTTGGGATGCAGAAGGTATTGTAAAATTGTATAGTATAAGTAATAAAGTAGCTTTTTGAGATGGTAAAATAGAATAGAGTAGCATTTCCTGATGTTGATACTCTTATGAAGTTCATATATGTGGCAAAATCGGATTTGGACTTCAACTTGAGAAAAAATATCCAACCCAAACCTAAATTTTTTTACTAAAGTAAAAAATATATATATAAATAAATATATATATATATTTATATATTGTTGGGTTAAGATAGCTTGACTCCGGTTAATTAATTCAATTACCCAAATTGATTAATTAAGTTCAATTGCATGCAAATTGTGGAGGCACCAACAAATCACCAATTAAACTAAATGCGGCGGAAAATAAATTTAAACACGGTGATTTGTTGACAAATGAGGAAAATCTCGCAAGACAAAACCCTCACCGGGTGATTTTAAGATCACAACTCCCAAGAATTTACTAATCTACAATCAAGTAGTTATAAGTATAAGGAATCTTACCAACTTCCCTTGGTCTATCCTGAAATACCAACCTACAATTGAATCTTCGCTCCAATATCCAATTGAACTTGATCTTGTAGTAGCCTTCTTTCCCTTGATGCACAAACCTCCAATCTGGGACTAACCCTTTGCATAGATCTCAAGTACGTGACTAACTCCAACAACTTGAACAGGTATTATTGGCTGCAAAATTCTTCACTTCATCAACAATGAAAATCTGGAAGCACTCGATTACAAAACCCTGTGGTGTACAAACGTTGTAGCTTCACACAAAGAAAATAAGTTTCTTAGTCTCTGTTTTCATGTGTGATGGCTTTTAAAATAAGCCTTATATATGTTTAAGGTTGTGAGAAAAGAAATCTCAAACAAATATATAAGAGTGGGCCGAATTTCAAATCTGAAATCGTAATTCTCGATAGATTAAGCTGCTGTCGAGCTATCTATCGAGTTTCACATTAAGTCTCGATAGCAGGCATCTGTCAAGCTATCTATCAAGACTTACTAAACAACTTTTCTTCACTTGTTTCTTGGACCAATCTTCATGTCTTTAATACTTAACTTGAACAATATGTTTCTTGAAATACTAAACTCATCTTAGATCTACCCAATTATAAGTAAAATACATTTTGTCAAAGGGTTAGCCAATTACAAAAATATGACCCTAATATATATAAAAGACTTGTTCCTCTAATTCATGCAAACAAATTCGTAGCTCTGAAAATTTTACCTTTTTTTTTTTTTGTTGAGAAAGTGCAAATTTTACCATCTAAACTATACTCTAAAATAACACTATAAACTTTTAGAATGTAAGGTTAACACCCTAAACTATAATCTGCGTTACACTTTGCACCATGTCATCAATTCTACTATTATCTTGCATGGAAAACTAAAGTTTAGCGTGCAAAGTGTAATAGCAGTATAATTTAAGATGATAAAGTACAATTTTTCCTTTGTTTTTAAATGATTGAAAATAGGGGAAATTGAGTCATTTCAAGTGGATCATCCAAAATAACCGCATTATTGATGGCACGGTGCAAAGTGTAATACAAGTTATAGTTTAGGATGCTAGCTGTGCATTTTGAAAGTTTAGGGTGAAAAGTGTAATTTGTGGTATAGTTTCACATGTATGTGGTCATCAAAATTAACATAGCCACATGAATCCATGTCTTTTGTTTCTTAAACAACAATAATACTTTATTTTATTAAAACTGAAAATTTTTTGCTGAAAGTAAATTGATAAATGTAAAAATTAGCTGAAATAGTCCAATGGACCAATGAATAGTAGCAAAAATAAGCTGAATAATAAAATAAGTTGGCAAAAATAATCTATGCCAAACAGACACTAATTATTGTTTAAATGAACATGTATAATTTCTTAATGGGATAAATGTTTTATACAAATTGTTGTACACACTTTTTTTTTTTTTGGAGGGTGAAAACTTGAAATGCATTAATTTAGGTTGGCTAAATCAGCATGCAATATAACAGTAAAATGTGGTGAAACATCCTCACTAGAAAATTTGGAATGTCAATTTCATATCTTGCCAGACTAAGAGCAATTTTATTACATTCTCTCCTTGTATGAGAGTATAGTAATTGACTAAAATTATTAGAAAAGATCTTAGAGTCTTCAATCCAAGGACCTATTGAAGACAGAGGGCTTTCAGGTTTAATTAGAGCTTTAATAACCACCAATGAGTTGCCTTCCAAGACTGCTTTATTGATGCCAATCTCAGCAACAAAAGACAAGGCCGTTGCAGCAGCCAGAGCTTCAACTTCGCAGTTGCTAAAGGCGTATGGAATTTTCTTGGAGTAAGAAGCGATTACTGAGCCTGAGCTATCTCTAATTACCATCCCAATACCTGATTTGTTTTCTCCAGAGAAGATAGCCCTATCGAAGTTGATCTTCACCATGTCTGCTGGAGGAGCTTTCCAGAATTTCCTGATCCGTGCAGGTCTTTCACTCGGTGTTGCTGTCGGTGTTGCTTGGCAGGCTAGGAACTCGGCATACCTGTCTTTAGACAGTTGTGCAATTCAATGAAGAGCAGTGGCAGATTGGTTTATACAGTTTCTTTAAGATAACGAAGAATTCTGCGTTGTTTTTCTGCAAAATGATCCAAGATAATAACTCTTTGAAGCTCAAAAATTGAATTTGTCTCTGATAAGACCATAGTTCACTGTCATCCCAAATCGTATCAACCTCCTTGCAAAACCACAGAGCATGCAAAGGAGTTTCATGAGCTTCATGGTAGCAGTCACATAATGGATCCTCAATGATTGTCCATTGAGCTAAGCTTGCTTTTGTTGGCATAGTGTTTCGACAAGCACGCCACATCAAGTTTTTCACTTTGTTTGGTAAATGGAGAGACCATATACCTTTGTTTGGCACATGGCACACTTAATATTTGTATTTCGTATATTATGATTCCAAATTATACTTTTTGTGTGATCTTTAATGGTTGTGTATCCATTTATGGTGGGACTAATCATGATATTTATATTAAATGACCCTTTTGAGAACTTTATGTCTACTTATTGTGGGATCAATTATTGTTTTATTTATTTATTGAGAAGATGGGATCAATTGTTGTTAAATCTTTTTAATGTCACACCAAGTAATTTGTTGCATAACTTACATGTTTTGAAGGAAAAAAAAAATACAAATTGAAGGGAAAAAAATTTTAATTTTAAAAAATACAAGTCAACTAAACTTAATTCAAAATCCAATTGATTAGACCCATTTCTAACCCATCCATTTTGAACTCAAATCTATTTTTAACCCAACCTGACACAACCCATTTACCACACCTTTGCACTAGAAAATACACAAGATACTATCACAAAAGTCTGAACTATAGCTCAGCTTGAAACTACAAATTAATCCAAATTTTTGTCACCAACTTAAAAATTCTCATGCAAAGAAAACCCAAACTATTCCAACACCCATCCAATGATGTTATGAAACTTCAAATTAATCCAAAATTTTGTCACCAATTTAAAAATTCTCATGCAAAGAGGATCCAAACCATCCCAACACCCATCCAATGATGTTATAAGAAACAAATTAAAAGAAAACAAAACAAAACAAGTGGCGCCTTAGAGCCAATGACATGCAGATTAAAGGAATATATCATTATATTCATTGAGACAAAAATACTATGTATTAAGATTTAAAGTGAGGTCATGAATAAAAAGTTATTAGTTTCTTCCAATATCTCAACGGTGATATACTCGTTCAACATTTCTTTGCAAAGTCACTACTTTGATTTTTTTAACAACTTTAGCTTTGATTGAATTAGTTATGTATACTAAAACCATTATAATGATGCCAAAATCATGAAATATTAACTATGATATGACATGTTAAATGCATTTCACGCAAAATATGGCCACAATGCTATGAAGAATTTTTTTATAAGTGTAGAGTATTTTAAATATAAATTAAAAAATTTGTAAATTTTAAACGGTGTCATTTCTATTGAATACATTAATTCAACTTCAAACAGATTCTTTTCAAACTTTGCTCAAATTCACGGTCCACAAAAATAAGGTCTAGTCTAGGGCCAACTCCATACATTTTGGGGCTAGACACAAGTGTAAAATGTATTATTACTTAATATTTTATAAGAGATACATAGATTAGAGAAAACTAATTCAATCATTTAATATTTAAAATATTAATTGGACTATTTTCATATATTTGTAAAACATATATTAAAATTTTTAATTCTAAAAATATTTAAACAATCAATATTAGAATAAATATAATAATTTAGATGGTCATTGTCTCTCTTGGTAATGTTAGATTTTAGTTATTGAATAGTGGATTTCAATAAGGAATTTGTCTAAAAAAACTATTAATTCTAATTCTAATTTTGACAGAGAGAGAAGATTTAAAGGAAGAGTAAAATTTTTGGATATTGAAAATTTTTTTACACTCTTAAACTACTGCAAACATAGTAAAACTTAATAATAAAATGTTGAGCACTCAAAAAGTGTATAATATTTTAAAAATAATTTTTCTTTATAAAATTTTTGTGCCTTAATTAAAATTTTTACATCGCAATGAAAATAGACACGGTATTTTATCGCCCAATAGAAAATGTCCTTTTTTAGAATTTAAAAAAAAAACACCCCATCCCCAAGTAAGAGGCGTTATCTTTATTTATTTTTTATTACAATATTATTTTTGTGCTAACTGCTAAGACAAATAGATATATCTCCTGATCCCAACCATCCTGACTTGTGTTAGTTGGTGCATAGATACGAAACCATTACATTGTAGAATTGAAGATAAATTGCCAATTGAGCGCGATTTGCAATACATCTCTACAAGAATGTTTAATATCAAGCAATTACAGACTTTGAAATTATCAACCCACTGTGGAGGAATTCTAGCCCAGAGATTGTTGTCCAAAGCAAAATCTTTTGATCCAGAGTGGTTCTCAGTTGTGTTGGAACCTAATGCTTCCACTTCCAGAGGGATTTCTGTATAGGACCAAAGAGAACAAACATTTGGAGAAAAGTCAAGTCTTTCATCCTCTGTGCAGTAAGATGCTAAAGTATGTCAGCTTTCAATTCTTCAGGCAACTGTTGTAATACGACGGTATCTACTCAGACTTAGAGTTGGAGAGGAAGGTATCAAATTAGTTTTCTCAACTCAAGGTCCGGAGCAGCAATGAAGGTTTCTGAACAAGAAACAAGGAAAGCCCGAACTTCCTCAGCTATATGCTGCTTTGCCTAGCAAAAAGTAACAATAGTGGATCACTATTAGGCATTAGCTAAAAATAATGAAGTTGAATGCTTTTGTAAATAAAAGCAAACTTCAATCACAATTTCATTTTAAAACAACTGCAATATTAATATACTCAGTAGCAACATCCTTCACTAGGGTTGCAGCTTATGTATGGAACAAGGTGGGTAGATTAACTGAAGTGATGTTTTTCTTTCATTGCCTTAAAGAACTTAGGAAAAGGATTAAAATGATAAAGGCTGGAAGTTGCTTATTATGAGCACCTTGTCCAGTTTACCAACAGGTCCAACATATTTTATGTCTTTGAAACTTTGTTTCCCACTCCTTTGAGTTTTACAGCTCGTATTGAGAAGCTGCAAAGGGGCTTTTTGTGAGGCGGTTAAGGCGTTGGTTTACCTCCCTTAGACAAGGAGCTATGTCACCAACGCGTGATGACAGATAGCGGCGGATGGAGGTACGTGCTTTCTAATGATGTGTTATAGCATGCAAAGCCTCTAAATTGACTCTGGTTTGTGTTGACCAGCCGATTTGCCAATCTAGAATTTATTTTGGGGATAAGTTTAAGGAAAAGTGGATTGGTGGTGGTGCCTAAAGGGCTGGGAAGGCTTGATCTCACCAGAAAATGTGCAGGAACGGTCTCCGATCGCATTTGCTAGGGCAAAGAGAAAAACACCAAATAATGCTTAGGTGTGGAGACTCGGCCTTTTAAAAAAAAAAAAAAAAAAAACAAACAAACAAACAAGGGTGTCCAAACTTCTTTAAATATCTAACTATTTTTTCGAGTATATGCAGTCTCTCCATCCCACACACACCAAGTTATTTAAGAGAGGAATCCCATGAGGGTGACCCTAAGATACTGGCAAAAGGTTTCAAACTCGGAGTCTCATGGATATCATGAGGCTTTAGAAATCACTAAGTCAACCCCTTAAGGTTTGAATCAAGGATAATTGGTATGTCTTGATTCGAGCCACAATCAAGGGCAATGCTAAAAAATTGAAAGGATCAAAGAAAGAACAATAATCTAATGAAATCTCTATATTTCCAAGTACAAAAGTGTTTGTATAGTTTGTCTACATGTATATAGAACAATTGACCAATGAGGCCTTTGATTAGGCTTGAATCAAGGATAATGAGCATCAATCAAGGTAAATGTTGAAAACATGAAACATGTGCAAAATATGCTCTATGTTAATAAAACTAATGAGGGAAACTTCAAACATATCCACATTCATAATCATATTTCTCAATTTGTTAGTACTAGCATGCACAGATACGATCCTTTATATTGACAATTTCCTAGCTTCAATGTAAGGGAAAAATAATTCAGGGTATAAAGGTATACTTCTAATGCAAAGTTGGGAGATTGAAAGGTATACCAGTATTTCTTGTTCAACCTATTCTTTTGTGCTTCCTTTAATCTTCTTGGTTCCCTTCACTTCATTATCTTTCCTATGTGTAACACATACTCTCTTGTAAGTAACTTTATCAAAAGACCTTACTTGCTCTGAGATTGCACTATCAACCTTGAGTAAAACAAGACTATCCACATAATAATCCACAAAAAAGGAGCTTGGCTGACCTGGGATTAATACAAAAGAAGTCATTGTGCCAGTCTCAGGATCATATGAAGCCAGCACTCCCTTACTTTTCACAATTAGAATTTCACCATTCCTTCTAAAGCTTAATGCCCTCCCTATCCCTTTTTATCCATCAGTAGTCACTACTTTAGTCCAAGACTTCGCTACACCGCATTCTTTCATCAGCCAAATGCAAAAACTATCATTTGATGCCAACTGGCCTCCACCCCAGTTGTAATACGCTATCAAAGAGATTTACCAAGTTCCGAATCCTTCAATTCTAGCAAGGCTCTACGCTTTCTGGCCACATCATTTGGCAATTTCACTTCTCGAAATACTTCATCACCCATATCAAACAATACCATAACCATTTCGCGAACCCCCCCTTGGATATATTGAGTGATTATGATAATATCCAATCCAGTGGACAGCCCTATTGAGAAATGCTGGTCACCCATCATCACAAATGTAACATTCAGGACTAGTCTTAATGTTCCTCCCAAGTGTTTGTGTAAGAAAACAAAGATAGAGGAAGAAGAAGAAGTGCAAACAGAGAGAGAGAGAGATTGAGAGAGAAAATGAAGAACTTCTCTAATTGATTGATCAAAAGTAAATGAATCTGTACAAAATTAAAGCTTTATACAATTAGAGTTAAGCAAAGAACTAAAGCCTAGAAAACACAGCATAAATAACTATACCAACTTATACGGAAAGCAATTAATACGCGTGCAACAAGTAGTTACAACACGTGTGATACAAAATGAAATAATTAACTCCTAAACTACTTATAGTTTAGCCAACTGATTACACCCTTATGTAATTTTAGTTTGCCTTGTGTCATTTATCCTTTTTTCCTTAATGTTTACAACTCTGATCTTTACATTTCTGATACTAAGTGCTTTGGTAAACAAATTTGCTAGCTGTGAATGTGTAGGAGTAAAGAACAATCGTATCACCTTCTCTTGCACCTTATCTCTAACCAAATGACAGTCTACTTCGATTTGCTTTGTCCTTTCATGAAATACAGGATTCTCACCTATATAAATTGGTACCTGATTGTCACAGAAAAGAAAACCAGGCTATGGATGTTGAACTTCTAAATCTTTCAATAGAGCTAGCAACCAAGTCATCTCACAAACAGTTAAGGCCATGGCTCTATACTCAGCTTCAGTTGAGAATCTAGAAACTATAGATTATTTCTTGGACTTCCACAAGACTAATGAATCACCTAAGAACACACAAAACCCTGTAGTGGATCTTCTAGTGTCTACACAAGATGCCCAATCTGCATTTGTATAAGTTTTTAAATGCAAATTTGACTTTAAAGATAGGAGAATTCCTTGATCAGGACACCCTTTAATGTATAGCAATGCCTTATAGGCTACATCTAAATGAGGTTTTCTTAGCTTGGACATGAATTAGCTTAGTTTGTGGACTGGATATGTGATTTTTGGTCTAGTTATAGTCAGATATAGCAATCTTCCAACTAGCCTTCTATAAACACCAAGATCAAGTAATAATTGTCCATGATACTTGCTTAGTTTCAGGTTTTGTTCCATTGGAACTTTACTAGGCTTACAACCTATCATGCCAGCATCTTTAAGTACTTCTAATGCATACTTCCTTTGGCACAATGAAATCCCCTTTTCTGATCTAGCCACTTCACGACCAAGGAAGTACTTTAGATTACCAAGATCTTTCAGCTTAAATTCATGATTCAAGGAACTCTTAAGGTCATCAACTGCTTGAACATCATTACTCGTAATAAGAATGTCATCAACATAAACTAGCAATGCTATAAAAGACTGATTGAACTTCTTAGTGAACAAAGAATAATTAGATTTGGACTGCTTGAATCCATACTTCAAGATAGTTGTTGAAAACTTAGAGTACCATTGCCTTGAAGCTTGCTTAAGGCCATACAATGACTTGTTGAGCTTGCTATTAGGACATATATGAATCATGTTAAGAACATATGTCAATATAGAATTGGCTAATCCTTTGACAAAACGCACTTTACTTGTAATTGGGTAGGTCTAGGATGTGTTTAATGCTTCAAGGAATAAGATTTCAAGTTTAAGTGTTAAAGCCATGCAAGTTTGTCCAAGAATCAAGTGAAGAAGTACTGGATTTTAAAACTCAACAACTAGTATCTATCGAGGTTTAAAAGGCTGTTTAAGTCCAATGCTCGACAGTTGCTTGATAGATAGGGTATCTATCGAGATTTAAGAAAATTAGATTTTTAGTTCCGATTTTCATCCAATCCATGTATAGATGTTTGGGTTTTCTTTTCTCACAACCCTAAACATATATAAGGATTGCTTTAAGGGCCATCACAGCTAATGCACCTTAATGCAAAAAATTTTCACAAGCATATTATGAACTGGGGACATATGCCCTAGTTCATCTTTTTTTTCACGAAGCTGCTATGTTTGTACACCGTAAGGTTTTGTAACCATGGAGTTTCGTGATCTTCATCAGTTGATGAACTGAAGAACTTTGCAATCAACATCTTTCTCAAGTTGGTATGTAAGCCGCGTATTAGGATCCGCGCATCGAATTGGTTAGTCATGTATTGGGAGTCGTGCATTGAAAAGGAGAGATTGTCACTACAGAACAAGTCCAATTAGGTATTGGGGTAAGGGTTCAGCTGTAAGTTGGTATAAGGTACTGGGATTTCTTTACTTGTAACTGCTTGTTGTAATAATAGTGAATTCTTTGGAGAGATGACCTTAAAATCACCCAGTAGGGTTTTTGTCATATAAGTTTTCTCCATTCATAATCAAATCACCATGTCAATTTATTTTTCGCTGCATATTAACTTAGTTGGTGATTTGTTTGTGCTACCATGCTTATTGCATACTAATTGAATTAATTAATTAACTTGGCTAATTAAGTGATTAATCCATCATAAGAAGCTGCTATGTTTGTACACTGTAAGGTTTTGTCACCAAGGAGTTTCGTAATCTTCATCAGTTGATGAACTGAAGAACTTTGCAGTCAACATCTTTCTCAAGTTGGTATGTAAGCCGCGTATTAGGTGCTCCCCTTGCTGTGAAAACCTTGAGGCAAATCTCTTCATGAAGATCACCATTGAGGAAGGCATTGTTCACATCAAGCTAAACCATATGCCAACCTCTCACAGCAAAAATAGCAAGCAAAGTCTTAATAATGGTCATCTTGGCAACAGGAGAGAAAGTGTAAGTGAAATCCAGGCCTGCTTGCTGAGTAAAACCCTTGGCAACAAGCCTAGCTTTGTATCTGTCCAATGAGCCATCAGCATTGTATTTGACTCTATAGACCCATTTGCAACCAATAGCCCTTTTATAAGAAGGTAAAGGGGTAAGTGTCTAGGTTTAATTTGTTGGGCTTTATGGAGCTTAGTTGTGTTTGATTCAGATGATGACTCGACCCGAAATGGTTGCATGGTTTTTAATGGGAGGTTTTCTGAGGCTTAGTCCATGGAGTGGAGGCTTGGGTCGATAGGGGATATAAAAACCGTTGTTTTGGTGATTAGGGTTTCTGGATGTAGTTTTTTAGAGAGAAAAAAATTGTACTACTGCACTTTGTATTTTTCCCTGATAATAGTGAAATCCCTACAATTCCGTGGATGTAAGCAAATTGTCAAATCACGTAAATACTGTCTTATGCATATAATTATTTTTTCTTTGGCATGTGTTTTCTCTATTTTGTTTCTCACAGGTTTGAGAATTTCATGTTAATTCCCTACATGATTTGCAATTTCAGATGCCATAGCATCCTGCCATTTAGGATTCTTTACTGCCTTATGGTAAGACTTAGGCTCAGGAATAGTAGAAATGTGCGAGCAAAAATAAGCATAAGTAGAAGAAAGTTTAGATGAATCAAGGTAATTGGACAAGGGATATTGGGTACCTAAAGAACAAGACTTGTTGTTAGGAATGGAAGAAGCAAGCTTATCACACACAATGGAGCTGCACTTATAATCTTGCAAGTAGGTAGGTGGTTTAGACACCCTGGAAGACTTTCTCAAAGGAGGATCAAATGGAATAGAATGGGAAGGAGGGATATCTGCAGAATCTACAGAATCTATAACAGGCATGTCTAACACATGTGGGGAAGAATTAGAAGAATCAACTAAAGGAATAGACAAATTAGAATCAGAAGAAACATCAGGTTTGAGAACCTAAGGAGGGGAATTAGAAGCAAAATGAGGTTCTGGAAAAGAAGGAAAACCAAGCAAGGAATCAAGTGGCTGAGCTACAGAAGGGAAAAGATGAGGTAAAGGGATAGTAGAGTGAAGAGAGAAAGAATGAGAAGGGAAAATAAAAAGAAAAACGGTTTCATGAAAATGGACATCCCTAGAGACAAAAATCTTCTTGGTAGCTAAATTAAGTAATTTGTAACCTTTAACACCAAAGTGGTAACCAAGGAAAACATAGGAAGTGGATCTAGGATCAAACTTGGACCTATTATGAGTCAAGGTTGATGCAAAACAAAGGCAGCTAAAGACTTTCAAGTGAGCATAAGAAGGAATTTTGCCATAAAGCTTCTCAAATGGAGTTTTATGCTTTAAAACCTTGGAAGGCAACCTATTAATAATGTGAACAGCAGTTAACACACATTCACCCCAATAAGAAATAGGTACATTAGACTGAAATTTTAATGCTCTTGCAATACTTAAAATGTGTTGGTGTTTGCTCTCCATAACTGAGTTTTGTTGTGGAGTGGCAACACATGAATGTTGATGGATAATGCCATGTTTAGCATAGAAATCCTTTAAGAAAAATTCAAGAGCATTATCAGTTCTAATGACCTTGATATTAGTGTGAAACTGTGTGTTTATCATGTTATAAAAGGAAATCAACAAAGCTTTAGTGTCAGATTTTGATTTCATGAGATATATCCAAGTGGATCTTGTGGCATCATCCATAATGGTAAGGAAGTATCTAAAACCATCATGAGTAAGTGTTTGTTTTTAGACCCCTTAAAAATACAATCAGATTAACCTAGTAAATTAGCCAAGTGATTACTTAGTCCAAATTTCAAATCTAGGTTAACACAATCATATAATCATTTCAATGTAAAATGCGGAATATAAAGAACACAAAGATATGATGACCCAAGAAACCACACCGGTAAAAACCTGTGGAGGATTTAACCTAGCTATTCTCAAGGTAAACCTGAATCCACTATGAAAGAATCGAAATTTTACAATAGCGACTTAGACCACTAACATCCTATTGCTACTCACCAGTAGAAAACTTTCTGATATGACCACGTGCAAGCTCCGAGACCACGAACTCCTTCTTTTTTGGATTTTCCAGCAAGTACAAGCACCCCCGCTTGTATATCTTTAAGTTTTTAATGCAACAACTGAATCAATCACCAAGTTTTTGACATAATCTTGAATCTTGGAAATCCTAAGTATGTGTGAAAGCAATCACCTCTTGATCTCACAGAAGATTCACATACACAACATAAGGAGCAACCACAAAACGTGGTTAGGGTTTTCTCTTTTATACTTAATACAAAACATAAAACCCTACACGTCAAACGAGCTTGGGCTGAGTTGGAAAATTCTACAGAAAAACATTCTGTCCGTGTTTCGATCGATCAAGCAAGAGAGAATTGCACAATAAATTCTACAGTAACTCGATTCCAACTTTATATAAAACGCATACACTTTGAGCAAGTCTAAACAAGACTAAAACTTGTTTTGATCATGATTTGCCAACAATACAAATTAGAGTTCTAATACATTAGTTCCTAATCCTTAGAACCTAACAAACTCTCCCTTTAACAATCCGTGACAAAACACAAAATTAAACAAAATTGCTCAAAGTTTACATAAAAACAGCCCAATATAAAAACATAGCCCAACACAACAAATTCAACCTAACTACTATCTATCAGTTGCAAGTGTAAATAGCAGCACGACTGAATCAACTTGTATATTTCCTGAAGTACTCAACAAACGCATAAACGCATGTGTGGAAAATACAAGTAAAACAAAAATAACTTCTTGATTTCACATAACACACAATAAAGACATATATCATGAATAGCTCATAAATATAAATCAATAAGCAATGTGAAACAAGAAACATATACAAATCAATGTATCTCCCCCTATCATGAAAAACCCAATCAAAAATAAAAATTACATCATGAGCCAAAAAAAAAAAATGTAAATACACAATGAAGCACCTAGATACAATCTAATAGCTCCACAAGTACAAAAATCTCCCCCTAACTACAAAAATCCTCTACAAGTGTACTCCCCCTTTTTGTGATGGAATGCCAAAGGGCAATCACACATCATCAAAAGGAGGTGGTGGAGGCGATCGTCTCAAATGCTTTAGATCCGCTCGCAAAGTACGAAGCTCATCAAGCATGCCCACTAAAATTTGTCCATGAGCCGCCTGAACAGTCATGACAGTCTCCAACATACGTCGAATGTCTGAATCATCCGAGGTAGGAGGTGGAGGAACATCAACGGCAGCAGCAGCAGCATGATCAACGGACTCCTCAGTTGTAGTATCACTTGTAGAAGAAGGAGGAGGAGGTGCGACACCGGAAGGCTCTACCCTAGGGCGTTTAGAGCTAGCTCTCAATTGAGCAGCCCTCTGTCAAAGAAAGGTGGCACCTTTGGGAGCAACTATGTGTACAGGCTCAGACGCGAGAAACTCAACTAAACCGAGATGCAAAAGTATCCGGTGAACAAAAAGGGGAAAGAACAAAGCATGAGCAGTAGAACTACTCCTATGCACCTTAATCAAGGAACGAATAAAAATTTGAGGAAAGCTAATAGAAGCATCAGTAACCAGGGCATACAAAAATGCACAACACTCCAAAGGAATGGTGTGCAGATGAGAGATAGGCCAAAAAGAATGACAAGCAATCCTAAAGAAGAGATAATGAATCTCAGTGAGCTCAACAGTGGTGATCCGAGGATCAAAACCCCACTAGATAGAAGACCCAATGATATAAGACATGTCATCCAAGAGAGGAGACTCATCATAAGAGTAGACAGGATGCTGGACCACTGGCACCCTAAAGGC
This sequence comes from Quercus lobata, assembly GCF_001633185.2. Classification (NCBI taxonomy): domain Eukaryota; kingdom Viridiplantae; phylum Streptophyta; class Magnoliopsida; order Fagales; family Fagaceae; genus Quercus; species Quercus lobata. The sequence continues at coordinate 33,036,987 of NC_044914.1, read as the reverse complement.
ATCAGCCACTACCGAAGGGGTAATGGTGTACCTTACACCCCGTACCCAACTCCTCACGAGAGTGTTTGCATCATAGGAGTGGACAGAAAGGTTCGAATAGAACTCTCTGATCAAGGTAGCCAGAGGTGGATGAGAAATATTCAATAAAGGTAACCAGCCCCTACACTTAAAGTTACGCCTAATCTCGGGATCTAGCTCATCTAAAAGAACCTTTCTTTCAGCCCAAATGTTTCTCCAAAGGTTAAGCTTCTCAAATGCTTCCTGGTTTTTCTCACTCAAAAACCTATCACTATCAAAGGTAGGGGAAGGAGAAGAAGTGGAGGTCCTATTGGCTCTAGTTTTCCTAGGCATGATGCTAAGGAAAGGACAAGACAAACAGAAAAGAACCAAAAAGAAACAAGAAAAATCAAAGGCAGACTGCAAGTTAGCACACACAAAAATATAGAAATAATAATCTATATGATGCATGAACAGATAAATGTCATGATGCATGCTCTAATGCAGTGATAACAAGTTCAATTTAATTTTAGAATCACAAAATTGGCTTGAGCATAGAGTTTATAACAAAAACCCCATAAATTTGAAAAACCACTTGTTCAATTTGTACCAAATTGACCAATTGATCATCACATGAGTTAGAAAATAGTTTATAATGATCAAATTAATCAATCCAACAAGCCAATTTCATCAATTAAACTTAATTTGAACAAAATCCCTAATTTGAGTAGTTTCAAGCCCTAGAAATTTCAATTTTTCTCAAATCACTACATTGATCAAATTAATTCACCAAGAACAGTTTTATATTGTCTCACAACAAAAACCCATTGATCAATTTTCAAAGAAAAAGCTTGAATCATCAAAAATCCCAATTTCCCTTAGGTTCGAAAATAAGCCCAAATGCATGACAAAAATGCATGAAAATTGAAAATAAAAGAACAAGGAGGGGTATAAAGGTCTTACCGGCCTTAGATGACAAAAACCCTTGAAGAAATTTGGTTGAAAACGACAAAAATCTTGCTTTGACCCTTGGACCGATAGAATAGAGAGAGAAAGAGTTTTGAAAAAAGTTTGAATAGTGAAGAACACGTGAGAAACTCAACTAAAAAAAACTCTCTATACGATTTTCGATCGATCAAAAAACAAATTCGATCGGTTGAAAATGCTTCGATTGATCCAAAACCAATCGAGCATCGATCGAAACACACAGAACCAAACCAAAAAATTAATCGCAATTTCGATCAGTCGAAAAACACTTTCGATCGGTCGAAATTCAGGAAAAAACAGTTTTTTGAAAATCAAAACAAAATATTGCAGAAACTCCTCAAAGCATTGAATTTTATGAATAAAATGCATAAGTATGAAATGAAATGCTTTTCAAAAAACACTTGTTTTGAACCCAATTTTCCCAAAATTAAGATGTTCAAACAATTCTCCTTAAATTTTCAAGCTTCAAACACATTTTGCACCAAATTCAAGCAAAAATATGCTATTCTTTCTATTCTTTCATGACCATTTTCCTGAGAAAGTTGTAGTGAAGAACTTGTTGTTTGGTTTTGGGTTAAGTGGAGTAAAGAAGGGTGGGTAGGGGCTCTGGTGCATTGGTAATATATGATAGGAGTGGGTCCCAATTTTTTGAGTTTTTGGAGTTGAAAACAGAACTGGGTTGAGGTGCCAAATCGGCTTTGGAGATATTTAGGGATTTTTGAGTGATAAAAAATGAGTTATAGAGTGATGAGTGATGAGTGATGATATTTGAGTGAGGAGTGATGAGTGATGGTTTTTTTAAAACCAAACAGCCCCTTATCCTTTTGAAATTTTGTTTTGGAGATTTATCATTTGAATTTTTTTTAGGAGATTTATCATTTAAAAAGTTTGCCAAGAGATTTGTCCTTTTGAAAATTTTATTTTAGGAGATTTTTCCTTTTTGAAAAATGTTTTAGGAGATTTATCATTTTAAAATTTTGTTAGGAGATTTGTCCTTTGAAAATTGAAGTTTAGGAGATTTTCTCTCTTTTAATTTCCTGCAAGTAAAACAAGAGTTGATTTCTAGTCAGTTAACTTGTATAACTCATGAACTACCACTCTTTGATCTTTGCATTTGATGACTTTGATATGTATGGACTTATTCTTGTAAGTGCTTGATTCAGAAAAGTTTAGAGTTTACCTGATAAAGGTTTCTGGTGCAAAGGTTTGAATTTACCTAATAGGTTTTGACATGGGTGATCTTACCTAAATGAGGAATAGCTGAATGCCCCTAGTCTACAAATTGAAGCATGATTTTGAAAACCTTGACTTTTGAGGAAAAGATGATTTCTTTTTTATCAAAATGGATGAGGCATGGTCGAATGCCCCTAGTTTAGAAATGGATGCATGATTTTTGAAAATCTTGATTGATTTTTTTTTTTTTTTTTGGAAAAGATGATGATGATGATTTTTTTTTTTTTTTTTTTCTTTTTTTTTGAAAATGAATGAGGCATGGCCGAATGCTCCTAGTTTACGAATTGATGCATGACTTTTGAAAACCTTGATATTTGAGGAAAAGATGATTTCTTTTTTTCAAAATGGATGAGAAATGGCCGAATGTGCCTAGTTTAGAAATGGATACATGATTTTTGGAAATCTTGATTTAAAAAAAAAAAAAAAGAAAAAAAAAAAAGATGATGATGATGATCTCCTTCTTTTTTTTTTTCGAAAATGAATGAGGCATGGCTAAATGCCTCTAGTTCAACAATCAATGTGAATTTTGAAAGATCTTATTGTGTAGGAACTTTCAATAAAGCAAAATTTGAGTAAAATAAGATCAAAATCACAAAACAGGGCAAAACATGGACTGTTGGAATGATGGGCCAATCGGCACTGTTGGTGTGCTGATTGGCACATCTTGAACCTTGTCTAGTTGTAGCATTTTCAGCCTTTTTTTTAGGACATATGGTAGCATCTAAGCTGAAGATTATTGGTGAATGTTAAGTAGATGAAAGATTTATGTCTACCTCCTGCAAAAGATTCTTTCCATAAGCTTGTTAGTAATCAGTTATTATAAAAATGTTTTGGGCCAATGCCCCTAGTTTAGACATGCTTGCACAGAAAATTGATGATATGCTTAATGCAAAAAGATGCTTCTAGCCTAATTTCACACAAAGAAATGTCTTGATTTTGAGCTTTTGAAAAAAATGTATTTTTTTATTGAGTGATTGTGACCGGGCCTTTGGAAAGGATGCCCACGTACCTCTTTCATAGACGATCAGGTCCAAACGTAGTTTGAACAAAGTTTTGAATTTTTTTTTTTTTTTAATATTTTAAATGAGCACAAGGAGATCCTTTGAACAACCTCTTTTCTCCAATCATGATGCTTAAAAGTTAACTCGATCCCCTTAGCTAGGAAGGATTTGAAATCATTAAAAACATGTAATCAAATTTGCTTCTTCATTTTGAAAATTTTTAAATTAAGTCTTCAAAGACAATCAAAGAAATGAAATACTTGGGAATCACATATGTTGGGAACAAGCAAGAAAGGGAAAAATCCTAAGTTTGAAGATTGAATTTTTGAGAGTTTGGAAATTTTGTTCTCTTGAGAGTCATTTTTTGGTGGAAGCAAACATATGGAGTGTTTGGAGCTTAGAAAAAAAAATTAATAAAAGAGTCTCTTAAGAATTTGTGAAATTTTGGATTTGGAAGATATCATCTAGTAGGGCTTGATAATCCTGAGCAATTTTCCTTTTTAATCCAAGGGAAAATATTACAAGAGCTAAAGGTGCGCCTTCAATCAGTAAGACTTCAAGGAGGTCTTTATTCAGAGGCTATAATGTAAGCCGAATTCAGGTTATTGAAAGGAATGATATAAAAGGCTCAAAACCCTTATGATATTTCCCCAAGTATGCAATACTTTAAATTCAAGCATTGGAAGATTTTTCCACATCTTCCATCATTGACTCTTGTGCTAAAATCCTTGTCATGTTCATCATCTTCTCATTGGTCTTCATTGATTCCTTTCATTTGGTCTTGATTTTATTTTTTTTAGCTTGAAAACTTCCTCTTTTTGGTCTTCTTAGCGTCCTATCTTGTGGTTAGATCACTCACTCTCATTTTTTTGAATTTTTTTTTGAATCTTTTGTTTCAGTTTTTGCCCTAATTTTTGCCTAAACTGCCCTTTTGGGTTTTCAGCCTAGCGGGCTCTATTTTTTTTTTTTTTAGGCCCTAATTTTTGCCTAGACCGCCCTTCGAGTTTTTAGCCTAGCGAGTTTTTTTTTTTTTTTTTTTTTTGCTTTTGCTTTTGCTTTTGCTTTTGATAGACTTTCATCTTTCTTGGATGAATTTGCATTTCTCATTGATATCCTCTTATCCTTTCTAATGCACTTTCATTTTTTTTTTTTTTGACTTGACTAAACACACTTTTTTGATGAAATGTATCTTACCTTTTCTTTTTCTCATCTTCCTCAATTTGATTGAATTTTGCTTTTGATGAATCTTCATTTTTGCTCATCCTGCTCAACTTGAATGAGCTTTCATGGAATCTCAAATCTCTTGTGTCTTTTGATGAATCAATATTCTCTCACAACTTGATGAAAATTCTTGTATTTACTTCTCTCTCTCTCTCTCTCTCTTGGTTGAAGTCTTTTCTAGCTTGACAACCTTCTCTTTTTCCTCACAGTTTGATGCTTTCTCAAAATCTTATCTCTCCTTGATGGATTTCCTTCCTAACTAGCTTGATGGAGTGAACTATCCCTTTTCGTTGATGAACTCTCTTTCCTAAACTTGATGAACTCTTCATCAGTCTCATTGTCTTCATTTAGGACCTTACCAAGTGGTGCTGAATCCATAAGGTCAACACTTTCTCATCTTGAGATTTAAGCATGCATGCTTAAATTTCCACCCAAGGTTTAAGTTTTTAGTGGGTTCATTGAAAAACAGGCTAACTGTTTAAAGACTTAAGCTGGCTAGCAATGGATAATCATTGTAATGGGTATCAAGGAATAATGTGGGTTACCAAAGAGGGCCTCCTCTCCCTAGTGATGATTTCTTGTAAGCACAGTGACTTAAACTCTTTTAATAAATTATTCTTGAAATAGAAGTTCAAATGCTCCAATGATGTGAAAAATTTTATAGAGATTGGGGTTGAGTGTATGTGGTTTGAGAAATTTGGACGAATGGATGAATTTCTTTGATTGCCTTTTAGGACATTTTCTTCTCATATTCCAAATATTTAGTAAAAGTCCTTACATGGATTGAATGAAGTTAAATCCCTCTTTGGAACAAATGGATTGGTAGAGTAATTAATCATCAGATTTGAAAAAAAATTTGTCAAATGGACCATCTTGTATTCTCTTGAAAAGAAGAACTTTGAAAAACTTTTGGAGTCTTTGAAAGAATAAAAAAAAGTTTAGAAAAAAGTTACCAGGAAGGCCAATACCCCTAGTCTAGAAATTTCTTTTTGAAAATGAATTGAAATGACTTGAAGGCCTAATGCCCCTAGTCCAAAGATCTTTTTCTCTTTTTTTTTTCTTTTTTTTTTTCTGGAAATATTTTTCTTGAATTTTCTTTTTTAAATTTTTTATGTACATAAGAACAACATGACGAATCAAATGCATCAAACACAACATGGATTTTATTGAGTAAAAGAATAACTAGAAAAGAAATCCTAAATAAACAATAAAACCAAAGAGCCAATCTAAAAACTTGTAAAATGAAAATCAAGAAAAGTTTGGGTGGGTGGCTAATGAAGATGGAGTGATGACTTGTTCGTCAATCAGATTTTGAACGGCATGCCTTAAATTATAACACTTATTAGTTGTGTGGCCTCCCCCTTGATGATAATGAGCATGATGGTTGTAGCTTATATGCATGGGATGTGGTATTGGCTTGGGATCCAATGGCTTCAGTAATCCCTTAGCTTGTAATTTTTCCAACGCTTCACTCAAAGTCATGTGTAAATTTGAAAAATTCTTTCAGCGCCTAAAATTGTTGGTCGATGATTTGATTACACCATTATTGATGAGGTAGGGCACTACCTCCTTGGGGTATGAGTCCATTGACATGTTCTTTTTGATTGGGGAGGACAGTTGGAAAGACACCTCATTGAAATCCCTATCTCTTTTCTTTAGGAATTGAAATTGTGGGTTCTCTTCGGATTTTGGTGAATCATCCATGCACAAGGTAGAGAGCATAGCTTGATTGGCTAAGTTGACTTGTAATGCAGAGTTGGCTATTCAGGAGATTTAGGCTAGCTCTTCATTTGTCTTCTTTTGACCTTCCAGGATGGAAATGAGAACATCTTCAATTCTTTCTTGTCTCATTGGGCTTGAATCTTCCTTGAGCTTGATAGGCTTGACTTTGATGAACTTGTGATCCAAGGGGTTGGAGTCTTGATGGACTTGATGGACTTTGGCAAGATTGGGCATAAACTGCATCAATGCATGTCATATTTTTCCAAAAAAGAAAATCATATTCATACAACACACAATATTCAAACAATTATGATGGGCCCAAGTATTGAACTTGGGCTCACCATGACTCAAACAATATTCAAACACACATAATATGCAATGCAATTTTAACATGGACAGGCCTAAGGACAGGTACGAACTCATTACATTATAAGGTGGGTTTGTTGTTGTATTGTTTCCCATAACTAAGACGTTACATGTCCCAACTTTTAATGCAATGAACATTACGTTGGTCCGAACGGCATGGTCTATCCTTTTTAGTTAACAAGAAATGATCCAGTGACTTTGGGCTATGAGTTGATGAGTTCACCACTGCGTACCCGTATCTAATGAAGACCAATGATCCATGGTTACTACCACCATATGTTGAGATGGATACATGGATATTTGTTGTTTTGATAGCACACACTATGACAGTCAGGGAAAGATTTTAACAACCAACATGGCATTTTCAAATAAGATATTATACAAACAATACACAAACATAAGCAACTAGACAAACAAAAACATCATACAAAAACAAGGGTATTTAATTTGTCATTTAAAGTCTAAGACGAAGCTTAGCCCTCAACATACCCAGTGGAGTCGCCACTATGAAAGACCAAGAAAAAACTCCAAAGGGTTCTCTCAGAAAAGGGGTTAGGCATTGGCACCTTCCCTTTTCAGGATTATGTGTGGAGTTGCCACTTATTTTTTATTACAAAAAAATAAGAAAAAAAAATACACAAGGTACATACTTGAATAATACAACCTCTCATTAATTTGAATGAATTACAATGTGATAAAATGAAGTTTACATGGCTTTGTTTCTTAGATTACAATCTAGTAAAAAAATTACAAAGTTTTGTTTCCTAGATTACAATCTAAAAAAAAAAAGGAATGGATAGCACACTATCCTACAAACCAAAATCTAGATTCGGGGACTAGGTTACAGAACGGAAAGGTGTTAGGCACCCATTCAGCCTAGACAGAGTCTAGTCTTTTAAACTCAAAATGACTATTTATACACGCATTTGAATGATGCATCATATTTAAATTCCCAAATTTAAGATTAATTCATATTAATGGTGCTCTTAATGGTGTGAGAAACTCATCAATGCCTATTTCTGTCTCAAATGAGGCCTCCTGGCACCCTCCACTACCAGCAAGTCTCAGATTTTTCTATGAGCAGTCATTACTCATTGTGTTAACTTATACCAACCTACATCTGCCTTCCTCCAACTAAGATGAAGAATTATTTAATTTCTATTAGTCTCTTGCTTGAAAAGTAAGTTAATAAATAAGTTAAATTAAATCGACTGCTTCATTGAAATACCCTTCATTGAAAGGGAAGTAAATAAAAAAAAAAATTAAAATAAAACAATATATCAGTGAAAGACAAGACACCAAATCCCCATCAAAAAAATAATCTTCCAAAGTAGGCCTATGCATCTGCCCAAACCGGCCAACTGGCACCAACCTACACGGATATGATGTTGGTTTCCATTAGACATGGCAAAACGGGCGGGTCAGGTCGGGTTAAGGTCGGGTCAATCGGGTTGCTGGTCAATCGGGTCATGGGTCAAAAACGGGTTCGGGTCAAACGGGTTACGGGTCAGGTCGGGTTGACCCGTATTTTTCACATGAATTTTTTTTTTTTTTTTTTTTATTTTTATAAAGAAAATAACATGTATTTGTCATTTGGAAAGTTATGCAACAAATTACTTAATGCAAAATGCATTATTTTGAATTCACTACTTATATTAAGAATAAACTCAGTTAAACTCATTAATACTTATTCAATAATTTTAAAATTATACAAATCCTAACATTGCTATCTAAAACAAAATAATACAAAGATAAGTAAAACAAATACACAAGTTTTATTTTTACACAATATCAACATTCCAAAATATAAAACAAAATTACAAATGACTTATTGGATAACCCATTTGATAAAGAATAAAAACATATAAGAAATATACTATCTTCAAAATTAATTTTATAATCTATTATCAATTGTAGTTGGCACTCTATTTCAATTGAGATATACATTAAAGTTTGATTGCTTGCTTATTTATACATAGTCTCTTTTATAAATATCATATCATTGTTAAGCAACACACACACTAAGAAATATCATAATTTATTTTGAAAAGCCATTTATTTTGGACATAAATTGTTAAAAAAATAGGTCTAAGCATTCATAATTTATGCTAATTTGATACCTTGGCTTCACTATTTTCACACTTGTGAATGTTTCTCACACATGTCTACAATTTTAAATCTATGTTTTTAACTCTACTATAATTAGATTATCTTGACATATACTTTACTATTTGATATTTAAAATTTTTTACTCATTACGGAATGCTCAACCATTTATCTTTCAATTAATTTACATGCAATTATGTAAATGCATCAATTGTTTCCTTAAAACTCACAACAAATAATTAAACCAATATTATCTTAATTTTACTATTTTTTTTACCCAAAAAAAAAAGTTTTAAAAAAAAAATTGTTCGAATTCGGGTCGGGTCGGGTCGGGTCGACCCGCAAAAAACACGGGTTGGATTACGGGTCAACCCGTTTTTGCTTCGGGTCAAAAAAATCGGATTCGGGTTGGGTTTTTTCGGGTCGGGTCAGAAAATTCTGACCCGTTTTGCCATGTCTAGTTTCCATGTGGGTTGGGCAAGTTCAACTATTAAATCAGCAGTTTGAGTTTTGTAGCAGTTTCATATCCCTTTAGTTATCTTGTATCAAATTTAAGCTTTTTTTTTTTTTTGGTTAATTCCATGATTTACAAATTATATATGAAAAATGATCCATACTTTCCCAACATATCCGTAAGCATACATTGTCATATGGATATGGTACTCATAGCTTCTTCTTGTTTTTCTTTTTCTTTTTTTCTTTTTTTTTAATATAAAAAAGTTAGAAATTACTCATAGTTTAAGATGTGTGTACTTAGATCTATGGCAATGTGAGTCACTTCCTATGGTTTCCTTCAATAGTTTATGGGATTTAGAGGAAATACAATTCCCTAAATTTATCCCCAAATAATTTTTAGGATTTAGTATACCACACATAACGAGAACTAACTTGCTCTATCCACCAAGTCAAAACAGCCCAAATTTTCAATGGACCCATTGTTTTTTAAGTTGGTGGGTCAACAGTGGTTTGAAAGCTTTAAAACTTGCTAATGTCGGTTTGGTTGGAATTTTTTCCCTCAACCTACCCAATCTGACTTGCACACGGTAGGAAGGCACAAGTTGTTTATGATAAAGAACAAGGGAAGCATTGTTAGTTTTCAGCCAATCTTGCAGCCGGTTAGGAAAGGATGGATACGATATAGGGGGAGCATACCAAAAACATCTAACAAGGATACACTCTATGAGGACATGCTTTATGGTGTTAAAACCTAAAATAAAGAGAATAAAAAATATTTATAGAGAGAAGTAGAAATAAGAGAGAGAATATAAGGTTAACCTCCTAACGGCCTACATCTACAAGAGAAAGGTTAAGGGGGTGTTTGGTATTGTTGTTTAAACAACAGTTTCCAGTGTTTAAACAATATTACACGTATTTCTATAAAACAATAGTAATGTTATTAGAAATTTCTTACAAAACGAGCTCTTAGCATCTATATCTTTGTTGTGTTCAATTTTTTATACAATGAACCCTAAGTGGGATATATATAGGTTAGGGTTAGCCCTAACCTTGTCCACAATATACTTGGACCTCTTTGAACATTACATATTTAACATATAAAGCAATATCTTTGACACTCCCCCATCAAAATCTAGGTAGAAACTCGATGATACATCATGTTTGGAATGTGAGCTAGAGAAGATGTCTTGAAGGTAAACATGAATGATTGGATTGGAAGGAGAATGGATCGGACACAATATGGAGTGAATCATGCAAATTATTGAGGCAATGGACAACAACGACAAATGAATGTCAAAAGACAGCTATAATGGACTAAACTTGGTTGCACCAGTGACCAAAGAGGGGCTACCATGGCCGGAGGATGGCTACACATATGGCCTGAGGAATACCAACAAATGGTGATAGCGGGATGAAGCATGTGAGTGAGTTAGCAAATTTCGCAGAGGTTGAACCTAATCCAAAATTGAAATCTATACAAACAACGAAGTAGGGTACACGAGATTTGGGTGGAGTCAATCTTGGTCAATAGTCCAATTTGCAAACTAGTCAACCTTTGTTTGATTCGGTTTTCCTCCAGCGGCATTGAATGTTGATGTGACACTGATGATGATAATGTAATTAAGTGGTTGTGTACTTATGTGGCACAAATACTACAGTCATTGACTCATTGTTGATGTGGTTATGGCTGACTAAAACACATGGCACAAACTGAGAGAGCAAGAAATTAATGTGTGAGGCGGCCTGAGGCAAGACTCAGCTAGGTGTGTGTCTTGCTTCAAAGGCCCAAGTGGTGCGTGATTCACATGACCTCTTGTGTGAAAGCATTGGAATGATGCCTGAAAAACGAGTGTGAGACCAAAGTGAGTGTCGACTTGGTTTGTGCAAGCATTGTGAAGCAAAAGATAACACAAGGTGAACTTGGTTCAACATGATGGCCTGCATATATTTACGGGAAAAAATCTAAACAGTTATATCTTTGCTGTATTTAACTTTGTAAATCCTAAGTAAGATATATATAAGGGATAGGATTGACCTAGCTGGTACTAAAACTGGATCTCTTTGGTCACCCCTTCACCCCTTGATGCTTGCTTATCTATGTTCTCTATACTTGCATTCATTCAGTACGACTAAAAAGGTGGGGGCAACGACGTAATCATGTGTTGTCGTGGCCATTAGAAAATTACAACTTAGATGCCCCAATAAGTGTCAGTCTGGCATTTACTATAAGAAGGAAAAGTTTTAGCAGTAGAACTTTTACCGATACAAAATTTTAGTTGAACAGTTCTTTAGCGTGCATTTATCCAGCCATTAAGTTGCGTTTTGCTTCTTCTTTTTTTTTTTTTTTTTTTTTTTTGTCCCACGGCGTTGTTCATGAACTACCGGTGACGGCTCTAGAATTTTTTTCTAGAAGGGTCAGTAAAAAAATACATCTTAGGTAAGATATGAATCTTACGATCTAAATGGTTTTCTTATTACAAATTTGTCTATAGTACGTTCTAGTAATAAAATAAAAAATAAACTATAGGTTTATATGACATTTTTTCTTAATATAATGAACATGTTAATTGTTGTTGTTAAATGAATTTTAATTATTACTGCTTAAAATACTTTTATTTATTAGTTTATGACGATTATATGTTTACATTGTACTATCAATGTAAGATTTATACTAGTCGCTAACCCGTGCGATGCACGGGAAATGTATTGAGTACAATATATAATTTAATCTTTGTTTATTTTACTACAACACCAAAATTGAATTTGTAAAATAAAATCATATAGCTAAAACATTTGTTAACAGCTATACGTTTCAGACATTTATTAAACTATATTATTATTATTATTATTATTATTATCAACTTAACAGTATTTTAATATATGATACCAACATGCTTCAAGAAAATGTCCAACACTGAAAACAATTTCGAAAACAAACTCAACTAAACAGTTTGATGAATAAATATATTACAATCTATAATATAAGCCAAGAAATAAACTTTGAAACCAATATGAACAAAATCCACGTCAAACAAAACCATTTCGATCATTAAGAATATGACTCACTAAAGTCATGAAAAACACAGGATTCATTACCAAAAAAAAAAAAGCATCTTTAGTCTTTATAGATTTTGCCTAAGTACCCAGATACGATGACACATACTCACACAAAAAGAGACATAAACACGGACAATTAAAGAAAAAATAAGAAAAACAAAAGAGACGTAAACACGGACAATTAAAGAAAAAATATAGGAAAAAAAAGTTAGGAATAGAAATATAAGATAAAGATGGGTTACCCTCAAAAAGAATAATCCATGGATATTCATTGAAATCTTCTAGATAATTTCTGATAATAGAAAAAATAAAACCCAAAAGTTATGATGTTAAAACTTCCAAAAGGCCAAAAAAAAAATTTTAAAAAAAATCAGAAGATTCAAAGCTTCAAAAGTATTGAAATAAAACAATATATATATATATATATATATATATAAAATTACGCAATAGAGAAATACAATAGAAAGAAGGGAATCCATGATTATAGCTTTTCCACTTATGTATTGGACTCCTCTCCTTCTTCGGTCAATGCATCAAGGTTAGGGTTATTTGATTTGTTCAATAAAAATTTGAAGATTTAATTAAAAGATTCAGGCCCAGCAATTAAATAAACAAAACAACAATTGACAAACTTATAAGAAAAAGCAACAAATCTATAATTTTTATTGAACAAATCAAATAACCCTAACCTTGATGCATTGACCGAAGAAGGAGAGGAGTCCAATACATAAGTGGAATATGTGAATTGTGAAGCATGAGCCGCCCTCAAAAAAAATCTTGAAGAAAAATAAGTTTTAAGGAGAAAATTGTGTTGCGGCAAAAATAAGTTTTTGGGGCTTAGGTTTTCTACGCAAGCAATTCTTAAATAGGAGAGAGTAGAGGCGGTGGGAGAGTGTCCTTATTTGGCTAGAAGTCTAATTTGCATTGGAAAAGGAAAACAGTGATGAGGTGGAAAATTTAATTTAATTTAAATTTAATTTAAATATTGTGCTGACGTGGAAAATTGTGGGAGCTTCAAAAGCTTCGGTTTTATATATATATATATATATAGATTATAAATAATTATACTACACACATTTGCAAAAACTATACAATATTGTACACATTTGTTTAGAAACAATGTAAATATTACCAGTGACGGAGCTAGGAATTTATTTTTGGGGGGGGGGGGGCATATATAAATTTGTGTGTGTGTGTGTGAAATGTAAAATAGTAATATACAATACTTCATAACTCAATTTTTTCCCTTTATTTGTTGAGATAATTGTTAAAATACTTATGTGTTCATTTTAAAGATGATGAATGTTTAATTATTGTAATTTGTTGACATATGTATTTATGGATTGTATTTTATTTAAATGAAAATTAAGTTTATTTTTAAACTTTCTTAAATATATATGTATATTATCAGGTATGAGGAGCCAAAATGATAAGGTTATTTAAAAATTTACAAAACTTTTAGGATATTTTCAAAAAAAAAATTATTTTTTTCAAAAATTTTGGGGGGGGGCCCAAGCTCCCCTTGGTCATCAAGTGGCTCCGCCACTGAATATTACAATGATAGTACAATGTAAACTATGAATTTTCCATTAGTTTATTTCAAATTTATTAAGATCTAAATGGGCTTTTTAAAACGATTTTAGATGAAAAAAAAATTTTATTTTGTTGTTGGGCTTATTATTTCTCCCAGATTTTAGATAAAATTGGATTGTTGTTAGGCATTTTTTTGTATTTAAAAATATCTAAATATTGTTAAGATGATCATAATTAAACTTATTGCAAGTGGGTTTTAAAAAAATTTAGAGCCAGAGTGTTCAAATTTTTATTTAAGAGGGTCAAATAAAAAAAAACAAAATATATTATATTTAAAAAAAAAAATTGCTAGCTCAGGGGGTTCATTGGAACCCCCTGAACTATACATGGCGCCGCCCATGTGAACTACCGAACTCATGAAAAATGAAGCAATCACTCACTGTTATAGTGTTTTGTGTTTTAAAAATTATTTTGTTACAATGTTTTCAACAATAAATTTTTAATTTTCAATAAAATAATCTATACAAAATTTTAGTTGAAAAGTCCTTTAGCATGTGTTTGCTCGGCAATTAAGTTGCGTATTACATTTTTTTAAGGTCCCACGACACTGTTCATGAACTACCGAATCCATGAAAAACGTAGCAATCACTCACTGCTACAGTATTTTATATTTTAAAAATTATTTTGTTACAATATTTTTAATAATAAATTTTTTATTTTTAGTAAAATAAACGATATCTAAACAGACTCTTAGGGCCCATTTGGTAGCCTATTTTAAGTAACTTTCTGAGCATTTTAAATACACTTACACACATTTTTATATACTTTTTCACCTACATATATATCAAAATTATCCAAATAGCATTACTTAAACTCCTCTACGAAAAACTCTTAATAACAGTAAGCGGTAAATTATAATAAATAATGTTTAAAAGTTATTGACCATTTATAAAGCATAATTAATAATTACTATTTTACCGACTCTAGTACTATTTTTCTTGGTGGGTTGTCACTTGTCACACGGGCTCTAAATGGCAGAGACAAAGCCCAACTTGGTTGACAATGTCAAAATCATATCAAAAATCATTGATTTGATTTGGATGTTTGGAGTCTTATGAGATCAGAGGTCTTCCAAACAAGAAAAGGAAATGAGTTAACATTGAAAAGGAAATAACGTCACGAGATCAATTTCCATTCATATTTGGTACCCATCTGAGACGTCATGGAGTCTGAAATATGACTCAGCCTAAGCTAACGTTCAAAAGAAAAAACAAAAATTCCAGTTGTACAATTTTGGCACGTCCATTTAAGTGGCTGATTGTGATTAGTAAAAAGAATTAAATTAATGTAAAAATAACAAACAATTAATAACTGAGGTTGAGTTTAGATTGTGATAAAAAGAAAATATAATGCCAGTCTGTGTTTTTTTTTTGAGTCCCATACATTGTTTATAAAACTCGCAAATGCAAATTTTAACAATTTTTTTTTTTTAAATTATTCACATATTTAAAAATTATTTTATTATAATATTTTTAATTTTTAATAATAAATAATATCCAAACAAACTCTTAAAAAGACGTGAGTTTGATTATATTAGAAGAACTCAAGAAAAAACCTAGAACAGAACAGAGAAGAGAAATAAGAAATTGCACAAAGGGAGCAGCCCCATTATCAAAATCGCCTTGGTAATTGGTTTAACCCTGCGAAATTTACAAGTGTAGGCCATGCCAAAAGCTTTATCCCATTCCCCAAACCACACACACGTATTCCTTCCCAAAAAGCAAAAACCAACCCCTTTTCGTTTCCGTAACACTTTTTTCACCTACTTTCCTATGTTTCAACATAGCCATATGTGAGTGTGAACTTAGATTCTAAACTCTCATGGCTGTCAGCTTTTACCATTTTTTGACCTTTTTTTCTCAAAAACGAGCCGTCATTACAGGTTAACTTAACCCATTATAGGCAAAGCACAAGATACCCCATTTACAAAAAGTAGAGTTTGACAAGACTAGGTCTAGTAGTAGTAGTAGTATTCAGTATTCACTGTGCTTTGTTGAAGGTGAAAAAACATTGTTTCCCATGGCTGCAGGTGACCAGAAATCAGCACCATTGTTGTTAGCCACGTGTACGGTGCAATCCACTGGAACCAAGCACAGCCCTCTGCTCCTCAATTCCTTTCTTGCTGCTTCTCCGCCTCCATTTTCTCCACCCTCCTTAACATAAAACCACAGTAAAAAGTTAATAGCTTACGTTAACTCTTATCCAGTTTATTGTACTCTTTTGACAGTGAAGTTTACTCTCATATTGGTGTGAATTATTTTATTGACCATCACAAGTTACAACACCTTATCAACCATTGTCATCAACTATTGTCAAGTTGAAGTTATTACTTTTTTATTTTATTTTTATAAGTAACTTGAAAGTATATTGAAAGAACACAGCCCTGTATATAGGAAATGTACTAAAGAGGCAAAAACAACAGCCCTGTACATAGGAAATGTACTAAAGAGGCAAAAACATCAGGTTGAAGTTATTACTTATTATTTTATTACTTATTATTGATTTACAACCTAGTAAGAGTAATTTTAGGCCTACATTTTTTACAGTTTTTTCTTTTTTTTTTTTATGAGCAAATTTTTACAGTTATTCTATGTAACATAATTGTCTGCTGGTCACTTTTAAATTCTTTCACCAAATAAATTTTTTTTTTTTTGAAACGAAACAGAGAGACACACTTCACCAAATAATTTTAGAGATATCTCAATTGCACAACTTGATACCTTGTGTGCAATTGTGAGCGATAAATACTTTCCATCCAATGTCCACCACTAATTATACGAATTTATTACTTTTCTTTGATACTCACAGTTGCACAAATTCCCTCCCCTCACTTGGTGGGTACTCACAGTAATTGACAAATTGTGACGTTGAGTGTGGTCAAGATATTATTAATTCTAGTTCATTAAAAAAAAAAAAAAAAAAAGATATTATTGATTCTATCCGGTGTCTAGTACCCATTCTAAAATCTAAAATCTCTCATTGGCAACACCCCAAAATTGGGTGGGAAAAAAAAAATTACACTGCAACTTTTGAAGTCCTTTTTCACCCAAGGGTCAAATTTCTACAAGGTCAGTGATTAGTCACATTTATGTGGAACCCACGTTCACGATCAAGTTCTGAGAAAGACAGGTCCAGTTGAATCCGGACCGTTTAAGTTAAGACCCACACATCTTATTATAGGTCCCACGTTGATGATGCTTAGGGGAAAAAAATTGATAGGACAAGAGAAACTATGAGGATCTAAATATAAAAAAATAAAAATGCATTCAAAATTGCCATATGAAAGAGAAAGAAAAAGAATCTGACAAAGATATGTTCTTATTTGGTACGTACAAGTTTTGGTAGGTGGTGTTGTGAAGAAGAGGGCAAGCGTTGAAGGTAAGGAGAGCACAGGACTTGGACCTGGTCTTGCAGAAATCTGATATATCCCATCGCTTCATGAAGCACTGAGGCTGTATCCGTCTGCAAATATTTCATTTTCATAAGTTTCAATTTCCAAACATCACTGCATGCCACTCAAAATATATACTGTCATATACTTTCACTTTCACTTTCACTTGCATAAGTTTTGAACTATAGTAATGGAACTTTATTCATAAAATGTTTTTGTAAATGTTCATATTCTTATTATACTAGCCAAAATAATGGTAAATTACTTGTTGAAAAAAAATATGGTCATTGTTTTTTTACCTTGCCAAAGGGAGAAACAAGCTGCTGCAATGTTGTGATCCTTTCTCCTAACTTCTCTTTCCTCTGCCATTTCAAAGAAGAATAAGCAAAACAAAAAATCACAATGTGAAATACATATGAGAACAATTGAACAAAGAGCCTTAAATAGTTAAACGTGACATCCTTTTTTTTGTTGCTCAATTAAATATGACATCTTTACAACCCACAATCCTATCAGCCCAAAAAATAATTAGAAATTAGTAACATCCATATTCATATCTAACACGCATTTGATACTGACAATTAGGATTTTTTTTTTTTTTTTTTTTATAGGTAAATGATTAGATTTATCTAAATTTTTGGGACAATCCATAACTTATTATCATTTTAAAATTTTTATCTTCTTCTCTCTTACTCAATACTTACTAGACTAAAAGATTATTAATTAGTTTTATGGTCAAGACATACTTTATCTCTTTTAACATGATCTTTTCAACCAAAAACTAACATAACATATTCTTAAAAATACTACATATTTATATTAATTAATTAAAGTGTCGATTCTCAAAAAAAAAAAAAATAATAATAATTAAAGTGTCCATTTAATATGGATTTTAAATTTTCAAAAAAAAAAAAAAAAAAAAAGTGACATATAACCAAGAATATATACAATATCTATACTTGTCTCGTATCCGTATCGATACTTATTCGATTAGAGACATGCATTGTAATTGTGTGTGTGAGAAAGAAAGATGAAATCTGATATTATTGGTATATCTAAATCTAACCTTTGCATGGCCAGCTGGTGTAGGATTCGCCGTTTTCGTTCTTTTAGAGGTTCTCTGAGTTGCCACCACAGCCGTGGTGATGGCGCTACCACACTGCGCCGATTCCTGACCGAACCCATTTCGCTTTTTCTTCAATAAAAAATCAAACAATAAAATAAAACCCATATAAAAATAAATAAACTCAAAAACATAAACTTTTTATAACACCAGGTAGATTCACTTACATCAGGTTTTGACAAAGTGTTCACACTCAAAGTGACACAGCTATTATTGTTGTTGTTGTTGCCAGAAGAAGCTGATGAGGAATCGCTGCATGTAACCCCTGATTTCTGTGGAGTGGTAGTATTTGTGTTAGTGATATTATTCTCAGTTAATGGTGGATATACCAGCTGATCTCCTTGGTGGTGCTTCTGATGATAGTTCCCAAAGCAGAGCATTTTGGGTGGCTTTTCAGAAGAAAACACAGAAGAAGAGTAGTTGAAGCTGGTGGTCTGGTCCACATCAAGACCCACAGAAACAGCAACACCATTATTGTTCTCATCATCATCATCATCATCCTCTGCCAACAATAGCTGAGAGAAAGTAGCAGCAGCAGGTGCTCCTCTCAGTCTCAGATGGTCCCCCACAAATCCCTCATTCTTTGCCATCAAAATTAAAAATCACCCCACCACTCAAAATGATAAACAAAACCAAAGATATAATCTCGGACACAGAGAGACAGAGAGAGAAAAAGAGAGGACCACTAAGAAAAAGTAACGGAGACAAATATAGACAAGGTTGGTAAAGTGTGGGGTTTGATTTTCATTTATGTTTTTGGGGATGAGAGTATTATTATTATTAAAAATATATATATATTTTAATTCGATGGCATAAAAGAATTTGAAAATAGTTAATAATTATTTTCCAAAGTGTTTGTGACTGTGATTTTGGTTTGAGTTTGCTGTCACTTTGTAGCTAGTGAAGAAGGTGTGGTGGTAGTGACAAGTTACAACGCAGGCTTTACAAAAAGAAAAGAAGTAGAAAGAAAAAGGAGTTATTTTGGGTTAACTGTTGTGAGCTGCTAAGGCAAATGCTAAGTGGGTGGCTGTGGCTGAGCTTTCGTTTTCCAAAGCAGGCGTTGGTTTTCGGCGTCTTTGGTCAAACCCACTTGGCCCGAGAAAACCGTGGATTCGCCATCCAACGCATTTTTGCCCCAAAACCAAACCCACCCTGACCCGCGGTCTTCTATCTGTTGATTGGGGTTTGGCTCTCCCAAGTCCCAACCAACTCACTCACTCACTCGCCCGTTACTTAACGAGGAATTTTATGTGTTCAGACACACTTCATTCAGATTGTAATTAACACACACCCACCACAAGCTATTTCCACGCGCTCTCTCATCCCAATTTTTAGAAAATTATATCAAAGAACCAATCAAAGGATTTCTATGGTACAGTTTAAATTTATTGGTTTATGGGTTTATTACAGTGAAAAAAGAACTATTAGTTAATTTCATTTCATTTCTTTCTCAAAAAAAAAAAAAAGTTAATTTCATTTAATTTAGTAAATACTTTGAACAAAAACAAGATGTGCCCTTAATAAATAAATTTTAAAAATCCAAGTTTTAAAAAAAATAAATCAAAGCATACCACAAATTTCACTCAAATATCATAATAACTTTTAAGAAAAAGTAAGGGTAAATCTAGGATTTTAAGCTAGTGAGGGCCGGAATATAAAAAATAAATAAATAAACTTCAAATAAACATTCATATAGTATTTAAAAATTATAAATACTCAAAAATATTGTTTCTAAATACATTAAGATGCAATCATTTACCAACAAAAACAAAACAAAATAATGTTTTTTTAATACTAGGCTGATTAGGATTTTTTTTTTTTTTTTTTTTTTTGTTAAAGTTAGAGCATTCACAGTGGCAGTACTAAAAATTTTAGCTTTTAGCACCTTCATCTATTTTACTGCCTCACTTTACAATGCAACCAATATCAAATGTTCTATTTTTTTTATCACTTAATTTGAAATAATATAAACAACTCAATAATAAAGGAAGCGAGAGAATTTGAGTATTTTAATTGAAGGAAGAGATATAATTTTAATAAAATATTATATTTTATTTTTAACAACTTGCTACAATCAACTGGTATTTATACCAGTTTATTGTAGTTGCAAAAAAATTAGTTTTAACTTCTCCAATAACACATGATTTTTTGGTTCTTTGATGCTAGTTTTTTTTTTTTTTTTTTGCTAAAATACAATCACCATTGTGAATGTTTTTTTTATTGTTTTTGTTAAGTTTTTGGGTTGGATAATTGCTATTTGGGTGAGGCTAGTTATGCTTATTGAAGAGAATGGGGGACTAAGGTTTTGAAAGGGGTCCCAACTACAAAAATAAAATATATAACATCTAAAAAAAAATTTGGACCCGGGGGACTGAGCCCCCACTTGGGTCCGTCCCTGAGAGAAAGTGAGACAAATTATATTCCATAGATACATTATCATTGTTGGTAGAAGAAGTTGAGAAGGAATTATTACATGTGACCCCTGATTTATTTCTTTCTTTGGACTTATTAAGCCATCGAAACTAGGATGAAAAAGCGAATGAGAAATAAGGGTCTAGTCTAGGATAGCGTATAGGTTGGGTTGGAAAGATTTTTTAACCCAATGCGAAATTGTCATGATGAGGAATTTTCAACCCAATCTAGGTTTAGTTGGTGGATTATACTTACATGTTCATGATTGTAAAAAATTGATTTTCATTAAATATTTAATTATTTTTAGAATAAATTATTACTATTCACACAATATACTTAAATTATACTGCAAATTTACAAATTCATCAAAACTAATTCTTAAAATAGCAAAACATATCAAAGTAAAAATAAATAAATAAATAAATAAATAAAAAGGCAAAAGACAAAAATAGTAATGAAATAAACTTATATATGTTGGGCCAAGTTGGGTTAAATGGGGTGAAAAAACTATCAACTCAACTTAAAATCAAAATAAAATTTCAACTCATGAAAACCAACCCGAGATGTTGGGTTGATAGGTTTAACTTATGCCCCTATTTTTTTTTAGAGTTTTAGTTCTTATAATCATAGGCTACTACTACAAAAGTTAGGGTCTTTGTAGTAGTACTCTCGTTATGTAATGTTTTATAAGTCTGTTTAAAAAACTCTATATATTACTTACACGACTAGTTTGACTCATTTTACACGTTGTGGGTTCTTTTTTTTGGATAGTACCCAGGCCCAAGTAGAAACAAGGATCCTGAGCCTTATACTTGTTGTTTGGTGGACTGGACTTGGTTTACTGCAGCTATATTGGCTGATTACGAACCAAGTTGTGCACAAAACATGAATCCTACGACACATACATATTCATACATGCAAATATACACATATTGTAAAGTAAATGGCTGAGGAATAATAAAGAAATAAAGAAAAAGCAAGTAAGGATGTTAGGGATTCTCAGAAAATAGAATGATATTTCATTATATTAAGTTTTAGTACATTGGACCATTCTTTTCACCGGGATGTGTCACAAGGTTCAAATAAGTTCAAAAGTCACAGACTTAGATAGCTCTTTGTAGGCTTTCAAGACTTGTGAGGTTTGAATCTCCTTAAATCCAAGTGTATCCTCTAGTGCCTGTCTTAGGATCCCTCATAGTGTTTTTCCCTTTTTCTATTTCTTTGAGGTGGAGTTTTTCAAATGGTCTTTGTGTTCTAATTCCTTATTGCTAAATGGTTTTTGTTGTTGGCTCCATCCCCTTTTATAGTACCTTCCTAAGGTTTTTGGTGTACCACTGATTCTCTTCATTTGTTGCCCTGGGTACCAAAATCAATGTTGTGTCAGCAACATTGGTGGCTGGTCCCTTCCTTATTTTCTAATTGTTTTCCCCTTTTGAGGTTTATCCCCCAAAAGTTCCTAGCTGACCTTCCTCTTTTATGAGGCCCTAAGAGCTGACTTTCAGTCACTTTTTTCCAAAGCTTCTAGATGTTACTTTTCAGACCCATCTTTTTGGTTGCTTCATCTTTTGTCATTTTCTCTAAATGAGTAGATTCCTCTTTGTCAAGTTGAAAGATCCCCAATCACCTTCCTTCATGGTCCACTTTCCTGCATTCCCCGAGGTACCAGACTTCCATTTTTGAAGTGCTGACTCCTAAGCCATCAGCCTTTTTTGAACCATAGGTGGCTGATGGGATATATCCACCTTCGTTCTTTGTGTCCATAAGCATGCTCCCTTGAGCTGTCTTAATCCTAGTTAACTTCTTTCCACATATCTTAAGGATCCCAGGCTTCTAAAAGTCCCAAGGCATCCTGGTCTAGTCCCTTTCTAGGCTCCCCAGCAAATTTCCCTTACAAGGGCTGGGCTGAGCTTCCTTTTTCCTTTTCCTTTATTTTCTAAGGACCAAAGCTTGCCCATTCATGGGTTTGGAGCCCCTCCTACATATCTTAAGTGGGCCTTGATTGGCGGATTTGGGCCTTGTCCCTTCTTTGGAGGCTCAAATGGGCTCTAAACTTTAATTTTGTAATATTTTGGGCCTTGATGCAATGCTTGTGATATTTTGGACCTCAATATTTAGCCCCTCGAGCTCGTGGGTTGTCCGCAACCCATGTGTGAGCAAACGAGACTCTTGGCCTTCCAAGGCTTTGTGATTAGTGTTTCTATCACTTTTGGGGTCCCTTGTCTTCTTATTTTGGGATCCTGCTCCTCCACGTTGTCCTCTGGCATTCTGATTCCACATATCCACTTCTTTTGTAACTCTCCTTCTTTTCAAGGAACATGGTAGTTGGGAGTTAAGTGTTTGGGTAAACTTCTTCCTCCTCTTTTTATGTTTCCCATAACTCCCATTAATAACTGACAAATAACTTTTCCTATAAAATTGAATTTTGGCAACTGGCGCATTTTTCTTTGCTACGTCTTCTTCAACTTTTCTTTACGCCATTATTGCAATCAGTTCAACCTTTAAGCATCTTTTCATTTTCTCAACAAAATAATTTCCAGTACATCCCTCCCCTTTTGCTTCCTCCTTCATCGTTTTTTCTTCCGCTCTTAACTTTTTTGGCCTTTTGTTACATTATTCTTTCATGGCTTCCTCTTCTTCTTCTCGAAAGAGGAAAGAGCGTTCTCCCACTCCCTCTGAAGGTGAGGGTTCCTCAGCAAGGTTAGCATAGGGCGAGGTGCAGGAAGTCTCAGATCACCCAACCTTTCCTCTACAAGACCCTTGGTACACTCCCAGTTTGTTCTTCCCTCAAGTTACTCATGGTGATGCTCCTCCCACCCCACACTCCTGGGTGTTCTCTAGTCAGTCTGGGTTTGCCAGTTCTGCTCAAGTCCCAGACCCAAGGGAAATCTTGTACCTTCAAATCAGGCGGGGATCTCGAGAGGCAGTTCCCATCTTCTTTGATTTCGCTCCAGGGAAGATCATTGGTTGGTTCAATTGGGTGGATGAGGAGCTATCTGATGGTGGGTTTACCAATTGCTTAGAGCGCATTGGGATCTTGAATTCAGTGGCAATTTTCAAGAATCTGGAAGGCTTTAGGGACACCAAAGGCTTAAGACATTTGGTGCACCATTGGTCTCCCTCGCTCCATACATTTTTCTTTTCCGTTGGCAAACTCACCATTACTCTGAAGGATGTGCTGAATAATTTCTTCCTTCCTGTGTTTGGTGATGAGAATCCCTTCAACATCTAACTCTCTACTAAGGATCTCAAGGTTGAGGAGCAACTTTTCAAGCATTTTGGTGGGCATATCGCTTCTTCCAGAGGTAGGCCAACCAGGATGGGTAAATGGGTAATGACCTTTTCTCAGGAAAAAAATAAAGCTGTCAAGCAAGCTGGGTTCCTTGCGCTGTGGCTGAGTAAGTTTCTTTTCAGTGAGTTTCCTAGATATGGGATCAAGTCTACATTCTTCCCTTTGGCTATCAAGTTGGCTAGGGGTACCAGGTATCCTTTAGCTCCCATGTTCTTAGGCCACATTTATTCCCAGTTAGACCTACTTCATGGTGATAAGGTTGAAGATAATTCCTGTTACGCTATAACATCGTCTTTGCACTGCACCATCCTTTAAGCGTTTGTGTGGGATCGATCTTTTGTTACTTTGGCAAAGTGTAGGAATTTGAAGTATGTAAAGGATAAGTTCCAAGGATCCCTAGATGTGATCAAGGGCTTGTGTGGCAACTTTATTGATGGCCACCTTATTATCTTTCGTTGGTCTAACTTGAAGGGTGGTAATGTTAATCTTATGGAACTGTTTGACCAGAGGGGGCACTTGAATTGGAGTTCCCCTTGAGAGTTCAGCCCTAGGTTTGCTTGTGATTCTGTTTTGTCCTTATTCTTGAACTCTCCAGGCCACACTTTTGATCTGCGTCGAGGAGATGAGAGCAGCTTGGCGTACTTGGCTTGCATCAGCCCTTCATGGCTTCCAATTCCTTCAACGAGTGGCCCTAAGTACACTCATTATTCTGCATATCGGGTGCTTTGGTAGTTTGGCTTTGATTAGGATATCCCGCTAGTGTTTAAAGAGGTGATGCCTTCTCTTCCATCTCTGGATCCATTCCTAAGGCTTTAAACCTTTTCTTACTAGTCACAAAGGAGCCCCTAGTTCGTGGTGCCAAATTCCTAGCAAGCAGTCTTTGCTTCGAGTGGCTTTACTGGTTATTGGAGGAAGGTTTAGAAGTCCTTTTTGGACTTTGTTGGTTTAGGTACAATTGGAAGGGTCCCTGACCCTGATCTCTTCTCTGCTTTCTCTTATAACAAGTGATTAGCTCTTCCTATTGCTGGTGTCATATCTGTTGCAATAAGTAGCAAGACTAGTTTTATGGAGTGGCACGCTGCTAGGGGTGGCTAGATGTCCTATGCTAATGACTTCCCTGCTTCTTGGCCAAGGTGTGACCTAATTGTGGGCTCTTCTTCTAGTGTGCCTATTAAAAAAAAGGTGGTTGAAGAAATTGGTGCTGCAACTCCTGTTGGTAAGGGTAAGGAGAAGAAGATCAAGAAGGAAACTATCAAGAAATCCGAAGTTGAGGAGAGTGTTGAGGGTACTGAGGCTGGTCAAGACACCAAAAGGAGAAAGACTGCTTCATCTCGTAAGCAGCTTACTATTTCTAAAGACCCTAAGGAGGTGGACCCCTCTGCTGTTGGAAAGAAGGTCAGCCATCCTCCCATCCTAAAGATTAGAGTGAAGACTAAGGTAAGGTCTTCTATCCTTTAGATCCCTATGGATTCTCTTAAAGGGACTTCTTCTATAGTTGTTACTTAATTCTTCAGCCTAAGGTTTTTCAAGGTCCCCTACCATTATTTCCCAATCTCCCCAGGGACCTTCTAAGCGTACTCATAGTAAGCAGAAGACTGCTGAAAAACTTGTAGAGAGAGAGAAAGGCAAGGCCTCATTCCTTCTTCTCTCATCCTTTCTTCTTTAGTTTATTTGATGCCTTCTTATCTTATTTCATGGTTTGTTGTTGTTCTTTTTTTTTTTTTTTTGCTGTATCTTTTCTTTCTATTTTCTTTTATTGATGAGTGGTTTCTGTTTTGTTTTGTAGTCTAAACACAAGTCCGACCCTAAGGGAGCAACAATCCCTTCCTCTGGTGATGATGTGGTATGACACTTTCCATTCCTTCTTACTTCTTTCTTCGCTTGTCCCCCTTCCTTTGGGCTTGTGCATTTCTGCTATTGGGTTGCCAATTGTCCCTCCTTCTTTTCCTTTCTTTTACAGGTGGAGATGCTTCCTCCTATGACCGGTGGTACTTCGCTGGAGAGAGTGGTGACAACTCAGCCTCCAACTGTTTCTAGTGTGGAGAAGGGGCTTTCCAGTGGTAAAGTGGCTCTCTAGTGGTGAAGTGGCAGGGGAGGCCAAACAGGTAGTCAGGAATGCCAAGTCTGTGCTAGCTTCTACTTCCTCAGTTACTCAAGATCCTAAAACCACTCAGTCCTCTGTCCCTTAGGATCCCAAGCCTAGGCAGACTTCTAGCCCAGCTAAAACTGTGATGGCTGAGCAAACTGTTGAACTTGGGGCAGCTAAGGAGTCCTTTGGGACCACAACCTCATCTACAAGAACGGGTAGGCCTTATCTTGTCCTTCACTAGCATCTGTGTTATTCATCCTTCTTATCCTCCTTGAAGCGGTAACTCAGATTCAAGAGGAAGTTTTTACCACGAAAGACTGGTAGTTGTTCCTTACTTTTTCCCCCTTTTTTTTTCTGTACCTTTTCCTGCTTCATAACCTTATTCGTTTTATAGACGCTGGTATGGGCCCCAATAAATCCAAGCTTGTGACTATTGAGGAAGCCAGAGGACACCTCCCTGCTGTTCAGATTATTGAGGCTTAGTTGGGGATCTCCCAAACCACTCCAAGGCCTGAGGGTCTTTCTCTTCCTGAGGAAAGAGACACAACGATAGAGGAGGCCTCAGAGATGACTGTTTCAGATCTCCACTCAGGTTTTCCTGCCTTCTTGACTCATTTTGACTCCCTAGAATTCAACAGTTTCCCTACAAGTCACTTTCATCGCTTTGGGCCACCCTTTGTCAGCTTCTTGTGATTCTCTGTGCCTGCTGTGGGCTTGTCTCTCCTAAAGGGATTGCTTAAAGTCCATGGGGACTTCCCAATGGGTTTAAGGGAGGTTTGTTTTTGGGGAACATCCTAATGGAACTCTGTGCTGTGTTGGTTTCCCTGAAGGATACGTCTCTTGATTCTTTGTCTGAGGGGAGGCTTTTGGAGTAGAAGGGGGGTGGTGCAAGATCTCATGAAGGCAAGACTCAATCTTGTTGGAGTACCTTTGGTCTTTGGCTCATGCATTTTTTCAGAGGAAGGCCTCCAGGGATCTTAATGTTGAGATTGCTGCTGCTGAGGAGGCTTTGGCCTGTGCTTATAAGGTTCTACAAGACTTAAAGATCAGGAAGTAGCAAGCCCTTTCTTCTCCAGCTACTTCCTCCACTTCTGTAGTTCCTCCCGAGGGCTCTTTGCTAGTTGGCCTCATACCTTAGCGCATTTTTTTTTTTTTTTTTTTTTTTTTAAGAAACTCAGATTGCATAAGTTACTTTCCCTTCTTTTTTTCTAGGTACTCTTGGTTGTCAAGGTTTTTTTTTTTTTTTTTTGATATGTGAACCTCAGCAACTTCTTGTTCTTGTATGTTTTTCTTTTCCTTTTCCTTTTCATGTGTTGTCTTCTCCTCCATTTCTTCTTTTTTCTTTTCTAAGTCTTAGGCCATGGTTCTTGGGGATTCACTTTGTGGTAGGTCCCGGGCCAGGTACTGTAGTGATTGTGCTTCTACAAAGGTCCTAAACTAGGTACTTTAGCTACTTACCCTCATCCAAGTCCTAGATCATGGACTAGGTAGGCCCTTCTTTTTGTGACAAGTACTGGGCCAAGTACCTTTAGAAGGCTTATTTTCCAACCCAGGTCTTGGGTTATATACTTGGATTGATGTTGGTGCAGGTCCAGGGCCATGTACTAGAAAAAGATTTCTTTTTTTCCATTTTCTTTTTTTAATCAAGTGCTGGCCTAAGTACCCAACCAAGATTTTGGCCAAATGCAGGCCATGTTATATGTAGTACTATCTAAGTATGATTGCACGGTTTACTCGGACTTTTGAAAGAAAACTTCATTGAAATTCACCATAATGACTTAAAAACATAAGATGACAACTTAAAAACATAAGATAGAAGAGGTCCTAACATAGAGTGGCCTTTTAACATGGATTTTGAAGAAGAAATTGCTAAATAAAGTTCTTAGCAAAACAAACATATGACAAAAGATAAGGCCCAATAACATAGAGAGTGATCAAACACTTAGTGGAATGAAGGGTGACAAAAAGCGGGGTCCCTGGTGTACCATAGTCTTTACACATAGTACTATTTTAGCCATTTTTCGTTTATGGGATCTGTTAAGGAGGTCCCATCCTCCTTGGCAATGTAATAATACCCGCTGTCGTAGGCTTCTCTGACAATGTAGGGTCCTTCCCACTTTTGAGCAAACTTGGAGGGTCTTGGGATATTCTTCCTTATGTGTTCTGTTGCTCTTAATACCAGCTGCCTCTCTACGAAGATCCTTGGGTGTACTGCCTGCCTATATGCCTTGCCATTTTCTGCTGGTACTTCTGACTTCTCCTTTTTGCCACTTCTCATTTTTCTTTTAGTCCTTCCAGTTCTACCAGCCTTCCCTTGGCGTGTGTGTCATCCGCATCTCTTTGGATTTCCTCAAGGACCACCCTCGGTGTAGGGATAGTTAGCTCTACTGGGCTGATGACCTTTGTCCCATAAATAAGGGAGAATGGTGAAAATCCTGTAGTTGTCTTCAAGGATCCCCTGCAGGCTTAGAGTACATCTGTCAGGTGGGAACTCCACCTTCTCCCATACTCATGCTTCATTTTCTTCAAGATTTTCAGTATCACCCTATTAGTAGCCTTGGCTTGACCATTTCCCTATGGGTAATATGGCATAGACCTCATGTGTTTAATGTGGTACGCCTCCACTAGGCTCCTTACTTCCTTGTTCACAAACGGGGTACCATTGTCATTGATCAGTCTCTTGGGGATCTCAAACCACAGGATGATGTGCCCACGAATAAAGTTTAAAACTACTGCTCTGGTGGCCTTCTTTAAAGGGATGGCCTCCACCCATTTTGTAAAGTGCTTAGTGAATACTAGGATCCATATGTGGCTGTTGAAGGTGGATTTATGGGCCTTATGAGGTCAAGCCTCCAAGTAAGGAAAGATCATGGGGTAGTCATATCTTGTAGCGCGTTTGGGTGAGTATGTATCGTATCCCCTAGTACTTAGCATGTGTGACACGTCTTAACCAGCTCCTCAAAGTCCTTCTTCATGGTGGGCCAATAATATCCTAATTGCAATAGTTTCTTATGGATCCTTCTCTTCTCCGGGTGACTCCTGCATTCCCTCGAGTGAACTTCATTTGCTGCTTCCCTGGCTTCCTTGGGCCCCAAGCATCTCAAGGGATCCCCTTTATACCCTCTTTTGAACAAGATCCCATTCTATAGAAAATACCGGATAGCTAGCTTCTTGAATTGGTGGGCTAGCTTCCTGTCAGCTGGTAAGATTCCCTGAGTCAGGTATCTTGTAAATGGGGTACTCCAATCTTTTGCAACAAATACAGCATAGCTTTCTTATTTGTACACTAAGAGTTGGCAATTTTGACACTTTTCTAGTACAGATGTAGCTTATTTGCTCATGTTAGGCCAATAGTACCTCATATGTTGTATCCTCCTGTACAGATTGACTCTTTCTGCAACCTCGAAGATCTGGTTGTGTAGTTCCTCCAACTTCATTTTTCCTTCTTTCTCGCTAATACATCTGGACAGGATCCCTCTAGGTAGCCTTCTGTATAGCTCCCCATCTATCAAGGTGTAATCTTTCAATTCTTTAATACTTCCCCCGCGCTAGCTTTCCCACTTCTCTCTTTATCTCGCTCCGCCAATCTTCTTCATTTGGTTCCTCCGGAAACATCCTTTTAAGGGTCTCTATGATGGAAGTCTGCTACTTGCTTACCTTTATCAAGATGCATTCTTCCTTAAAAGGTATCTGGGATTCTAAGGTGGCTAGTGCGTCAGCGAACCAGTTTTCACTTCTTTAGACGTACTCCACCCTAAAGGTCAGAAATTTTCCTTCTACCTTCTGTGCCCAAGTCCGATAGTATGCCAGGCTTTGATCCCTCAATGCAAAGTCTCCTTTGACTTAGGAGACCACAAGATTAGAGTCTCCCAAGACCCTCATGTGCTTGATCCTCATACTAAATGCTTCAGCCAGCCCAGTCAAGTACGCCTTGTACTCAGTAGCATTATTTGAGCATGAAAACTTAAGTTTGAAGGATAATGGTACGGTGTCCCCGTCTTCGCAGCTCAATACGACCCCTATGCCATTTGAGGCTATTGTTGCTGATCCATCGAATCTCATGGTACATTTCATCCCTAGTAGCTCTACCACTGCCACTTCCCTTGGGATTTCCTCGCTTAATGGATACTCTTCTTCTCCGGGGAACCAGGCTAGTAGATCTGCTATGGCCTGGCTTTTGACGGCCTTAGGGGTCCTTAAGCCAATGTCATATTGGGAGAGCAATACTAACCACTGTGCCACTCTTTTGGTCAATAAGGGCTGATGGAGGAGTGCCTTTATAGGATGAGGCTTAGACATCAGGAGGATTTGGTGGGCTGAAAAGTAACGGTTCAGCCTTTGGGACGCGTAAATAACTACTAGGCGTGCTCTTTCTATCTTGGGATACCTGGTTTTGATATCTTTCAAGTCCCTGCTTACATAATAAATAAGCTGCTCATTTCCTTTGTCATCTTCTTGAGCTAGTAATGCCTCGATAGCTTGGGAGTTAAATGCTAAATACAGCAACAGAGGCTGCCCACGTACTGGCATTTGTAGGGTGGGCAAATGGTTCATGATTTGTTGGATCCTCTAGAAGGCTTCTTGCTGTTCAGGTCCCCAGGTGAACTTAGCTCCCTTTTTCAACAGTTTGGATAGCCCACTTATTACTGAGGCCAATCCTAGCACAAACCTTTTGATGTAAGAGACCTTTCCTAAGAAGCTTTTGAGCTCTCTGATTGTTGTCGGCCTCTTCATGGTTACAATGGCAGTGGCCTTGGTTGGATCCACACTTATGCCTCCGTGGTATATGAGGAATCTAAGGAATTTCCCAATAGATACACCGAAGGCACACTTCAGGGGGTTCATGCACAGCTTGTTGTGAGAGACCGTGCCCTCAGCTCGTTTTTATAGAATATTGGGCAAAACCCACGTAAATGGGTGGAGTCGTGTTATTGACTCTCAAAATGGTGGTTCGACTAGTTATATTTTCCCCTTTAGATTAAGGGTTTTACAATGGAGTCGCTACTTATTTAATTATTGGAAAATTAAGAAAACCATAATTGAAAAATTCCTTATTTTATCAATTTGAAATTGCTTGGAGATCCCTGAGAGCTTCTCCCTTTCTTGTTCAAAAAGGGCGTTCATGTCTACTAAAGTGAGATATTGGGGATTGGCTCCCCCTCCTACTGCTGACCATCCTTCTAGCTAGACTCTTTCCTAGTTGACCAAGGGAGGGGCATTATCTCGAATCTCTTGGGTTCTTCCTTATTTAAGGAGACGGACCTCTTATTGAAGGTCCTTCACCATTTCTTCCATTTGGACCAAAGGGTCTGGTCCTCGCATCTCATACCTCTGCCCTGAGACAACTTTGTGTTCTACCAAGGGCTCCTCATTCCTTTGCCTAGAAGCCACTTCATTTCCTCCCACAGGTTCTGATGCTGCGGGTTACATGTTGGTACCTTGCTGTTCATTGGTCTTGGAGCGATGCTTTATAAAGGGACTGCTCATTCCTTCTTCTTTGCCTAGTCCCCAGCGGAGTCGCCTTTTAATGTGGGTTCTTTTTTTTTGACAGTACCCAGGCCCAAGTAGAAACAAGGATCTTGGGCCTTATACTTGTTGTTTGGTGGATTGAGCTTGGTTCACCGCAGTTATATTGGACTGATTACGAACCAAGTTGTGCACAAAACATGGATCCTACAACACATACATATTTATACATGCAAATATACACATATTGTAAAGTAAATGGCTGAGGAATAGTAAAGAAATAAAGAAAAAGCAAGTAAGGACATTAAGGATCGTCATAAAATAAAATGATATTTCATTATATTAAGTTTTAGTACATTGGACCCTTCTTTTCACTGGGATATGTCACAAAGTTCAAATAAGTTCAAAAGTCACAGACTTAAATAGCTCTTTATAAGCTTCCAAGACTTGTGAGGTTTGAATCCTCTTGAATCCAAGTGTATCCTCTAGTGCCTGTCTTAGGATCCCTCATAGTGTTTTACCCTTTTTCTATTTCTTTAAGGTGGAGCTTTTCAAATGGTCTTTGTGCTCTGATTCATTATTGCTGAATGGTTTTTGCTATTGGCTCCATCCCCTTTTATAGTTCCTTCCTAGGGTTTTTTGTATACCACTAATTCTCTCCATTTGTTGCCTTGGGTACTCGAATCAATATTGTGTCAGCAACATTGGTGGTTGTTCTCTTCCTTATTTTCTCCTTTTGAGGTTTACCCCCCAAAAGTTCCCAGCTGACCTTCCTTTTTTGGGAGGTCCTAAGGGCTGACTTTCAATCTCCTATTTCCAAAGCTTCTAGATGCTACTTTTCAGACCCACCTTTTTGGCTACTCACCTTTTGTCATTTTCTCTAAATGGGTAGATTCCTCTCTGTCAAGACGAAAGATCCCTAGCTACCTTCCTTCATGGTCCACCTCCTACATTCCTCGAGGTACCAGACTTCCTTTTTTGAAGTGCTGATTCCGAAGCCATTAGCCTTTTTCTGAACCATGGGCGGTTGATGGGACATATCCACCTTCATTCTTTGTGTTGACTTCTTTCTACATATCTTAAGGATCCTAGGCTTTTTGGGAGTCCCAAGGCATCCTGGTCCAGTCCCTTTCTGGGCTCCCTAGCAAATTTCCTTCATAAGGGCTGGGCTAAGCTTCCTTTTTTCCTTTTCTTTTATTTTCTAAGGCCCAAAACTTGCCCATTCATGGGTTTGGACCCCCTTCTATGTATCTTAAGTGGGCCTTGATTGGCGGATTTAGGCCTTGTCCCTTCTTTTGGAGGCCCAAATGGGCTCTAAACTTTAATTTTGTAATGTTTTGGGCCTTGATGCAATACTTGTGATATTTTGGACCTCAACACACGTACTCAATTTTTACTTGACATGAGCTATCCACCAGGCATTCATTATAATATTTTAAATTTAATTTTTGTATTGACACATTAAATGTACATTTGTATACCAAAGTTATTATACATAAAAAATACTCATCAACTTGGAGTGCAATCGTGCAATTCTCAAATATAAATATTTTCAATGTTAGGTCTACAATTATTATTGAGTAGTTTAATTTTCTTAAGCTTATTATAATTTTTCTTTCTAATTAAATAGTTATTTACTTTCTTTCTTTACTAGCTTATATGTACGTCAGTTTGGATTAGGTTTTTATTTTTTTTATTTTATTTTTTTTATAAATAACTTTTAACTTTATTTATTTTATTTTTTAATTTTTACATATAGCTTTTCAAAAGTCAAAACCTCTTTTTTTTCTTTTTTCTTTTTTTAATGCAATTATACGGTCTTTCTTCCTTCTTGTTCGCCATTAATTGTTAGAGCAACCACATCAGTAAGTGTATAATTTCTGACTATTTTGCAAAAAAAACACACCTTTTCTATTTTATACACCTACTTTTACAAAACACCCCCATCAATCTATCTATTCTAAACATTTATTCAATAAAATATTCATTTTTTTTACACTATCATCTCTCTCACAGACCCAAAACAACCCACCCAGCCACCATCATCAACCCACCCAGCCTCCCAGCCTCCATCATCATTCCACTCAACCACCATCATCAATCAACTAGCCTCCATCATCAACCCACCCAAATACCCATTCAACCCAGCTACCATCAATGAAATCCAAATATTCATCCAACCCAGCCAGTGTGCAACAAAATCGACGCCTCCCATTTAACCAAATACCTAGCTTTGATCGACACCTAGGGATGGCAATGGGGCGGGGCGGGGCCGAAGGATGAGATCTTCGCCCCCGCCCCGCATGGATTTTTCTTACCCCATCCCCGCCCCGCCCCGCATAATGGGGAAAATTTCTTGCCCCATCCCCGCCCCTTAAGGCCCCACGAAGACCCGCGAAACCCCACCCTACACCGTAAAACTTTATTTCTTGTTAATTTTCCCGATAACTATTACCATTTTTTCAAATAAAATGACATGTTTCAATAATAAAAATATACTTGAAATTATAAATAAATTTATCCTATCAAATTAAACTAATTTTTAGCAAAAACTAAATAATATTATCTAAATGTTTAACAAGATAATATCACAACAAAAATCTCATAACATGATAAAATAAAATTTTAACAAGCTTAAAGAAACAGTGTTGTTAAGCAGCCAAATGCCCGCACAAAATTACAAAAACAATTACACAGACACATATTTAGAGCCACAGACCTGTAACTCATTAAATTGTAACTCATTAAAAGTAAGTTGAGAAAGACTGTATGAATCATGAATGAAATCATCAATTCAATAGTATATAAATTTGTTTCCAATAAAGACAAAAAAGAAGAAGAAGTTAAAATTGGTACCTTATTTCCAACTTTGCTAGAGAGAAAAAAGAGATAGAGCCACGTTAGGTAGAATAAAATAAGTTGATGATATTTTTGTTTAAATAGTAGGGTTTTAGGATACAATAAAATTACAATTTAACCCTTATTAATGCGGGGCGGGGTGGGGATAGGGCGGGGTGGGTCTAAAAAGTGTAAACCCATCCCCGCCCCGCCCCATGGTGTGGGTCTAAAATCTCGCCCCATCCCCGCCCCACCACCTTTGCGGGGCGGGGAAAACCCGCACGGGGAGAAGCGGGGAGGGGCGGGTCAAGCGGAGCGGGGAAAAATTGCCATCCCTATCGACACCTGATCAACAAAATACCCAGCGCTAAACCAAATACCCATTCAACCTAGCTCTGATCGATGCCTTCAACATCGCACCTCGTTGATCTGTGGCTCTCACTTTTCTCTCATCCATCATCTCTCTCATCTTCCTTTGAGCTTGCTTTCATAAGCAAAGCCCAGCTTATCAACAGTAGATTGGTGGCAGCAGCAACATTAGCAGATATTGGCAGTAACAATATCAGGTTTGGGATGGGTTTTTCGGTGGGTTTGAGTTGATTTGAGTTGGGTTTGGTATGATTTTGGTTTTCCATGGGGTGGTGGTGGTTGGGTGTTGCTGGGTAGGTGGTTGCATCTTCTTCTTTTTTCAAGAGCTATGGTGATTGGCGGTGGCATGGCTGTGGCAAGAGTGAGCTGAGAGTGAGAGGGCCTAGAGAGAAAAAGAGAGTGAGGTGAAGGAGAGAGAAAAATTTAGTAAAATATTAAATGAAAGAGCTACAGTAACCGTGCATATATACCACGGTTACTGTAACACTTGTGCATTTATGCACAATTTTACACTCACTGATGTGGGTGTTTTTTTGGTCAAAATGTGTAAAATAAAGTGCTTTTTCTATTTTACAAGACTTTGCATCCACTGATGTGGATGCTCTTGCCTTTCTATTTTGAATGCTCTGCTTGCTTTTATTTTTTTGAATACCAAAAGTGTAATTCTGTGGTAGTGTTCTCTTGCATTATGTGCCTCACCCAGATTTCACGAAAACTACACTTTTTTTTTAATATTAAAATTTCATGAAAACTACATTACTACCATACTAATATATACTTTTAGTCTTTGAAATTTGGGATTGTTTTAATTTTAACCTCAACATTTCAAAATTTTCATTTT
This sequence comes from Quercus lobata, assembly GCF_001633185.2. Classification (NCBI taxonomy): domain Eukaryota; kingdom Viridiplantae; phylum Streptophyta; class Magnoliopsida; order Fagales; family Fagaceae; genus Quercus; species Quercus lobata. Next base: position 33,001,430 of record NC_044914.1, on the reverse strand, counting down.
GGTGTTTAATATTTAATTTTTTTTTAAAAAGACAATATCATCCATTTTTGTTAATAATAACTCTTTATCATCAAACTAAAATACTAATCAATTTTTAGTATAGATGGAATTGAATCCACTCCATTTTTGTTACTTGTCTCACTGGTGAGCATCCACAACAGTGGATCTAAAATTTTAGCTTTTTAGCTACACAAAAAGTCACTTTATCTATTTTACCTTCACACACCCTACAACAATGGAGCTATTTTACCTTTTAACACAATAAAATAATATAAACACTACAATAAAATAATATTTCATTCAACCACCAACACACCACCACAACCACCATCAAACCCATAAAAATCACTGCACAACCACAACCCCACCATGCCCATCAAAACCAGTGAAAAAAACAAAAACCTAGAAAAATCAACACAGCCAAACCAGTGAAGAAGAACAAAACAAAAACCCAGAAAACTCACCAACCATGACAACCACCACCACAACCCACTGCCACTGCCATTACGACAACCACAACCATAAACCACAAAATTCATAGCCAAAATCCACAAAACCCACTGCCAAAGCCAAAATCATCCACCACCACCATAACCAAAATCCACAAACCCACTGTCAAAATCATCCACCACCACTACCATAGCCAAAATCAACCACCACCACCACAGCCACCAAACCCATATGAAAAAAAAAAAAAAAAAAAAAAAAACTCAATCACAGCAAAGAGAATAGAGAGATGGGCGGCGATGGTGGCTTGCGGCTTGGAGAGGACGGTGTCGGTGTGGGTCTAATCAGCGGAAGAGAAGTGGGTCTGATTAGCAGAGGCGTGGATCGGCGGCTTGGGACTTGGGTCGGCTTGGGCCGGTGACGTTGAGGCCGGCGGAGGCGACATTGACGATGAGCTTTAAACTGGAGTTGAGAGATGGAGATGAGAGTGAATGAGAGTGAGAGAGAGGCACGGTGATAAGAGAGAGCAAGTGGGGAGAATAAAATAATATATATTTTTTTAGCTCTCATGAACAATGCACATCTATCTATAGATATGCACTGTAGCAATAGAGTTAAAATTTTTAGATTTAACTCTACTGCTGCAGCAAGATTTTTGTGTTTGTGGAGCTAAATTTTAGTAATATAGCAATATGTCTCCACTGTTGTGCTTGCTCTTGCTAGATGGGAAGGAGGGAGCGCGTGGGGGAGGTAGCATTATCTTTGTTTTGTGCTTGCGGAAGTAATAGGCAACTCGTTGTCGTTGGCCCTTACTAATTAATGGGACCCTGTCCGCTGCTGTGGTGGCCAAGAAAATGAAAGAAACTGAGTTTGTGGGTCCCATTCATATCCCCATACGAAGAGTTGTCCAAATCAGGGCCTCCTAGCCCTAGAGTCGTGACCACAAAGTCCAAATGTTCAATTTCAGCATGGAACTAGACTTACTTTTTTGATGATGTAAAGAAGCTCTGCTGCGTTGCTTATTTAAATGAATTGCCTATCTCTTTTATCCAATCTATATCTAAAATGAATCGCCTTGTCAACCTTTTACCAAAAAAAGATTTTGGCTTCAATATTGGGTTGTAAACAAAAACAAAGTTTGAAACGTGGACAATATTGTTGATAATAGGACCTATCTTTGTATATGATTTAACTCATATTATAGGATGGGAGGCTTTGAATACAGTAGGAACATTTTATATGGTGCCACCAACCCATTGAGTCCCAGGTAAAATCAGAATATTCAAAAGAAGGCCATCTACTGTATACACCTTGCATTGGTTCGTTTGGCTAATCTGTACATTTGAGAAATTACATTTTTTTTAAAAAAGCTTAGGGTTTACACTATTATTATAACTAATACATTTTATCTTATCATTATTATATGACGTCATTCTAGATTGTCGTTGGTACCTAAGATCATCAATATGCTTCATGATACTTAAAACCAAGTCCCTAATGCCAAAGACTAGCCTAATTTCAGCTTAAACTGGTTGATAGAAGAAATGGGCTTTGAAGCAAATTACATGCATAATGAGTTTTACAACAATTGGAAATGAAATAGCACACAATAATAGTATTCAAGAATATATAAGACTTATAGTAAAACATATTTAAAAGATCTATTTAGACATAAAGTTACCTTACAAACTCGTGAAAATAGTAAATAGGTTACTTCACACCCTTTTTTTTTTTTTTTTTTTTACAAAACTCTCAGTAGGTAGGACTGAAACACAAACACAAAGAGACATCTGAAAGAAAGAGAAGCTATGGAAGGAATAAGATAGCTATGCTTTTTATTTGTTGTGCTTTTTTTTTACAAAGAATGACATATCTTATATTTAGCTAATGTGAGTACATCAGGTGTCTTAAATTTATAAGCTAAGAGTGAATCACAACTATATACATATGTGTCTAGCTTTCATGATGGAATAAAACAAAAGTTTGTACAATAGGTGGCATAGATAAATAGTTACATAAGTACATAGTTATCTATATATTGTTTGCAAAGGTTCATGAGGCTTTTCGTATGCTTATCTTATCATTCTATCAGCTAGTTGATGAAGTTTTGATATTCTTCTTCATCTAATATGGCAAACAAATAGGGCTGTAGCAGTCGTTATAGTATTCGATGTCTTTTGTTAGTAAGGATTACTCATATGGCATGTCAAGATTTTTTCCTGTAGCCATGTCTTCTAGAAATTTATTTTTTGACTTGATCTAGAGTTGTTTAGTAACAAAGTACCAAATAGCCTTTTACCATAAATTTTTAAAAGGTTTGTTAATTTAGTTCTTTTGCAATATCAAACAAGTTAATTAGGCATTGTGCCCAACAATTTTTTTCATCAACATAATCTCATTCTTGTGAATTAACTACTTTGTCTTCAACAAATTCTTCTTCCCTTGTTTCCTTTAAAAACTAAATTTGATATGGTTGGAATAATTTTTCTTTGATTCTCCATCCTACTAAACTAGTTGATATCGTAGAAGCCAGAAGAAAGCCCACACAATGCTCTCTTGATGGAACATAAGCTAAACTATTAGTTTATGGTAGTAAATCTCGAATCTATGAGGGGTTTTCCTGAATCCACAAGGAGATAAACTGGAATCCACCATAGAAAGAATTTGACAAAATGTTTGTGTTTATTGATAATAATCTCCTTTGCCTCTGACAGCTACAAAACATATAAATACTAAGAAAAAATGTTTGAAATCCTAATTCGCACTAATTACACGATTATGTGACAAAATACTGAAATTTACCAAAAATGGCAAAATTGAGTTAAATGTAGAATCATAAACTACTAACCTTAAAGATCGTCCCAAAACAAGCGGAACATTATTTTGACTTTTGAGCAAAAAGTTATTAGAGAAACAAAAATCACTATAAATGGTAAAATTGCAGTTTTCAAGACCTAAATGAAGGAATTTGCCATTTTCAGGGGTACCTCATGGCAAAGCGACAAGCTCAAAAGGCCGTTTTGCTTTAGCCTGTCAAATTTCATGCGATTCCGACTCTGAGACCCATGATTTCTGCTAGTACATTTTTACCTTACGCGTTGATTTCAAACGCACGTGAGAGTTCAAGAATGTCATGACGGTCTGTTTTACATCACTAGTTATCCAGAATGTGAAATATTTTCCCCATTTCAAATCTCTTTCTAAATAAGAGAGTAATGCTTTAATCATGGCAGGAATTGTTTTCATTAATTTGCTAATAGAGCTTAAAAAATCACTCGGTTAGTGATTCCTCATTTTATCGGCATTTTTTTTTTTTTTTTTTTTTTTTTTTTTTTTTTTTTTTAACCAAGAGTCTTGTAACTTAATTGATAACTCTATATACACAAAATGTTTGAGAGTCTAAGAAAAAAAAATTGAACTGAGGGATTAATATCATATTGTAACTATCTAAAAAAAATTGTTATATGTATTTATGTTTCTAACGAAATGTCCAATATATAAATTCTCCCCCCACTCCAAGGCTACAACTATATAAAAAAATAAAAGATGCTCTATTTATGTTGTACAGTATGTATTTATCAATGCAATCATATTTTTAAATTTAACTTTGAAAAAAAAAAGTTCTCATTAAAAATGGCACATGATCGTTGGGACGTGGCATATTGTTTAATAAGAGAGTTAGACACGTGGGGAAAATGTAAGATATAGGTGAGAGTGAGCGGGAACAGTGAGTAGCCACCCGACATTTGTTTCATCGCATGCTGCGCCTACCGACACCTCCTTGGTCTTTGCCTCCCTTCTTGTGAATGTCGCTGCCCTTTTCTCACTTCTCTCTCTAAAATATTCTGAATTATAAAATATAAATGGTCCTATAAACTATTATTTATCACCGCAATTACCATTAGGCCTTTTTCAATTCCATTCTGCTATCTTTATGATTTTCATTTAAGGAAATTACTAAAATTAAGGTCATTTGATTACTCTTAACATGAGGGTTTAGCCCATTGCTGGGAAAAGTTGAACGGATTTCACCTTTGATAGATATATTCCGAAAGCAGTAGAATTGGTGCCTGATGTGATGTGAGAGAGTCATTAATGCATTTGAGCAAGTGTTAACGGTGAATAATTCTTTGATACTCTCCGAATATGGACTAATGGTACACTCTCCTCTAACATTTATGGTGAGTTTTGATCTACTCATTAAATTTATGGTAAAGTTTACCATGAATGTGAAAAAAATGAGTACCATTTTATTATATTCCGAAGGTATTTAAGAATTTTCCGTTAGCAGTAGAGGATAAAGAATTTGGTGCCATTGTCAGATGGGTCTAAGCTAGGATACAATGAAAGAAAAAAACTTGAGACAATCTTGCAGCAATGAAATGAAAAAGAGAAAGTGGTTCTGTACAAAATGAACCACATGACTATAGGAAAGAATCAAGTTGAGAGGAAAATCATTCTTCTTGCTTTGCATTTATTTCACATTACATTCGTTTGAGTACAGAACCTTAATATAATTATTTTGATAATCAAAAAAAGAGTATAGAACCCTAATATAGAGGTTAATGTGCACATGTGAAAAATCCAGTTAACTAACTTAATAACTAATTATAACAACCCAACTGATCTGCAACTAAACTAATATTGCAGGATGGGTGGCATTGGATACATTAGGATAGGAACACATCTGTTGGCTTCACAGTATATGTAGACAAGTGTGGAGGGTTGCATTGGGTAGATGTAGTGTGTTTTAGTATTGTGAGAGAGTCCATCTCTAAGATGAGTTGTCTTATGCCTAATATTCAGGCCATATTGCACTGCCCAAGGCTCAACTTGTGCATTTATTTTTTTTTAAAATTTTTTTTTTGTGTGTGTTGAGAAATTACATAAAAAGGTTAGAGTTTATACATGAATTTAACTAATATATTCTAGCTTATCATTAAAATATGATGCCATTTTAGATTGTTGGTACCTAAAGCAATTATACGTGTATATAGGTTTTACAATAGCTGGAAATGAAACATCACACAATTCAAGAATGTATAAATTAAACTTGGTAACAAAATATATATATATATATATATATATATAAGAATTAGTAAAACATGAAAGATTTATATAGACAAATTTACCTTACAAATTCTAGAAGATAGTAGATAGACTACTTCGTACTCTTACAAAACTCTCAAAAGTAGTAGTTTTTTCATTGTTTAAATTGATAGGAGGCCTTGATACCAATAACACAAACAAAGAGGTAGATGAAAAAGAAGCAATGGAAGAAGTGAGAAAGTTTTTGTTTTTTTGCTAAGAAAGAAATCTCTTTAATTATATAGCTAAAATGAGATGCAAGACCACAAACGCTAAAGAATCATGTAGTACATTAGGTGTCTTAGATGAATATTTAGAAGGTAAGAATGATTCAAGACTATACATATGTGCCTAGCTTTCATGATAGATTGGTATAAATTAAAAAAGAAAAAGCTTTCATGATAGATTGAAACAAAAGTTTGTACATTAGGTAGCATGGGTAAATTATTACATAAGTATATAGTTGCACCTTTATTGTTTGCAAAAGTCAATAACGCTTCTCACATTCTTATTTTATTCCTCCATCTGTTTAATGAGATTGTCATATTCTTCTTCATCTAAAGAAACAAGATTCACACTATCATTGATTTAATGTATTTCAATCGATGTCATCTGCCGGTAAGAAGAACACATATGGTATATCAAATTTTTTTTTTCTTGTAGTCATGTCTTCTAGCAAATGTTTAGCCTTTCTGACTTGATTTGCAGTTAGTGTGTAGTTGATCGGTTATAAAGTAACAAATAGCCTTGTACCATTTGTTACCACCAATTCTTTTGAAGTTTGTCCCTTTAATTATTTTGCTCTGTCAGACAAGTTAACTAGGCTTTGCACCCAAGAATTTGTTTCATCAACATAAGCAAATTTGGGTGAATTAACTATTTTTGTCTTAAGCAAAATCTTCTTCCTTAGTTGTCCTTAAAAACCAAATTTAATATGGTTGGAAGAATTTTTCTCTGATTCTCTATCCTACTATACTTGTTATTAGAGGTGAAATATTTTCCTCACTCTAAATCTCTTGCTAAATAAGAGAGTAATATTTTGCGGGGAATTATTTCCAATGATTTGCTGCAGAGTTTGAAAACTCATTTGGTTAGTGATTTTCCATTCTATATCTTCAATATACCATTCTTCATGATTAATAATGGCTGTCAATTTCGGTATTCCATTACAAAGATAAAATATATTTGTAGCTTTGGAGTAGGATTTTCCTAATCCTTAGCCGCCCTTGGTTTCGATACTTTGTTAGAGATCTTCAAAAATTTCATGAGGGAGTAAAATTTTTGATTTCTTAAATAGCACAATTCTTTAGTATATATTTTTCAAATTCTAGTTGTAAATCTTCATTTTCTTGGGGACAAAAATATTGACAAAAAACTTTATGTTTTCTGGTAATTTTCAATATTCCAAACTGTCTTTTTTAGAATATTGGAAAAAGAATTTTTTAAATTTTCTAGCCTTCTTGTTTGACCAGCTAGTCGTTGTGTTTATTAAATGCACCATAAACTGTCCTCGGGGGCATTTGGAAACAATTATTAGCTTTAAAATAATGTTACAGACGTTATTTTGTAACTTATTAAACTAGTAATTTATAATTGGAGTAATATATTTTTACACATAAACCTACCACTAACATCATTGTTATTATACATTATACATCAATCATGACGTATCAACCAATTGAACAAAATTTAAATACAATTTGATGTTTCCTAATTAAATTAAAAATTTTGTTTACATTAAATCTAATTATCCTTAAAAAAACATACACTATTTATGTTGAATGTATTCCAATGTAATGATATATTTAAATTTAATTTTGGGAAAAATGGTTCTAATTAAAAATTGCACATGATCAGCATGTAGCATATTCCTTAATAAGGGAGAGAAAGAGACATATGGCCGAAAAATGTAGAAAAAAATTATGATCACACCTCAACTTTGTCACAACTTTACTGAGGCTTGAGTGATGGAAAAAAAATAGTGAACTGGTATGAAAGTAATATAAAAGTGAAAAATAGTCAATTACAATTTCTATGGTTGCTAATCATATCCAGTAAAAAGTGTGGTCTAAAATTAGTCAAATATGTACCATGTGCGTAGTAAGCGTGAGTGAGAGGTAATGGTGAGTGGCCCAACAATGAAGGCATCATTGATCACCTGTCATTAATTTATATCATCGCAAGCTGCGCTTACCTATCAAAGATGAATTTCCGTGAAAATGATTTCTCAGTCTCATTAATTATCGAAGAAAAGGTTTATATACAATTTGATACACAGCCCCAAAACAGAGCGACTAACTTCACTAACCAGAAATAGAAATAACAGACTATAACACGTGTGGCACGTGTGTATTAAAACTGTTGATGCAGATTGGTTAAGGGAGAATAAAATATTTTAATATTTTATGTTGTTTTCTCTTTCCTAGTGGAATTATGATTTATTTGCTTTTACAAGTTCAATTAAAATCCTTTTCCTAGTTGAATTAAGATTTTAATTGTTTTTCTTTTCCTAGTTAAGTTGTTTTTCCTTTCTCAAGTAAAAGTAGGTTTATTATTTCTCTTTCTAAAAGGAGTAGGAGAAATTCTATTCCTATAAATACTCTTTATAGAGAGGTCGATTATTATTATGTGTTTATTAATAAAAGTTTGCTAGAGAGGTTTTCTCTATTATTTTGCCTACTAGCCTAGTGTTCTTATAGAGCTTAAGTTTCGTGGAAGCGTCGTAGTAATTGTGTGTTATAGATTCTGCTTCTATACGCCTACGCTGTATCAGTTAGTATTAAAACAAGGCTAGGTTCCTACCATGGCACAAAAAGGAGCATGTGGGGGAAGACCTGTTGCCATAGATGACATGTATGAATGCAATGAGGTTGCACGCAATGCACAATTAGAGGCGTTCTTTCAACGAACAGAGGAGTGGTTTGATGCGCTTTCAAAGCAGCTCGCAGCTTTAGCCATTGAAAACCAACCTCAAAACTGCCATCCAAATCCATGTTATATGGAGGAGGAGGAGTATTTTGATGTCGAGGAGGAGGACTATGATATCAAAAAAGATGATGAGTACATTGAAAGAGTTTGTGTAGTAAATTTGGATTCTCCACCAATTTATGATGACTATCCTGAAGATTTTAGTCAAGGAGATAGAATTGAGCTTAATGAAAATAAAATCATATACATACAAGGTGAGCCCATAACTCACACCGTTGGTGAGACTTTCAACATTAAAAAACAAGAGGTTATTGATTTTATTGATTACAATCATACTTTGGTACAATTGGTTTGTTCAACAGTAGATGAGTTCTCTATTGATGAACGAAGTTTCAATCTACTAAAGTTTGAACTTGAACACATTAAACACTATGATTTCATTGGAGTTGATGAGCTCCTCAACAAAATTTTTCCTGATAGTATATTTAATATTAATTTGGAAAGATTAATGGAAAACTTTATTGATCCCTTCTGGGAGGATTTTATTGAACAAGAATTGATAGAGGTGTGAACAAGTGATTTAAAGTAATTTTTGCGGAGGAGGCAATATGAAGTTTATGGATGTGTGCATGGATTCGTTTTTAGTACTTGCTTCATATATCCCACCGTGGCAAAAGAGGTCAAAAATAAAAATTTGTACATCAAGATTTATTATGAGTGAGAAAAGATTGATAAGTAGCATATTGATTCATCTTGTTTTGCATAGAAGAATAGGATGGAGAGAATTATTCGGGGTTCCAATTGATCATGGAAGATTGCCACAAAACTCGACAACGAGTTTTCCCCAACCTCAAGAGAATGATGTAGATTGGTTAAGGGAGAATAAAATATTTTAATATTTTATGTTGTTTTCTCTTTCCTAGTGGGATTATGATTTATTTGTTTTTACAAGTTTAATTAAAATCCTTTTCCTAGTTGAATTATGATTATATTTGTTTTTCTTTTCCTAGTTAAGTTGTTTTTCCTTTCTCAAGTAGAAGAAAGTTTATTATTTCTTTTTAAAAAAGGAGTAGAAGAAATTCTATTCTTATAAATACTCTTTATAGAGAGGTTGATTATTATTATGCGTTTATTAATAAAAGTTTGCTAGAGAGGTTTTCTCTATTATTTTGTCTACTAGCCTAGTGTTCTTATAGAACTTAGGTTTTGTGGAAGAGTTGTAGTAATTGTGTGTTATAGATTCTGCTTCTACACGCCTACGCTGCATTAACTGTATTTACCATTACACTAAGCTACATGTCGTTTCTGTCAAATACAAAGCTAAACTACTGTCGTTTCTCTTCTATTTGCTTTCCCTTCATTTTGTGCATTCTGCAGCTAGGACCTTCTGCAATATCTGATTCCTCCTCTTGCTTAACTTCAATCTCCACTTGGTCTGCTTGTTTTGTGACTGACTTCTAATTGTGATGATTTTTTTTTTTTTTTTTTTTTACAAGATAGAAATTCTACTCTAACTTAATCTAAGTATATATGTATGTGAATCTCGCTTCTAGAAACTTGAACCCTGACCCTCACTACAAAAAAAAGGTTCTGTAGCCACATTTTTAAAACGCAGCTATAGGTAAAAAAGTGGCTATAAGACAATTTGGTCTATAGCCACGTTTTTTGTAGTGCCTTATCTCCAACACTCCACAGGCACTTATACTGTGATGATCTTGATACTACCAACACCTCTTTGGTCTTTGACTTGTTGCCTTTTCTCGGTTAAATCTCTGAAATATACATAAATGGCCCAATAACCTACTATATACAGCTGTTACCATTAGGTCTTTTTAAAGTAGTTCAATCTCATTCTACTCGTATTATTTTCATTTAAAGGTAAGGACTAGATCATCGCTGGGAAAGGTTGAAGGGATTTCACCTTTTACAGATACAGTATTCGAAAGCAGTACAATTGGTGACTGTTGTGAGAGAGTCATTGATGCATTTGAGCCTGTGTAAGCAGTAGAGGATGAAGATTGATGCTCTTGGGACAATCTTGCAGCAATGAAAAAGAGAGAGTGGTTCTGCACAAAATGAACCACAAGACTAGGAAAGAATCAAGTTGAGAGAAAAATCATTCTTCTTGAATTGCACTCATTTCACATTACATTCGCTTGAGTATAGAATACCTCATATATATACAGGTTAATGTAGGACATCGGAAAAATCCCTTTAACTAACTTCTTAACTAATTCCAAAAACCCAACCAATCTGCAACTAACCTTAAACTGAACTAAACTAATGCTAAATTGCTAATTATTCTGGTTGAGCTGAGCTGGTAGCTAGAAGAAGAGCTAGAGGAGCTGTGCTGAGTTGGAGATAATTGCATTGAAACCTCCAAAGGTAATTTAGATTATTATTAATAAAGATTCAAACTTTGTCTATTGTTTTTATTATTGTGGATTTCAGATCTATCACCTTGTGTATTTAAGAGACCTTTTATAGATTCAAGGTTTACTACTGGAAACTAACAGTTTTTTTTTTTTTCATTAAAGAAAGTAATGTTTGTTTTCTTCAGACTTCCACAACATCAATAATTAAGCTTCACTTTAGTGGTACTCTAGTAGTGGTTTTGCTTGATTGGCTTAAGGTTTAATTATTGTGGGTGAATCGCCTATATTTGGCGGGAGATCAATGCATTATGCATGTTAACATTTTGACTAACTAGTCCTAGCATGTATCAATGCATGATAACACAATGATGAAGCATCAATGTGGGAAAGTATCATGGATTTAACTTTCTTATTATTTGTCAAAATATAAGAAAATTTGTACGCGTGCAATTTTATATGAGTAGAACTTATCTTCCTTTGAAATGTATGATATAAAATGAACGAAGTTATGCCTTTCAATTTGAAACCAGATATGGATAATTTTTATAGAAAAGATTTTCCAATTAAAGGTAAAAGGCATGTGCATGCAGGAAATTGTAACATAAAAAGATACATGAATCTCTCTGTGAGCTTTTGTGAAGGGGCAATAGATTTTTTTTTTTTTTTTTTTTTTTTTAGGAGAAGAAAGACTGTAGTCCACCTTCTAGGTCTCATATAACCATATTTATTTATTTTAATTTATTATATGCTTAAACAAATTAATTACTGATATAGCTTTGAAAAACCAACGACACTCTTCGACAAATGTAAACTAGTCCACTAAAACAATATCATATACACCCTAAACTAGTGATTTTCTAGTCCAAAACTTATATTTCAAGAGTGCAAGACGTCCACACCAAATTAAAGTAGTTTGCACTATATTTGCATGTATCAATCATACATCCTCTTGTACCAGTGATCATGAAATAGAAGAACTAATGTGACTTGTTAAATATTAGCACTGATACACTATGTTGAATATGCATGCTAGTATAGATGCGGAAGCGAAAGCATAAAGTATAAAACACAATAACACATGAGGGTTACGTGGTTCAGTTTAACGGCCTACATCCACGGAGGAAACCCTAAAGGGCTACATCAATAATATATTATAGTGTAGTACAAATCCTGTGTTACAATGAATTACAACATGTGTATATATAGTAGACTAAACCCTAGACTAATAGATTTTTAGTACAAGTAGGAGATTTGGCTTGCACACAAAGTAGAATTAGGCTTGGGCCTATGCTAATTGGCTAATATATCTTTAACACCCATTCTCAAACTCAAGATGGAAGCTTGATGAAATCTTGAGATTTGATAAGATTGAGAAGATCCCTTGAATGAAGTTTGGCTCTGTGACGGTAGTTTGAGAAAGGCAATGGTCTTGCAATGTTGATGCGACTTCTAACAATGGCTTGACTATATCGGAGAATTTTGACGGCAGTAGTAGGAAGCCAAAGAAGATTAACGCAGCAAAAAAAAAAAAACACTGAAGAAAACAAAGATTGCTCTTAAATATACCGTAAGGACAGAAAACCATGGCCACAGGAAGGTGGCTCTGATACCATGTTAGAAATACTAAATTCAATAGTATTGTATTTCTCAGTGAAAGAATATACACGAGTGTCTTTATATATGAGGCATATGAGTGCAGTACAAGTAAGAGTATAGTATAAGAATGTGTGTTATACAAGTAATCTAGTTGGGCCTAAAGCCCACAACACTATACACATTAACAACCCCCCTTAAACTCAAGGTGGATGTGAGACCAACTTGAGGTTGTCAACCAAAGTACGAAGGCGTCCCTTAGGATGTGACTTGGTGAAGATATCTGCAAGTTGATCTTTAGAGGAGATTGAGATTAGCTTGAGAGCACCATGGACAAGATGATAACGGATAAAATGACAATCGATCTCGATGTGTTTAGTCCGTTCATGGAAGACATCATTGTGAGCAATATGAATGGCATTCTAGTTGTCACAATAAATGGGAGTAGCAGAGGATGTAGACACACCTAAGTCTTTGAGAAGCCATCATAGGCAAAGGAGCTCAGATGTGGTATCAACAAGGGCACGATATTCTGCTTCAGTACTAGAGCGGGCCACATGAGTTTGTTTCTTGCTTCGCCAAGAAATCAGAGAAGAACCAAGAAGAAAGCAATAACTAGTGGTGGACCTGCGATCAGTGGGATCTTCTGCCTAATCAGCATCAGAAAATGCACGGAGAATAAGAGGAGACTGAGCAGAGTAGAAAAGACCATGGAATAGAGTGCCCTTTAGGTATCGAAAAATGCGCAAAACAGCAGCATAGTAAGTTGATCGTGGAGCAAACAGATACTGGTTCACCTAGTGAACAACATAGGAAATGTCTAGACAAGTGACAGTGAGATAAATTAGGCTGCCAACCAAGCGTCTCTAAAGAGAGGGATTAGACAATGGTTTTTCTCCTGAGAGAGTCAGATGTGCATTAAACTCAACTGGAGTGTCAATAGTCTTGCTATTAGTGAGTCCAGCTCGAGACAAGAGTTCAGAAGCATACTTGGCTTGAGTAATATAAAGTCCATATGTAGAATGAGTGATTTCAAGACCCAAGAAGTAACTGAGATGTCGAAGATCTTTCATCTCAAACTGCTGACTGAGAAAATTCTTGAGTTCTTGAATGACACTGAGGTCATCACCAATTATGATCATATCATCCACATACAGGAGAAGTAAAATAGTGCATTTGTTAGTGCGACAAAGAAATAAGGCTGAATCGTAATGACTGGCCATGTAACCCAAGCGAGAGATGGTAGAGCTGAATTTGGCAAATCAAGCTCGTAGAGCTTGTTCAAGGCCATAAAGTACACGTCGAAGGTAACAAATCTTATTTAAGTCAACAGAGAGACTAGGAGGAGGTTGCATATAAACTTCTTCACTTAAATCCCCATTAAGGAATGCATTTTTGACATCCATCTGAAAAAAGTCTCATTTGTAGATCCACTTACAACCAACCACAGATTTCTTGGGGGGGAGTGTCACCAAATCTCAAGTATGGTTTTTAGATAATGAATCAAGTTCCTCTTTTATTGTAATCTGCCATAAAGGGTCAGTGGAAGCCTTACGATAGGTGTGAGGCTCGTGTAGTGTAGCAAGGGCAATGTAACAATGATAGTCAAGTAAATGTGCAAGAATAGATCTTACCCAAGTTGAGTGACAAGGTGGAATATCTTGTGCAAGATCTTCAGGCGGAGTAGGAACAGGGGTCCCAAGATCGAAACCTGGCTCTGATACCATGTTAAATATTAGCATTGATACACTATGTTGAATATGCATGCTAGTATAGATGCGGAAGCGAAAGTATAAAGTATAAAACACAATAACACACGAGGGTTACGTGGTTCAGTCTAACGGTCTACATCCACGAAGGAAATCCTAAAGAGTTACATCAATAATATATTATAGTTTAGTACAAATCATATGTTACAATGAATTATAACATGTGTATATATAATAGACTAATAGACTTCTAGTACAAGTAGGAGACTTGGCTTGCACACAAAGTAGAATTAGGCTTGAGCCTATGCTAATGGGCTAATATATCTTTAACATGACTCACATTTCTATAAGTGCAAGTGATTCCCTGAAGCATTCATTTAAAACAGAAAAAGTGATTCCCAAAAGCAATCATTAAAAAATAATGATTTCCTAAAATATTTGCCTTATGCTTTGAAGCAACTCCCTCAAAATTATTTTCATACAGTAACAATAGTCGGCAGCATGAAAAAAAAAAAAAACTAAACTAAACTAAACTAAACTAAAATAGACTAATAAATGTTTTTAAATGCCTTAGAACATTCCAATTTGAAAATGCCAAAAAAAAAAAAAAAATTGAATCTCCCCAAAACACCATTTTATCTATTTTTATATTCTCACTTAACAATACCTTTTTTATTTTAATAAATCTCATTTAACAATACACCTTAAATCTCAATCTTTATTTTACAATATATCCTATTAAAATAATAATTTTCTAGCCACATCAACAATGGTAAAACACCACCACCGATTTCAAAAACTCATGGTATAAAGTCACCACCGATTTTACAAACCAACAGTAAAACCACTAGAATCCATCCCATTTTACTTGTAGATTTTACAAATCCACAACTTCCTGCCAAACACCTTTGACAACCCCACCTCAGCTACAATGACCACTGTAACCCAACACCAACACAAATCAAAACCAAGAACCATTTCCAATCTCAACCCATCACAACCCACACAGCCATCCTCGTGCTCCTCCACCATGACCCAAAGTTGCCGCAGATTTGAATTGGGGAGAGAGAGAGATCAAAAAAAAAAAAAGAAGAAGAAGAAGAAATAATGGATAGAGCTACTATAGTTTGGTTGTACATTTAGATCATATTGTGCTACTGTAGTGAGCTGCAAATTTTTTTTGCATTTTGCATTCCGAATGTGGGGTGATTTTGTGTATTTTGGGGTATTTGAGGATGCATTTTGCATTTGCATTCTCGGATGGAAATACTCTTATGGTGCAAGATTTTGATATGTGGATTTGAATTTAGATAATTAAAATCCAAATACCTTGTTTGAATAGTTTAAAAAAGTTCACTGATTTGAACTTGACAAATACACCAAAAATTTTAAATCTTAAAATCATTGGATTTAAAAATAACTTCTAGAAACCTTAAGACATACTTCAATAGATTCTAAATTTTATAATTTCAAAATAATCATAGGTATAAAACATAAGGAATTTTAAAATTTATAGATTTGAAATCTATTACTTTAAAATCTAAATCAAAATTCAAACATCTAAATGCAACCTTAATGAATCCATGTCTTTCTTTTGAATTTTTTTTTTTTTTCCTTTTTGAGCAGGAATGGTGAGTGGCCTAATAGTGAAGGCATCATTCAAGGCCGGCTAAACAATAGATGCAATTGATGCAACCGCCTAAGGCACCCAAATAAAAGAAGGCCCCCACTTGTAAAAAAAAATTTATTTATTTATTTATTTTAATAACCAAAAAAATTAAATACTTTTATTGGTCAATAAAATGCATTAAAAATGTTCCATTGTATCCTAAAATGCAGAAGATTAAAAAGGGAAAAAATAAAAATAGTCAAACGTCTGCTAACAAAATTAAATTTTAGGAGAAAAATTCATTAACTCATTTTTGAAATATGCTAAAATCAAAATTAATACCAGACAAATTCATTAATAATACAACATAATTGTCTTGAAATATGCTAAAATAGAGATTATAAATTTCTAAAAGAAAAGAAAAAATCTCTCATCTCTCTATTTCTCTACCTCTCCATCTATATTCTTACCTTTTTTTTCTTCATCTTGATTCTTGATCTTTTTCTATAAGCTCAGTTATTCTTTGTAATAGCTTGAAATCATTCTTTGTTTATTGTCATTTATAGCAGATTCAAGATTGAAGAGGTGCGTACCCAAAATGTATGGCTGTTGGGCCTAACTTCTATTTAGGCTCACAATCTATTTGTTTTGTAGGCTATTGGGTTTCCTACTGCGGGTGGTTCTATGCTTGGCAGACCTCAATACGCTCTTACCTCCCCAAGTATTCCTCACAGAGTTACTCGTTTACTATCTTTGAATGTTTCCTCTCTTTCTTAGTATTTTCTCCAAAATTGACAACCCCTTTCTTCTCATCCTTGTTTCTTATTTATAGTACGAGATTAGTGGGAATGCCATGATTATCTCTATTTATAAGTGGAAATGATGGTCCAATTCCATTGTGTTTAAGTGGGTGTTTAGGTGCTCGACAGAGATATCACTTGTGGCAACACCGGGAAGCCGAGATGCTGCTTTGCCGAGCAATCTTACTCCCGACCAAGCTAAGATCAATTAGGTGTATGATTCGCTTTCGATGCTACGAGTGACATGACCCCGTTATGTTTATTGGGCTCATACTAGGTCTTGAGAAGTGCTTGGATCAAGGTCATGAGTCTGATGATGAGAGGGCTAGGTGTTACATCCTAAGGGCAGGGCCCAAGGCCCAAAGGGTCTGGGTCCCTGTCCCGTACAGTGTTTTGAGGCTAGAGTCTGAGGCCCAATGACCCCGGGGTATCCCCGTACAAGGACGGTGTGAGCATAGCAGAGGTAACCCCTCTCTCCCTTTCTATCTTTCTGATATTTAACATTGAAAAGTTTGCTTTTTATTCAATTTATATATTTTAAATTATATATTTTTTTTAATCTGCTTGATTGATAACCTCTTAGGATAACACCCTAGTCTTGCTCTCTTGCACAACCCACTACCCACAACATTGCACTCTGCACAGTGCACACATGCACATGAGCACATGCTGATTTTGACAAGCCATTAGCCATAAGCCCATAGTGCACTGTTCACACTTCACAGCTGGCCCCCACAAACCCAACGGCCACATACTAACCCAACCACACACACTCACACTCAATGTATATGCACACACCCACTATGTCTTTTACCTTTTTTTTTTTAATGCAAATTTTACTTTATCAACTATTATAATTTATCACACCAATTAATAATTTGATGTATATCATATCAACTTATTTGTATTACTTTTTCAAAAAAAAAAAAAAAACTCATTTGTATTATAGTGATACTAATTGTGGGTCCGAGAGTTCTGCAATCCGGCCCAAACTCTATCTGGGCCCAGGGCCTGTGCCGAGGAGGCATCTTGCCGAAAACGAATGATCAGTGGCCGAGGTAGCAAGGGGAACGGCTGAGAACTTACCCTGTCCTCGGCATTCCAGAGCTTCAATGGGAAGACCAACACCATGGTGTAGGCAATCCCCAAACAACCTCCTCAAGGGGATGTGAACGGAATGGGGCCCATAGGGAAGCAGGGTGTGAAATTGGACCAAGGAAAATGCGTCCCCTCTTTAGTAAATGTACCTGCCAATACCCAGAGCTGGTTAATGAGAAAAGACGTTTGGATGGTGTAAACTTCGATCCGTGCAACTAATAGAAAGTTAGACGGGATGGTTGATGGGATGGATACAGAAATAAGCTCCTGCCTGACCTACAAGTGGAGGGTCAGGATCAACCAAGACGGACTATATAATAAAAGGGAAGGTGCACCAATAGGGGGCTGGGAAAAATGGTCAAAAACCAGAGCCTCCCAGCCCACCTCCAGGAGAAAGACTCCAGGGGTGAAGGAAAACTTAACCTTGTATGAACACCGCGAAAAACCCACCGCCTGTCAACCAGGGCCTAGCCTTCCAAACCCACGCTCTACAAATGATATTGTTAGGGGCATTTTTACGTGCGAACCCGACACTGTTACGGTCCGCCACGAATCGCGTCCTTACACTAATAATAATAAATTAATTTTATTTGTGTAGGTTTAGAATTTAAAGTATAAAGTGGTCACGGTTTTAGAAAAATTGAAATAAATAGATTCTATCATTCTATACTTTAAATTTTATTTTTTGTTAAATTATCATTTTTAATTATAAATTATGTTTTATTTATCTATAAATATTTTCTCATTATAAATGTCTAATAGATTTTTTTTTTAAATCAATAAATATTATTTAATTAATATTTAAATATAAAAAATCTCACTTAAAATTTTCGTCTACGGCTTTCAAAGTTGTTGAGTCAGCCTTGGCATCGTTGATTTCCGGAAATTTGTTTCATTGCAAACTGAACCTACCGACACCTCGTTGGTCGATGACTCGTTGCCTCTCTTACAGTGAATTAATGTCACTTCCTCTGCCCAGTTCAATCTCTAAGATATATATAAATGGTCCTATAATCTACTATTTATTACCGCAGTTACCATTAGGCCTTTTTGAAGTAGTTCAATCTCATTCTACTCGTATGATTTTCATTTAAAGGAAAGGACTAGAGCATCTCAGGGAAAAGTTGAAGGGATTTCACCTTCAAGAGATATATAGTATTCGAACGCAGTAGAATTGGTGCCTGTTGTGAGAGAGTCATCGATGCATTTGAACAAGTGTAAGCGGTAGAGGATGAAAAATTTGATGTCCTTTTCAGAATTCAGTATGGCTGTATGGGTATAGCTACGATACCATGAAAGAAAAGCTTGGGGACAATCTTGCAGCAATGAAATGAAAAAGAGAAAAGGGTTCTGCACAAAATGAAACACAAGACTAGGATCTAATCAAGTTGAGAGAAAAATCATATCCTACTTGCTTTGCATTTATTTCACCTTACATTCATTTGAGCATAGAACCTTCATATAATTGTCTTGATTATTAAAAAACCTCAAAAAGAAAAAAAAAATTCAATAATTCATAATCAAATAAGTCACAAATCGATCGTCTATATATTAAAATTCGATCTATGGATCGGACAACTTATTCATTGATAGAAAATAAAAATGAAAGATTTGATGAATAGAACAAACAAAATCATAAATAAAATAGAAAAAATTATAATAAAAAAAAAAACAAGAAAAATATTAACCCTAACAAAATAAGTAATGATGAGAAAGGACTAGAATCACCAAAAAAAAAAAATTGGCAAATATTAAACCAAAAAATCTTCGATTTACGAATTGTAAATCACATTATTTTGTAAAATTCTTTATTGAAAAGCTATATATAACCCTAATATAGAGGTTAATGTGCACATGTGAAAAATCCACTTAACTAACTTTTGAACTTATCAGAATGACAAGCAAGAAAGGCTTTGTTTAGTTGAGGCCAGGAAGAGAAGGATGAAAAGCTGAAGAAAAAGAAGAAACAGAGCTAAACGACAGACAGATTCTTGTTACTCTGCAAAAACGACTTGTAGCTTAGCTTAGTTCTTATTTGTACAGTTTAATGAATCACGTGACTAGCACGTGCTGTGATTAAATGTTAGTTAGTTAGTTGTTTAGGCCGTTAGAGCTGTTCGTTTCAGTTTTGCTCTTATCTTTGTGTATATAAACAGAGATTGTATTCTTCTTTGCTAAGTTAATAAGATTTTTCATTCACAAATCTTTGATAGAACTAACTTAATTAATAACTAATTATAACAACCCAACTGATCTGCAACTAATCTGAAAAATGAACTAAACTAATGCTAATCTGATAGAAGATGAGCAAGAGTTGCTGTGCTGAGCAGGAGATATATAGTTGCTGCTGTGAGCTGAGCAGCTGCTGAGTATGTCTGCTATCGGTATGTAAGCTCCACTTTGGTGGTGCTCTAGTACTGCCTTTAATTTGTTCGATTGGCTGAGGGTTTAATTAATGTGGGTAAATTAATTATTTGGCGGGACATCAATGCATGTTAAATTTTTTGATTAACTAGTCCTAACAGGGTCAGAACCAAGATTTCGATTAGGGGCCCGAAGTATGAACAAAAAATAAATTCATGAAAATTCAAAATAACATCAATTTAGTATAACAAACTATGAGCAAACGAAAAGACAAAAAATGATTGTTTCTTAATACATTTTAATATAATCTGATGAATGATGATGACCTTAGTAAATTTTTGGTAAATGTTTAGGATTACTAATTACGATTGTTTATTTTATTTTATTTTTTTTGGGTAAACGACTGTTAAATTTTTGTTGTTGGACTGTTATTACCTTTTTTTTCTCTCTTTTTTTTAGGAGGGGGCAAGTTTAACTTATTGGGCCAAATTCTAAAGTAGAAGGGTTTTTTTTTTGAAAAGCCCAGGGGCCATCAGCCCTTAAACTCCATCCCTGAGTTCTAGCACGTAGGAATGCATGATAACACATTGATGAAGCATCAATGTGGGAAAGTATCTTGGATTTAATCTATCTTGGGAAAGTATATTACAATAACCTGTCTTCAGATATGACATAAAATAGAGGAATTTGTGCCTTTCAACGTGAAACCAGAGATGAATAACTTTTATAGAGAAGATTTTCCGAAGGTGAACAGAAAGCAGGAGGAAACTGCGGTAGCATAACATGCATGAATAACGCACGAATCTCGCTGCTATGAGCTTTTGTGAAGAGTAATAGATCTAAATCGGAATGCTTACCATATACCTTTACATAAAAGTAAGTACCTTTATTCTTTCCCATGCAACTTCTAGGAGCACCATATGATCATATTCCTTTTTTTAATTAATTATGGCTAAACAAAGTACTTATAGTATAAGCTATATATATATATATATGAAAGCCCCAAACTCTACAACAAGTAGTGCACTAAAAAAAATATTATATACACACTAACCTAGTGATTGTCTATTCCGATCCAACAACTTATATTTCAAGAGTGCAAGACGCCCAAATTAGCTAACCAATGTAGTTTGCACTATATTTAACGTATCAGTTATACAAGAGTTATTCTCTTTTGTAGTGGTACTTTGAACTTGATGAGAGATTGTAATTAAAGAGTGAATGTTTAGCAGTTAGTTTGTTTTTCAAAAAAAAAAAAAAAAAACAGTTATACATCCTCTTGCCAATTAAAATAAGCTTAAACCAGTGATCATGAAATAGAAGAATGTAACTCAGATTTCTATAAGAACTTATGAAGTAAGTGATTCCCTCAAGTGGCTTTATGCTTTGAAGCAACTTCCCGGAAATTATTTTCACGCGGTACGTAGCATGATCGATGGAACATAAGAGAAAATGAACTAATGAATGTTTCAAAATGCCTTAGGGTAGGGATCGAATCTATCTCTTTCTTTTGAGAAAACTTTAAATTTTTTGTTTTGGAATGTTAGGAAACTACGTAGCTGCATAATGTCGCCTGCCTGAAATGTTCCCATATTTTTTTTTTCTTTGCACTTTAATTGATTCTTTCGTTTTCATTAGGATATGTAGCTATATTGTGAAGGACGCGCTTAGAAATCTTATTGCTTTTGGTGCTACTGCTAACCAAAAAGAAAGAAAATAATCGTACTCTAATTTTTAAATAACTCCAACTTACATAGTTCGATTTCTCTTAAGCGCCGGAGGCTTGAAGCTCACTAAATTTGACTTATTAATGTTCCTTGGTTTCGCTAGAAAATTTTACTAGATTGTAATTGTAAATAACCCTCCAGCTGATTTCGCATGTTGCAGGTTTCTTCCTAGTATGAAAGATATGAAAACAGTTAATAATCTTCTTAAAATAAGAAATTTTTTTTGAAATACCATTAGTTTTGTAATTGGGAATCCGAAGTGCACTCTTCTTTCTACTCCAAAAGCTCAAACTTATATTCTCTATCCTAAGCACATGTTATATTTCAATGTATTCATTAACATGAAACATAATCCTAATTGTTGTTTTAAAATAGTAAAGGTAGTGTTCATATTTTCAAATTATATTTCCTGTTAACCGAATCCTTTGACGTGGACTAAAGTTTGATTTCAAAAAATATGAGGGAAGTTCACATGTATTCTTTTAAATCCGTAGGACGTTAATGGTATTTTAAACTTTTGTTTATTATGCTATAAACGTTAAGAGGCATGGATTTCCTCTTAGATTCTTAGACTAGATGTGCAAGATAAATTTTTGTTTAAAAATTTGGGTCACATTAATTATATTATTCTAGCACCACCAGTACTAGCTTCTCAACAACTTTAGAATGAAAGTCCTTTATAGAAAGCTGCATAAGGAGAGGCATTATTCTTTCTTTGGTTTATGGTAGTATGACATGGGAAAACAAGGTTCAAGACATTATTATTTATGTTAATTAATTCTCTTATTACATGCTACGCCATTAATCACTTCTACATTAATTTTAGTGCCAAGAGTTTTATAGCTTAATTAATTGGTTGGCACCTCAAGTATATCCAAGACATCTAGGGTTCAACAATAGCTACAACAACAACAGCAACAACAACAACAACAAGTTCATTCTAAGATTCCAAGTGTCAGTGATCCAAGAATCTAAAGTGCAAGAGGTCATAATTCACATGATGGGAGAATCAAGAAATCCAAATTGCAAATATGCTTTGGAAGATAGATGTTGCAGAGGAAAAAATGGCTACTCTCTCTAGATTAGCATATTCTTAAGTATCTTCTCAGTTATTATGTAAAGTCTATTATGGAGAGCGCAAAAACATAAAAAGTCACATAAAGATCACTAGAATCAACACCGACTTAAAGGAGCCACATGCACTTGAATCAACCTATCTAGCCCACGATTTTGAAGATGAGAGGGAATATGTTACTGATCAACATTTTCGGCAATTGATAGTAACTAGATGATGTCCCACGCGATGCGCAGACTAGTTTACAATTTCATTTGAAATTTTATATATATATTAAGACCTTCATATAATATTTATTTTATTGTATAATATTTATGTTTGTATACAATATTGTTTAATACGTTGAAACTTGATTTTTTAATTCATATTTTATTTTTAAAAAACATATATAACACTATAAGACTATATAACATATTATAATATTTATTGATAAAAGTAGATTTTATTTTTTAAATTGATTAAATGATTTTGAAATCTATAAATAAGAATTTAAAGCATAAAATACTTTTATATCCTAAAATTACATAAATTTAAGCAACTTCTCAAACACTTCCTCAACCACTCTATTTTTACAACCAAATATGGAGGCCTTAATCACATATACCTTATTCATTATCTCAATGAAATTAAGGAAATCATTTGTAAGTATCATATAAAGAGAAAATGATTAAACAAAGAGAGAAATTGGCTAAAAACACATCCATTTATCAAAATTTAATTGTCTTTAGTTGGACTTCCGTATAAATTTTTTTTTTTTAAAGCAAAAAATACTTTGAAATCATCATCGCACAAAATAACAGTAAAAAACGTACAAAGAAATCTACAAAGTATGAGTTCTAACACAAAATATATATATATATATATATATAAATAGCTAACTTCATAAATAATCAATTAGAATGTTTGTTTTTCTTTAGTTATAAAACAAAATACATTCATAACTTTATCAAACAAAAATCTCAAACACCCAAAGATTCAAAATGAATCACAACATTCACAAAATTCACAACGTCCGACTTCAACATCAAAATTGTAAGCTACCATCATTGAATAAAAAACGCAAACCCCCTTCCTTGGTCATAGCCTACTCATACAAACTAGATACAAATAGTACTACAATATTAGAGTTATGTAGGTGTCGTTGGAAGGTTGAAGGCAAATAACATCGTTTTTTGTCAAAGTGTATTTGAGATGGGCATGAAAGGCTGTGAGCATGTATATATAAAATAGTAGAAGTGAAAAGTGTGAATGGATATGCAAAAAGTTTTTTGTGTATGAAAGAGATCTTGAAATATTGAACCAAATGAAACAAATACTAGTCTTAAAACATTGAATAAAAAATGAAATAAAAAGTAGTCTTAAAACATTAAACCAAAGGAATATGGGAGAGAGGCGGAAATGAATTAAAAAGAAATTTATAAAAAAATTAAGATGGAAGAGTTAGGATAAAAGTATATGAAAGGTTGAAAAAAGTGAAACAGTAGAATTTAAAAAGTTAAAAAGGAGAAATTTAAAAATATATAAAGGAAATCAAATAAAAATTTTAAGAAGATAATAATTGGAGGAGATGAAAAATTGAACTAAAAAGACAATGATTAAAAAAGATGAAAGGTTGAATAAAGTAAAAATTGCAAAAACTAAAAAAATAAGAAAGGTTGCTAATGATGTGGCACAAAAGAGCTTTATATATAAATATATATATATATATATATATATATATATATTGTCAATAGAATTTAGGAACAAAAAAAAATAAGAAAAAAAATGACCAATGATATGGGGGATGAGGTGGCACAATTTAAGTGTAGCAACAATAAATGTTACACTTTAGATTTTAGATATATACTGTAATATATAAAGACAAAGTGGGTAATGCAAACAATGGACTCCTTATGGCACTTGCCTTCATGGTTGAACATATTCTTCTAGCTAGGTGGCAAACATGCCTTGCCACTAGTGGATTCCCATTGGAGAGTTTTGTGGGCAATATAAATTTTACAATGAAAAAAAAGGTTGTCAAGAGTCAAGATTATAAAATTCAACACTGAAATTTACAATGTAAAAGGGCTGGCAAGACTCTAAAATTCAATACAGAATTGTCTATTACGGGGTGCTTATTTCACACGGTGTGCAAAACTAACAATTTAATTTCTATTCTAGCAAAGAGAGCATCATGTGTCCTTTCTTCAAACTTCTGCGATATCATCAAGCTATGGGCTTGTGATTAATTATTTTGGAGCTTTTGGTGTGTTTGACAGTCAAGATGCCTTGGAGTATTGGTGTAGTGGCCTACCACCTCTTATGAAGAATACAATAAAACCTTGAGGGCAAGGTTTTTTTGAAGGGGAGGGAAATGTTAGTAATTGCTAAAGCCAAATAGATAATAATTGTTGTAAGGGTCCTTTTAATGAGTGCTCTTATGGCATTTTTAATAAACTATTTTAAGAAATTTTTAATACCACTTTAATAGGAAATATAAAAAGTTGTCAAATTATTTTTTTATTTTTTCATAAAAAGTTTAAAATAATATTCCTTAAACCAATGCTTTTAGGGCATTTGTTAACTTTTCCTTTGTTGTAATATTGCATTTAGTTAGTTAGTTACAATTCCAAGAATGATAATCACATTTAATACTTGTTGAAATTATTATTGTACATGGAGAGCTGGACTTCGTCGGAATCGACAAGTTAGAGTGAGGATGTCAGTGGCAGCACAGTGAGGATGAAGGCGGCGGCATGGTATAGCGAGGATGAACTACTTTGGCGGTGGCATAGTGAGGATGAAGGCAGCGGCACGGTGATGAGCTCGGCGGGACCCAAGGAGAGGAGGTCGGCAGTGATAGGTGGGAGCTAGTGAGAGAGAGAGAGAGAGAGAGATGGAATTAGAGAGAGTGGGTGAACGACAGGTTTTGAAAAGAAGAAGAAATAAGCTTAGGGTTAGATGAGCATAGGTTTTAACGATTTTTTTTTTTAAATATATATATATATATATATTTGGTTGGACCTATAGCCACACTTTCAAAACGTAGCTATAGTTCAAGATTTCATCTTTTAAAAAAAAAAAATCGGTTGGACCAATAGCCACACTTTAAAAACGCAGCTATAGGTCAGGATTTTAAGCCACATTTCTTAAAAACGTAGCTCTAGGTTGGCTATGGCAACGTTTTTTAAACGTGGCTATAGGTCCTCTTTAAAAAATAAAATAAAATAAAATAATTCGGTTGGACCTATAGCCACGCTTTAAAAACACGACTATAGGTCAAGATTTTAAGCCGCATTTCTTAAAAATGCGGTTTTAGGTTGGCTATGGCCAAGTTTTTTAAACGCGGCTATAGGTCCTCTTTAAAATAATAAATAAATAAATAAATTGGCTGGACCTATAGCCACGCTTTAAAAACGCAACTATAGGCCCTATCCAAAAAAACACGGCTATAAACACCTATAAACTAAAATGCGGCTATAGGTCGGTAGTTTAAGCTACGTTTCGTAAAAACGCGGTGATAGATTAGTTATAGCTGCGTTTTTTGTAAATGTGGTTAGAAAAACACGGCTATAGCCCTCATTTTTTGTAGTGAGGATAAGGTCATGTGGGTCAATAGAATAGTTTTATGATTCTATAAATACCTAATTGTAATCATATTTCCATTCATTAAATAATATTGCAAATTGCTGCCTTAATACATTTTGTCTCTTTTAATCTCTCTAATGGAGGTTGATTGCCTCAAATCTAATCAATTCCCATATAATTGTCATACATCCCACTACAATTCTTATCCATCCCTTTTAGGAACTAGTGGTTCCTTACATGGCTGGTGTATGGCACTAAAGAAGTTAGAAAGATAATTTTCTTAACTCAAACTTGTATTAAGTTAGTTAATTAACTCAATCAAACTCATTAATAAGTTAAAAATCTTTTGAAAATTAACAAACCAAGCATGAATATAAAATTTTCATTTAGTGTTAAGCTCGAGCTTATCTTTAACTTAATAATAAAGTGAATAATCAAACTTAATTAAGTACCTTGCTTGCATCAGGTTAATTTAGTGTTAAGCTCGAGATCATAGCAATATAATTCTCGAAGTACCGAGGTCGAACCATAAGGAGTGGGGTAAATTCAAAGATAATATAATTAAACAAAAAATTGGGCAAAGAAGAAAAATACTTTTACTTGGTAATCATTAACAAGAATAATAATAAAATAAAATAAAAAACTGATTTAAATCAATAATGTAAATGCCAAGGCATCAGGTTGTTTTCTTATATCGATATGAAATTCTTTGTGATCTAAGAAAATATATATTTTATAATTGATCTTAAACAATTAAAAACCTATGATTCAATTAAACTGAGACAATTCAAGAAAGCATGATAATCTAGATTAATAATGGGTTATAATAGTTTTCAGAAAAACTCTTTCACTTTAAAACCTGATTTCTATTTGAAACTATTAGAAATTCATCTAAACAATAATAAAAACATGATTGAACTTATTGAAAGCATTGAAGAACTAATACATAAAAAAAATAAAAAAATAAAAATCTAACTGAACAATCAAATATGTTGTTGTCTAAAATCTTAGAAATAATCACATTGAATACTCATGCCGTATAGAAGAAACATAACCCCTAGCCCTAGCAAAGAGTTTAGGCTACCATTAGAGAAAATAAAATACAAGTTTTTTCCCTCTAAATTCTTTCTCCACCGCCTCTCTTCAAAAGCCTAATGTAAAAAGTGTCCAAAGAAAAATAAAAAATTTTACTATTTAATTTTCGTCCAAATTTATAGCAGCAACTTGTGAGTTAATTTTGGCTTTCAAAATTTGTGAATTTTGAAAAACTTAAAACTGAAAAGTTGTAGATAATTAAGTCACGGTTCCAGCTCATCTAGTTTTGAGTCAATTGGATTTTTGAGGAGAGAGATATGCCCAAAATACTGATCAGTACTCAAATCTAATTTTTCCTTTTTAGATTCTGCTTCTTTGATTTTTTTTTTCCCTTATTTGAACCTTCCAAACATGGTAAATGACTCAAGCACTCCAGCTGCACCTCCTTAGACATTTAAGCTTGGTCCTTTAGCTCCTCTTTAATTCTAGTTTTGCCTCCATTCTCTCACAAACTCTTGTAAACTCATTTTTTTCACATGATATCCTAAAAGTAGAAAATTACACACAATGAATGACATCTTATTCAAGAAATTATATAAAAAGATAAATAATAAGTGTGGGGGGTAAAAGACCCGGAGGCCCATGCGAATGTCTACATTTGGACCAAGGGCCCAGCCCAAGGAAAGACCCCTCCTCAACCATGAGGAGAATCCTCCTCGGTAGGGATATAGCCGAGGATAAAGGAGACAACATGCCACTAGTAGTGACACTCTATGTCGTACCACGGAGCAGGAAAAGTACTATAGCAGAAAAAGACAGCGGAGAAAAGGGAGGTGTCTAGGGAAAAGGTTGTCATTATTGCGTTCATGGCCTTGTGCCTGACATGGCCATACTTCCCTGTCCTTACAACCACTCCCAACAACTGGAGGGAAGGGCGGATGAGACAAGCACCTACCCTAGGGATCCCATTCAGGAGGAAGAAATCTACTATAAAAAGGGAGTAAAAAGAGATAGAGGGGGTGGGAGACCCCCCAACACACAAGAGGGACCAGCAAGGGCTCCTGGAACCGTGCCGAGGACCAATTCTCCCAGATGAACTCAGTCCATCTCATCCTGATTGAGTAAAATGCCATGATAACTTTTGTTCATACACCAAAGCCTAGCTCTTTGGCCCACTCTCTACAAATTCATTGTATCGGGCTCACTGGTCTAAGTTCCCATGCATCTTAGGCCGGACCAAAAAAAACAACCCTACAATAAGGATTAATGAAAATCATAGCTCAATTATACAAATTAAATATAGTAATAAGGAGATAACATCCACATAAATATATAACAAGTATACATTTTAAGGCGTTATCACACCTTTATACTCATCTAGATTAGGCATGCTTACAACCCTAGTAATAGCATATGTCAAGAGTTTTTTTTTTTTTTAGAAGAATATGTCAAGAGTCTTGTAATCTAATTGGCACGTGCATTCCTGTGTTTCTAGCAAAGATGTTCAGATTTCAAATATCCTCTTCTCCAATTATCAAATTATTAGAAAAAAGTATATATAGACATTTTTCAAAAGAGCTTTTTCATTGGTTAGTTCAATCTCTTAAGCTCAAGCTCATAAACTTAATTAAGCACCTTTATGCTCATCTAGAACCCTAGTAATAGCATATATAGATGACAAGAGTCTTGTAATTTAATTGACACATTCATGTGTTTCCAATATAGATATCATGGTTCAAATCTATTCTCTCCTAACTATTGAACTCTTAAAAAAAAAAATATATATATATATATATATATACACACACACACACACAGACATTTAGAAAAAGAAAAGAAAAGGCCTTTCTCGTTGGTTATAATAAGAATAACTTGTACTAAAGCCATTTCTTTGTAACTTCTCCAAAGAAACATGGGTGAGGGGGAGAAGCACCACCAAAATTCCATTTCTAAGAGTGCAAGACACTCATAGACTTGACCGTAATGGATTAGGCGATATTGCCTTCCTCAAGCAAGTTTGTCCAAGATTTTCCAGCTTTTTGTTTTTTGTCTCACATTTTACTAAATTAGCATCAAAATTAAAATTTTGAAAACAAATTTGCTTTTATCTTTTTGTCTCACTTTAAATAAATAAATCACAAAGCATAGGATGCCAACAACATTGAAAGACATTGTGCATACTATAGAAGGAATGTAAAGATTAAGTTTGTGATTTATATGTGGGTTTCAGTTAATTTAATTGGTAAAATCTCTTATTATCAAATAAGAGACCTGAATTCAATTCCCACCTATACCAAAAACCAAGAACAAATGGCATACGTTGAAACTCTTTGAATTTTTTTTTTTTTTTTTAATTTATGATTTATACATTACCCTCCACTAGTATTCAAAAGACTTAATGCGTTACACTTGGAATCACTTATATTTTTGAAAAGCAGTATCAAACACAACTGAACTTCCAAGCACATTCTGACCAAAAAGAAAATAAATAAATAAATAAACTTCCAACCATATACCATTTGAATCTATAATAGTTATTCTAATTCATTCTTCATTTTTTACCTTTTTTTTTAGGGGAGGGGGGAGCACTTTCCCACCTTTATATCTGGCATCCGTAGTTCAAAATTTTCACATTCATCTTTGAAACCAATCAATTTTCTTATTTATGTTTGGAAAATGAACAAATATCCAAAATTCGTTACTTTCTTAGTTGAATTGAACAAAAAATTTTGAAAAAATTATTAGTCTAACACCACAAAGGAAGATAAAAAGTTTATGTGATTGCATTGTTGTTATTTTGGATAGCATTTGTGATAATTGTGATAACATTGGATTTAATTGAAGAAGTAATGGATTTTAGGAAATTGCTCATTTTTAGATATGATATTATTCATCAAACTTATGATATCTGCTTTATGATGCTTACTATTTGTTATCAGGCCAAGACATTAATTTATTTTTTGTGTAGAAGATGATTAAATCTCAAATATCTTATTCAACGGCAATAGGTTTTATTAATTGAGCTAATTGAAATTTGGAACCCCTGCATCTTTACCACTTAAGTCAATATAGGAAACCTATTTCTTTAACGATAGAAAATTGAGATATTCCTTTCTCATCAAGTTGTTATGAGCCCAGTTTTGCGTGTAAAGCTTTCGTATGCAACAACATTGATTCTTTCCTTTTCCTTTTGTCTGAACTCACACATGGAAACTGTCTTTATGGTAGAAAAAACAATGGTAGTATTTTATTGAGTATTATAATTTAAATGTATAAATTATAACTATTGTGCATATGGTAACAAGTGCCTTCACCCTAAAAGTAACAAGTTGCAAGTTTAAGTTAGCGAGTTAATCTTTTCAATAAATTGGGGTAAGACTACCCACCAACTATGACATCTAACAAACTCCACAAAAGTAAGAGTTTTGTGCACTAGAGTCTAGATATGACATTTTTTGTCATTATTTGTACATCAAAGGTTATAACATTTGCAATACATAGAATTGAAATTATAGTCAGTGAAATATGCATATCATACCATATATTATATATACATACATTTTTTTTAACAAAATTATGTATAGTATTAAACAAAAGTATTTTGTAAAATATATATTTTCTATAATTAAAAGTTAAAAAAAAAAACATGTATTAAACATTTTGTATATTATATTTGTACAAAAATATTATATATATGTAAGTATGTATGTATCTATGTATGTATGTTTATTATATTTCAATCTAAAAATACCTCATTTATGTATGGATGAATCCTAGCTTGCTTTTTCTGTGCTTTTTCCTTTTCTTTTTCTTTTTCTTTTTTTTTTTTTTCTTTTGGAGAATCAAATCCTAGCTAGTCCTTCGACTTTACATAAAGAGAAGCACCAATAATTTTTCTTTTTCATTTTTTTTCCTATTCCTTTTATAAATTATATTTTAGATCTACCATACTAACTTGGACTTGACCCATAAAATTCTTTAGTTTGAAGCAAATCTATGTTTTCTACCTGTTTCTTGTCATAAAATTCTTGACCCATAAAATTCATTATTGAAATTTCTCATTGAAAAGGATGATAATAAAAACCACCCTGCGACACCTGATGAAAAAATTATATGTATTCCCAAAGATCAAAGCAATGGAGGCTAACAAGTAACATAAGTTTTTCTAAAAAAAAAAATTAAATAAATAATGAAACTTCTATTAAATTTTATGAAATTTTTATAATAAAATTTAACTAAAATAGTCTTTTAAATTTCTTCTCCAAAAAAAAAAAGTCTTTTAAATATACTAAAAATAAATTATAATCTATAAAATAAATTATATTTATAATTTTTGTCTGATGTTGTAGGGTCTATCACACTGTTAATACAACAGTGTACGCCTCACCTCACCAGCACTAATTTTTTCTCCTTTTTAATTTTTCTTTCTTTTTAAGCCACTAAAATTC
Organism: Quercus lobata; assembly: GCF_001633185.2. NCBI lineage: Eukaryota > Viridiplantae > Streptophyta > Magnoliopsida > Fagales > Fagaceae > Quercus > Quercus lobata. Next base: position 32,969,567 of record NC_044914.1, on the reverse strand, counting down.
AAAAGTAAAAGTCGGACAAAAATATTAAAATAGTGAAAAATTCATTTGAGTTAAAAATTAAAATAAAAACATAATTTTAATAAAGTGAGATGAGACAAGAAATGAAATGACAATTTAATAAAAATAAAGGCGAAAAATGGTAGAATAATAAAATAGAAATTAAAACCATAAATAAAAGTAAAATCAAAATCAAATGAGAGAGAGAGATTGGGGAAATGCTTATCCTTTAATTTGTTCATCATTTGGGGACACGAGTAAAATTTTATGCATCATAATTAAGGAATGAAATAGGAAGTCTACACCTTGGTTAATTTATTATTATTTTTTTCCTTTCTTTCTTAAACATTGGTTAATTTATCAATATGAAATGTGTAATACTAAGTACTAACTAGTAACTACATCTATCTTTCCCTAAAAAAAAAAATGTAACTACATCTATCTCAAAAAATATATAATAATAATAATAATAATAAAAGGCAGGAAATGTTGGTCAAACTTTAGTGTTCATTACAACCTTCTACTTACCATGGCCATAAATACTTGTGCTGAGACTTGAATTTAACCATCTTTTCTCAGCAACTAACCTTCTACGTAAAAAGACTTGCTTGTAGGGTCAACAAGTCAAGTCTGATACTAATAAATGGTCCAAGAGTCAAAGTCCAAGGCATTAACCAACTATATGAAAATATAATTTAATACATTTTTATTTAAAAAAAAAAAAGGTAAATTCCAGAAACCTGCCCCGAGGTTTCAGGAAATACCAACCAGGTCCATGAGATTTCAAAATTGACCACTTTAGTCCCTTAAGACAAATTTGTCCCTAATCACCGTTAGCCTCTGTTAGCTTCTCTCTTCTCTCTCTTCACGGTAGCCTCTGTTAGCTCATCTTTCTCTCTCTCTCTCTCTTCCTCTGAAAATGCAAACAGAGCAAAGACAAACCCAAATCCAAAAAACCCAGCAAACCCTCACTTTTTTTTGTTGAGAGCGGAGGCCCTTCAATGTCCAATGCCTCCATCTCCTTACCCTCTCAAGCCTCACCACATATCAACCTCTCTCTCTCTCTCTCTCTCTCTCTCTCTCTCTCCCTAAATAAAAATTAATCCAAAAAAAAAAAAAAAAAAAACCAGAGCAAGAGAAAGAGAGAGAAAAAAAAATGAAGCAGAGTTCACCTGAGGCGGTCTCATCGTCATCCTCTGCACTCGTCCAATCATCGTCATCCTCTGCCATAACCACCACCTCAGCCAACCACAACCACCACCTCAGCAACAAAACCCAAATCCAAAAAAACCCAACAAACCCACCACAGCACCACCATATCTTAACCCACAACCACCATTGGCCACAAAACTCAGCCAAATACACAGCAACAAAACCCAAATCCTTCAACAAAACTTAAATCCAAAAAACTTGTAGTAAACCCACCACTCCATCAGAACCCACAACCACCCCCACTGCAAATCAAACTTAACCCACAGATCCATTACTTGAGACCACAACCACAAACCAAAACTATAAACCACCGTAGACCCACGCTCTATGGAGACCATCGTCGACCGTCGCCAACCATCGTAGAGACCATCGCCGACCGTCGCCAACCATCGCAGAGACCATCGCTGACAATCACCAACCATTGCCTTCAAGAACGTCGCTATGGCGTTAGGCTCGGTGGAGAGTGGTGTGGAGGACCTAACTTGGCTTAACAAATTTGGAAAATTTGTGAAGGGACGGCGGATAAGAGAGGAGAGGTTGATCGAGAGAAACAGAGAAACAGAGGGATGAGTGGGAGAAAGAAAAATAAGTAACAGAAATTAACTCCGTTAGGATAAAATTGTCCTTATGGACTATAGTGGACAATTTTGAAATCTCATGGACCTGGTTGGTATTTCCTCAAACCTCAGGGTAGGTTTCTGGAATTTACCCTAAAAAAAAATATTTAATACTTGTTAGGGCAAAACCATGTAATTAATAACATCGTTTCCATTATCTATGGGGCAAAAAACGTCAAAAGCCTACGGTTTCTTGGTTAAAAAAAATAATAATAAAATAAAACCACATCGTTTCTTTATTTTGTTATAAGAAAAAAAAATCTGATTTAATGTCGTGATAGGTGATGCAAAGCTTAGGTTATGTTTAGTAACGGTTTTTGTATTTATTTTCAAAAAATTTTTTGGCGAATATAAAGAAAAAACAATTCTCTTGTATTTTTTAAATAAAAAACATGTTGGGTTAGTTAAAATTAAAAAAATAGGTTTTTGAAGAAAAAATAAAAAATACTAAAATATATTGTTCCTAGAATTTGAACACTAATTGCTAACTCATTAAATGAGACAAATTTATTAAATTAGATACATGTTTTCATTAACTTTTAAAAATTAAAAACTGAAAACAGTCTTTTATATATTTTCAGTTTCCTTCACAAATTGAGTTTTGAAAACAATTTTTGTTTTCTGTCCATTTTGAGTTGCCAAACAAGTTTTTTTAGTCTTAAAAATAAAAAATTGTTTTTGGAAACATAAAATAAGGGGAAAAAATAGTTACCAAACATAACATTTCTAACTTGAGGGATTAATTTCTGTTTATATAAAACAATATAAGAGGATAGATTTTCACCTCATTCATCTGAAATAACAAATAATGGAATGAAGCTAATAAAGAGAAAATGATGCCATATATATTTGTTTGTGTGAGAAAAGAAATATTAATTAGTATCTTAACTTAATGATATAATAAGTAATCATCATAAAAGGGATGCTATAAGTTAAAATTCGATTGTATTTGTAAAAAAATAAAATAAAATAAAATAACTATCTTTCAACAATTTTTTTTTAAAAAAAGGGTTATATTTTTAGAAATAATTCAAATATAAAAAGTAATGATACTCTATCAAAGTAATGAGGTAGCACCTATATATATATATATATATATATATATATAGTACTATCAAAAAATTATATACCAAAATAGTGGACAGGTAGAAAAGGTAGGCTTAACATATATTATATTTATAGTGGGTGTACAAATGAACAACTCGGAATTAATAAAAAAAAAAAACTATTTGTTTCTCCAAAAAATCAAAAGTCATTCGAAGGTATATTAGGAAATTTTCTCTTTCAAAAAAAAAAAAAAAAAATTCAAATACTAGGAAATTTGTAACTTTGTAGTACTGCCAGTCCTCTAAATAACTAGCAAAAAAAAAAAGTAGTTTGTTACAGTATCTCCATATAAGTATAGGTTCACTTTTTCTCAACAAAAAAAAGTATAGGTTCACTTTTTTTTTTTTTGGTTGAGAAAGAAGTAAAGGTGCACTTGATTCTCAGAAGGAAGAAAAAAAAAAAGTAAAGTAAAGTTTACTCAAATTTGATCGTAATAATTAATTATTATTTTTTTAGAAAAAAATTGTATTAATGAACTTTTATTTTGTTGATAAAGTTGTATTAATTAACTTGAAAGCATTCAATACACATAATAAAATATATTTTAAGGCGTGCACCGATTGCGAATGATCATATGAGTCATCCAAAAAGTAGCACAACCACGAATTATATATTAAAAAAAAGGGGAAAAAAAAAATAGTGCAACCGTAACTAGCTAGTCACACTTTTTTATGATTGGGTAGGAAGAAAGGCGTGAATACTGCAATTACTAATTTACTTCTAAAAAGAATTACAAAACACTCAAATCAATTAGGATTCTATTTTAGAAATAAATTCATGCATTATACCAAGTCATGGAATAATCCTGTAAATTATAATGAAAATCCTTAAAAGCCTTCAACGCGTAGTGGAATCTATATCTCAATTACTAAGAAGCTACTGTGAACCTGTAACATTCCTTCTCCCATTATCTACCTATCTAAAAATAAATAAATAAAAAAACTGAAAAAGAAGTCGCAGAGAAACTTCTCTTCTTGATCATAACAAGTACTATAAATTGTTGCAAGTTATACACATTCTCCATTAGCTCTTAACATCATCCTGCCTCTCTTTTGCAAACAACCCTAAACTCATTTTCACAAAATATACACAAGTAAATAAACTCTCCTTGTGCTGTTTAGTCCTCGTGTTCACACACACACTCTCTCTTATCTCTCTATTTGTCTCCCTTCCAGTCATGTCTACGATGAGGTTTCGAAAGCCTAGCGAGATAGCTATATGTGATGAAGGACAAGAAGACTGGTGGTCCGTCTCCAAGACCCACAAGCGCAGATGGAGAACGGCTTTCACGGCCATATCTTTCACCAGGCTCCTTTTTTCTTTGTCCAAGAAAGTCCTTGACAAGGATGGCTCTCTCTTGCGCACCCTTTCCTACGTTGCCATTGATGTGCAGCGTATAAACGAAGACTCCCCACTGGACAGCAAAGCCATTACATTGCTTACCGTCGATCCAACAAAGCTTCGTGACACGGTAAGGGACAAAAACTTTGAGTCTTTAAGTGAGTTTGGAGGGGTAAAAGAACTTGCTTTAATTCTTGAAACCGATGTAAAAAACGGTATCAATGGTAGTGAGGCTGATCTTATTCATAGACAGCATGCTTTTGGTGCCAACAAATACCATAAACCACCACAAAAAAGGTTTATAAGATTTGTGTTAGATGCATTAAAAGATACAACTATTATAATATTATTGGCATGTGCTGTACTCTCTCTTGGCTTCGGCATCAAGCAACATGGCTGGAAAGATGGGTGGTATGATGGCGGGAGTATCATTCTCGCTGTCTTTTTGGTTGTTGCTGTGTCTGCAGTGAGTGACTTCAAACAATCAAAGCAATTTCAGAAGCTTTCAACAAAGAGTAGTGATATAACAGTGCAAGTTGTGAGAGATGGGAGGCGCCAACCTATATCCATATTTGGCGTTGTTGTGGGTGATATTGTGTGCTTGAAGATTGGTGATCAGATTCCCTCTGATGGGTTATTCTTGGAAGGGCATTCCTTGAAGGTGGATGAGTCTAGCATGACTGGTGAAAGTGACCAAATTGAGATCAATCAAAGGAATCCATTTATGTTATCAGGCACGAAGGTCACAGATGGGTTTGGTTTCATGCTTGTCACTTCTGTGGGCATGAACACAGCGTGGGGCGAGATGATGAGTTCAATAAACCGTGATTTGAATGAGGAGACACCATTACAAGCACGCCTCAACAAGTTAACTTCTTATATTGGTAAGATTGGACTGCTGGTGGCTGCACTTGTTCTTCTTGTTATGTTGATCCGGTATTTCACAGGGAACACTAGAGATGACAAGGGAAACAAGGAATTCAATGGCAGCAAGACAAAGTTTGATGATGTGATGAATGTAGTAGTGAGCATTGTATCTGCTGCTGTCACTATCATTGTGGTGGCTATTCCAGAGGGCTTGCCATTGGCTGTTACTCTAACTCTGGCTTATTCTATGAAATGCATGATGGCTGATCATGCTATGGTCCGGAAACTATCTTCTTGTGAGACAATGGGCTCAGCTACAATAATCTGCACAGACAAAACAGGCACTCTTACACTAAATGAAATGAAAGTTACAGAGTTTTGGTTTGGAAAGGAAGCAGTGAAAGATGACACTTTTGCGGGTTTGGCAGGTAATATTCTCAAACTACTACATCAAGCAGTTAGCTTAAACACAACTGCTACAGTTTACAAACCACATTCTATAGCAGTTCCAGAGATTTCTGGTAGCCCAACTGAGAAAGCAATTCTTTCTTGGGCTGTATTAAATTTGGATATGAGTATTGATGAAGTAAAGCAGAATTATCACACAATCCATGTAGAGGCCTTCAATTCAGAGAAAAAGAGAAGTGGGGTTTTGGTGAAGAGGAACAATGAGAAAATTATTCATACTCATTGGAAGGGAGCTGCTGAAATGATACTGGCCATGTGTTCATCTTATTATGACAGAGAAGGGGTGCTGAAAGTAATGGATGAGGAAGAAAGGTTGCAGCTTGAGACTATTATTAAGAATATGGCACAAAAAAGCCTGAGATGCATTGCATTTGCCTACAAAGAAGTTGAAGAAGAAAGTGGACAAGCTCCTGAGAAGCTTGAAGAAAATGGGCTGACATTATTAGGGTTTGTTGGCTTGAAGGATCCATGTCGGCCAGGAGTCAGTGCAGCTGTGGAGTCTTGCAGAGCTGCTGGAGTGAATATCAAAATGATCACTGGTGACAATGTGCATACAGCAAGGGCTATAGCCCTTGAATGCAAGATTCTCAATCCTGATGAGGATTTGGATAATGAAGCAATAGTTGAAGGGGTGCAATTTAGAAATTACTCACCTGAAGAGAGAATGGAAAAGATTGATAAAATCCTTGTAATGGCTAGGTCATCTCCTTTTGACAAGCTTCTTATGGTACAATGCTTGAAGAAGAAAGGCCATGTGGTTGCAGTCACAGGTGATGGAACCAATGATGCACCTGCACTAAAAGAAGCAGACATTGGGCTTTCCATGGGGATCCAGGGAACTGAAGTGGCAAAAGAGAGCTCAGATATAGTCATCTTGGATGACAATTTTACCTCTGTGGTAACAGTATTGAGGTGGGGAAGATGTGTATACACAAACATTCAAAAGTTTATTCAGTTTCAGCTCACAGTGAATGTTGCTGCCCTTGTTATCAACTTTGTTGCAGCTGTTTCTTCTGGTAAGGTGCCTTTGACTGCAGTCCAACTATTATGGGTGAATCTGATAATGGATACATTGGGAGCATTAGCCTTGGCTACTGAGAAACCCACTAATGATCTTATGGCAAACCCGCCTATTGGTCGATCTAAGCCACTTATAACCAAAATCATGTGGCGGAACCTCATGGCACAGGCTGTATATCAGGTAACCATCTTATTGGTTTTACAATTTAAGGGAAAATCCATCTTTGGTGTAAAGGAGAGCATTAAGAGCACCCTCATTTTCAATACATTTGTCCTCTGCCAAGTCTTCAATGAATTTAACGCAAGAAAACTGGAGAAGAAGAATATATTCAAAGGGATACTTAAGAACAAGCTATTTATAGCAATTGTTGGGATCACCATAGTTCTTCAACTAGTGATGGTGGAGTTTCTGAAGAGATTTGCCAATACTGAGAGACTGGATTGGGGGCAATGGGGTGTTTGCATTGGACTTGCAGCTTTGTCATGGCCAATTGGTTGGTTTGTAAAGTGCATCCTAGTTTCAGGTAAGTAGTTGGGAAACCAAAGAGCTTCTATGTAAATATTCACTTAATATCTAGCTATTACCTCATCATGTCATGGATGAAATTTTCTTCAATAGTTTATAAAAGATAAAAAAATATTAGTTCAACTTTTCTATGGAGATTTGCTATTATTTTCAGTTTACTATTCATATTTCTCTCAAGTTGATATAAGGTAAATTCTTAAGATGTAACCAGTAACTACCTTATGGAGGAAGACTGAAAAAGTCATTTCCAAGGTCGTAATATAAGTAAATACCTAGTTCTCTTTTTGCATTAGCAGAATTCTGTATGTGGTTTCTTAAACTAGGATATATTTTGATGCAACCTATTATCCCATATACAAGTAAATAAAAAGCCCGGGTATGTGGCCAGCTAGGTAGGTAGACAGGAGTTTTTTTTGGGGGGGGGGGGGGAAGGAATGAAAGAAGAATAATATTAATGAAGTGATTCCAGAAAAATGTATTCACAAGTCATTTGTAAAAGTTACAGTGACATATTAGGCATTCTCCTGAATAATTTAAAATAAATGAATAAAATGAAAGAAACTTCCTTTTAGTAGTAACACACATATATAAGCAAAAAAATTGTAATAATATCAAAGAGCAGTTAATGATATCAAATAGTAAGGGAAGTGCACAGCCTAAAATTAAGATGACCATGATGTGCATTGTTCTACTAAGGGAAGTGATGAGACTAATCCTCTGAAAAGATCATTCAAGATGAAGATATTTAAGTTTGGCATTGCTCTAATAAAAAAGATCCCATATAATGAATCATTTACAGTCCTCACTGTAAAAAGATAGAGGGTAAGCATTTCAAAACTGTTCTGAATTATTCTTTCTGGACAGGATGGTCTCAGATCTCAAAACCATGCATATAAAGGAAGATATAGAAATTGATTCTACAAAGATGGCCCCCAACGCCCTGCTCTGATTCTGGGCACTTTAACCTCATGAAAAATTTACTATTTGACATGTTTTGAGTAAAAAACTAAAGAATAAAAAACAAGTTCTGGGTCTGATTAACGGGGCATGGTAAAAGAAATTTTAAGTTAATTTATTGTATTTAATTTGAATAAGTTTGTCGTTATGTGTAACATATATACACAAGCATTTGCAAACTTTCATAGCTATAGCATTGCAAGCCAATAAAAAAGAGTCTCCCTAGATTTGGCAAAAGCAAAAGATCTCCTAACGTAATTCGAATGGGGCTAACTAGATGTGAATCGGTGCAATAGCCAATAGCAAGGGCTATCGCATGGTGCGATAGCACTTTAAATGTGAGAGAGAAAAGTTAAAAAGATAAAAATTTAAATTTCTGATCTAAGTATTGAGATTAATAGTGAACTTTTTAACTTTCAATCCCTTTTGGTAGTGTGTATGTATATATATACTTTCATTTTATTCTCCATTTTTTTTTTGGGTTTCTGGATGAAATTCAAAAATTAGGAAAAACTAAAAAAAGATACATATTTGCAATTTTACCTAAGCCATTCATCTAATCATACGAAGATATTAACAAAAACTGCTTGATAATGTGAAATAGGATATACTCAACACCATCTGACCATCAAAAGTAATTACACATCTTGTGTATTCCAATTAGTCCTTTGTTTTAACTTTTAATAAATTATTTTATACACAAAAATCAATCAGACTCATTGTATATGTATAATCATTATGGAAAGGGGAAAAAATAATAAACTAGATTTATATACATAGGAATACTATTATGGTAATGTGAATTTATGAAAAGACAAAGTTTAGCTACAAAATGTTATAGCCAAAGGCTACAACCTTACTCAATAAAATAAACATTACTGCATATTTTGAAAATCTAACCATTAAATTACATGTTCTTTACGCTCTAATACACATGTCAAATTTTGTGTCAATCAGATATTATTTACTATATGATTTATAAGTTTATATTTTATGCATAATTTTAAATTACAAAAACTTGTAATTTAAACAACTTATTGATGACATAGTTTTTAATCTTCAATGGTGAAATTACTACAAAGTTACTGTTGAACACCATTTTGAACCTCCGCATAGATAGGACCCAAGATATGGCCTAAAGATTCTCTGTCTACTTGTCTAGAAAAATGAAAGGGCCTATTTTTTTTTTTTTTTTTTTTAACCTTTGATTTTTTTATAGTTACAATGATAGTGGCTTCCTAATCAAATTGCAGATTCTGGAAAAGCCTTCCTACATACTGAATTAGCTTTTGGGAAAGGAACTATGAGCTCTTTTGCCTAGTTGTGTCTGCAATTTCCCTTTATGACGTGTATGTTGTATATATTTCAGGAAAAAAAAAAAAAAGAGAGAGAAGATGTCTGGATATGCTCTTTTTTTTCTTTTTTTCTTTTGAGAAACTGGATATGCTCATTTGAATTAACATTAAGGGGAAAAAAAATACATCAACATATACGTACCATGGAATGCCCATTTCCTAGAAAAGTTGTCCATTCCAGCCTAAATATAAAGACAATAGTGACAATGAGCAATGCCAAGCTGATAAAAATCTGCAATTCAGTGGGGTTTTGAACCTCCAAGAATAACAAAAACAACTAGGATAATAACACACTTTCTAGTGCCAGTAGTAATAAGGAACAGAATTCAAAACATGAAAATCTACATATGGATATATCTTATATGACAAAATTAAAGGGCCAATCTTCATTTACTTTACCTTATGCTTTACACAGAGGATCAAATAGCAACTATGTGGAGCATCAAAAGGGAGGTTGAATGATCTCTGTGAGGAAAAGACCAGGTTCATGAATACCTTTAAGAAAACCTTGCAAACTTATTCAGCCTATCAGGGCTAGTGGTGCTGAATGATCTGAGTCAAACAGTGTCAGCAGAAGAAGCGTCTTGGCTGCAACATAATCAATGGTTTGTGTAAAGCATAGGGTAATTAAAGAGCCAGAGTCAATATCAAGATGATCAGTAGAGACAATCACTCCAAAGCTATAGCTTGTTAGTGCATGATTCTCAAACATCATGTCTAATATGAATTTAGATGGTGAAGCAGAAGGGCATTTTAAATTCAGAAATTGCTTGCCTGAAGAGCAGATTGAAAACATTAATTCCTTTATGATGATAGATCCCACCATTTGGACAGGGCTTAGATGGCACATGCTTGAAGCAGAAACTCCATATTTGTGTAAGTCAAAGGCCTTGACCAGTGACATGCCTGCTCTGAAAGCAATTGAGTTATAGGAGTTCAAGGCTGTAGCGTGGCAAAGGAGAGTTCAGATACAGTTCATAGATGACAAACCTACATATGTATTAAGATGTTGATGATGTGTGTACAGTGTATTATGCCAGCAAAAAGACATTCAAAAGTTGTCCAGTTTCATCTCATAGCCAATGTCCAATTTATTTTGATGAAGTCCAACCTAGAGCAGTTGACAAAGACACTCATAATGGATTCTTTGTAATCCACTGCCACTCGGCAACCTTCCAAACATGGCTAGAGTCAGAAGTTATTTTATATCTAATGTGAATTTTGCAAACATGTATCATTACAATTGAAATTCTTCATTTAGCCTAAGAGGTAGCATAATGTGTTAGGGACCACCAGTGTTGGTAAAAGCATCAAGTGCACTTAAGCACATAAGCCTCTTGGATCTTAGACACAAAGTGCAAGCACACACCTAATTGAAGTAAAACACACATTTTTCAAATATTATATAAAATAACCTCTAATAAAAATATTAATAGCATATAATTTTTTTTTAAAATTAATAAATCAAGATAGTAATATATTGCCTATGAGCTAATTTAGATAGTACAATTGTACAAAGTTTGTAAGTTCAAATTTTACATAAACAAGTTATAGAAAGTTTATATAAAACAATTAATATAATCATCTAGTGCTTATGAAGACCAACTATGATAGCTATGATCAAATGAAGGATATGGTTCAATAAATAAAAAAATCCCAAAAGGCAAAGGCCAAATAGCACTTACTATTCTTCGTATCTTTATGTAGACATTTTTGAGTGTGTGTGTGTAATAAAGCACTTTAAGATTTTTTTTTTTTTTTTCCTAACAAGTCAATGGTCCATGACTCCCTGCAATTTCCTTTTAAGTCTGAAAAATTAATTTAGTGATTCATATATATATACTTTTTTTTAAAGCATGCCTTTGTGCTTCTTCAAAAACCATTAGAAAAGTGTACCTGAAGCATGCTTTGTTAAATGACTATTCTTTAACCAAAAAGCGCTTAGACCTTGGGGCTTTGAACTTTGAGCTCTAAGCACACTTTTTTTAACAACACTGGGGACTTCTTCTCATGAAGCAGAGGTTACTAGTTCGAATTTCTTCTTCTCATTCTCCACGGGGTCAGTTTACATTTGGTTCCTCCAGTTATAAGCCTAGTCAATGGGGTTCCTCCAAAATAATTTTCATGACTTCCTACATGTCCATGCAAATCTGCTTTTTGCCATTGTCATGTTGACAAACCCCATTGACAAGGCTTATATCTGGTGACCAACTGACCATTCATCAACCCTAAAATTTAGAGGAGGTTTCATCTTCAACATACAAGAAGGTTAAGAATACCACTATTATCAATAGCTTTGACCATCCACAAGTTTTTGTTAGCTTAATTATAAAAATAAATAAATAAATAACGCCAGAAAAAGGTAACCTATATAAAAAATAGTAAGAAACAAACCTCTGCCAATATGCTGAAGCAAGGGCAATGAAAGGCTTGTAATGGTATTGAAGCTTTGTCCAAAGAATTGGTTTATTAGGAACATTGCCTCTCCTGCTAGCAGTCATGAGTATTTCTAACATAGAAAAGTACAAAATAGGATACCAGAATAAAATTCTCAGTTCTTTAACCATTTCATCCTTCAACTCTGTTAATAATTTCCTGATGAGTTCTCTGATTTTAGGTTCTTTTGAGCACTGAATCAAAATAACTAAGACTTATATCTTAGGTTCTTGAATTGAAGTATATGTCTTGATTCTTTTCATGTGTTTCAAATACGGTGTTCACTATGTGGTTATGTAACAAAACTATTGGACACTGTGATTAAGAGACAACTGGTGAAATGATTTTCCAGAGAACGCAAGTCTAGACTGCTAGGAACCATTCTAGCTACATTAGAATCCGATCTTCATAAAGGGTCACAACAAACGCTAACTCAAAGAAGTATTGATGTTTTGTAAAGAAAACAAAACTTATTATGGCCAAACTCCAATATTTCATATTCCGCAGATGTATTGTTCTAAGAATAAAAGAAAATTGTACTGAACTACATGTCATGAGAGCTTGATGCATCATTCTGCATATTTCAGTAAGAAATCTGCTTTCCTAGAAACAATCTGTGCAGATGATCTTGATTTCCTGAGGACTAGATTCAAACAACTTTTTGTAGCCTTCCTGAGTATTAGTCCAAAAGGTTGTGCATTAATCTTAGTCACATTCAAGTAAAAAATCATGTGAAAAGAGCTTAAAGTACTAAAAGGTAATGTAGCTTAAATCATTATAATGGTGGTAAGCAGTTAAAACTCAGAACCTGCATGCATAATCCTGTAAATATACATAATACAAGTCATAAAAAAAAATATATATATATATATATATAAAATAATAAATAAATAAATAAATAAATAAAACACTAAATCTTTAGGAGTAGAATACCCCAACAACGTAGACATGAGAATAATAGCATTCATCGAAGAAAAAGATTCACCTAAACAACTAATAGAGAAAAATGTGATGATTACACTTTCTTCTGGATAAACTCAGGAGATGGAAAAATAAAAGAATTTGCACATGATGGGGCAGCCTCTAACAACTTAGGTGCCAACGGACCACAATGGTACAAGCTGCATAAGGAATGTAGCAACACATGGAGCACCTGCTGCCCAACCTTGGCTTCAAAGCATGTATGATGCAGAGCTCCAATGATTATCTTCAAACCTGGTCTGCAATCAAACCATTGCCTTACTTGGACTTGGGCAAACAGGTTTTAGTAAATACTACTGTCAATGTGTTAATGTTTTTTTTATTCCCCTGGAATTTCAAGAAAAATAGATGTTCAACAACACTTCTTTGTCCTTATTTTTCCTTTTTCTTTTGGGATCAAGGTTTACAAAAGTACACAATTAGTTTGATAAGTAGCTGAATGACTAAAGGACAAGAAAAGAATACTGATAAAATTGTTGTGAAGCCAAAATTTTGATATGAAGAAGGGCCCTGACTAAGAGTTTATTGACACTACCGACATTGTGGCACTTTTTCTTTCTTTCTTTGCATTTTATGAATAAAAGATGAGTAAAATTACTTCATAGCCTATTTTTGTTCAGGATCAAGGTATAATGTATCTGGATGACTCAGGAACAAGAAAAAAATAAGGTGTACACAATGTTTAATTAAGTTTGTTTGCTTAAAGGTGAGACAAAAAGTGACTTTAAGCAAATAATATTTGCTTTAAGCCACTTTTTGACTCAAAGCAAATAAACCAGCCATATGCACATTGGATCGAATGAAGGCCCATACCAAGCGTCTTGCATTGGCACTCATCCCGGGCTAAACATCATAAACAAGAAGTAACCAGCATAGCAAAAAGTAAACCTAAGGTAGGTTCTCTTTCCTTGATTCATAACAGAATTCAACCATCACATTGTTCATAAAATTAACTATGCCCTACTAAAGCTCCCTCATAGGATAATTGGCCTATGACACTGATTAATTATCTATCTCACTTTGTTTTGATAGGTAAATACAAATCACGTACCCAGTCAGGATTAAACCCATGTCTTCACTTCACTATCTACCCCTTGTTTATGGGAGGCAGGAAATGTCATGTGGCCCACAAACCAATGAGGCACTGACCATGTTGATTGTAAATCTTAACAGAACATATAAACCATGAATAGCCCAGGGAGGGATTTAACATTTTTCATTTTCTCCTAAGTAACAACAAAGTTTGGGTTCAAGCGATAGTCCAGTAGTATTCGCACCCTTTGTGATGTCTAATATCTGGGGTTCGAACCACTATTCAACTAAAGAAAAAAGATGACAAACAACGTTCTGAACATACAAAAATATGGGTAATCCAAAGGCTGCTTATGTTTCCAGTTACCTATACCATGTACCTAAATCTTGTAGTCTGCATGTAATCCGTTTCCTAAAAAGTCTCAGTTGAGTGTTCATGATCTTATGTTCCCAATTCATGTGGAAAAAAAAGGTTGTTAGCGTTTTGAACTGTTTCAAATGAAGGGTGTTACAAGTCTGCACATGGGTCCATTACACAGGAAGATGAAAAGTCGGGTTCAATGTGTTTATACGGTGATTTGAAAATAGTGGTCCTTTCTTATGAATTTCTCTTTGCAACAGAAACACAGAGTTTAGCCACATTGTTTTCTAAAGAAATGCAGATAAGCAGATTCATAATTATTATTCACAACGATGAGTATAGAGAAAGGAATTTGAACTTGGCTAACCTGGAGGTTGAGTAAATTATCCAATTTTCCAAGAGTATTGCTCTCTCCTCTCACATAATTTGGAATTCCACTAATTAAATTCATAATAAGTGAGATAAGACACTATTGTTCATGAAGTACTCAATAATTTTGTTTCCCCTCAAAAAAAAAAAAAATGTAAATAATTTTGCTTAATGATGTATTTGGATGTAGAGGAGAAGAGTAGAAAGGGATGGGTGTTTATTTAACCTTGTTTTGAAGTCTTTTAAAGAAGGGGAAAGGGTTGGAGGAAACCTTTTTTTTTTTTGTTTTCTCTTTTTAAGATTAGGGTCCGGTTAATGTGTGCCCTTAGGGCACACATTAAGTTTTTTGTTTTTGGAAACATTTTCTCGGAAATTGAAAAACCTGTAATTACTTTTTCAATTCTCGAGAAAATGTTTCCAAAAACAGAAAACTTAATGTGTGTCCTTAGGGCACACATTAGTAAAATCCTTAAGATTATTAGAAATATTTATCACCGCACACCTTTGATGCAGTGGTCACTTCACAAGTATAAATACTTGTGGGGTGTGGGGGGTAAGGGTCGTGGTTAAAGTCTCCAAGAAGAAGCTTCACACACATATATACTTAGATTAGGTTAGAGTAGAAATTCTATCTTGTATAAAAAAATAAAAAAATAAAAAAAAAAGATTATTAGAAATATTTATATGTGAAAACATAATATCTTTGTACTAGTTTAGAGAGAAACTTTTCAAACTCCTCATATATCTTTATATTGAGTATGAATTTTGAAAATCTAACTGTTGAATCACATGTTCATATTATATCATTCATACTTGCAAAATTTCAAGAACACCAAATATTAATTGCTATGTCGTCAAACAAATGTTAAAATTTCATGTTTTTGTGGTCTAAAATTGTTTATAAAAAATAAGTTTATTGATCAAATAATAAATAACATCTAATTTAAATAAAATTTGATATGCATGCTAAGAACATAAGAAACATGAAATTCAACCGTAAGATTTTAAAAATTCACACCCAAAAAAGAAATATATGAAAAATTTGAAGTGTTTCTCTCCAAACTAATTTGGAGAGAAACTTTGTTCTATATGAAGCCCTTGCAACTGGAACTCATCCAAATGATTATTGGTATTATGAATATTAGGATTTAGGATTCAATTTATATTATTAGATTGCTTTACTGATTATATATGAGAAGAAAAATATATGATTTATATATTAAACAATAAGGTAATTTTCAAAGAAAATTTTGATTTTTTTTTTCCATAAGCGATTATATTTTGTTACCAAGTTAAATATTTCATGTTTAATTACCAAGGTAGTAATAATTAACTCAAGGCTTCGTAAGTTTTCATATCTTAAATGACTGTTAAGCACATTTTAGAGCACTTGATTAGTACTTTAGTTTGTACTTTCACTACTGGTTTCATATAGTGGCTAGGTTAATGGTCCGATAACCGGTGCCACTGGTTTTGGTGGTTTGTTCTTGATTTTACATGTTACATCAAACACCTAAAAATATTTTACATTGAAACAAATAGAGCATAAATTATATAATCTAGTAGTTAGGATTGCATAATGGAATATTTTATGAATTATAATATTTCGTTATGGACCTTATAGTTTAATTGAAAGAATAATAGTAGAGAGTATTTGCACGGTTTTAAAGTTTAAAGAGGAATGAAACTACCCAAACATAAAGGGGCCCAATCTCTACTTTTACTATAGGTGAAAAAATTTCTTCTTCTTTAAAAAAAGCCCAAGAAGACTGTTTGTGAAATGGCTCACCAAATTTTACTAAACCAAAAGGAAAGTCTAAGAACATTACAAAATATTACAACATTTTAACAATCCCTTTATTTTCATCTGTGATGGATCTGATATTTTATTTTATTTTAACTTATAAGGAACTTACACCTTAATAGTTGTGAAAATATTGTAATAACAACAAAATGTCATTTTATCAAAAAAAGAACAAAATGTCATGAACTTTTCATAATACAATACATTTATTTTTACTTGTGGTGGATTCCGATCTGATATTTTATTATTTCATTTTATTTTGATCTATAAGGAATTTACACCTGTATCACAATATTTTCACAATATCTTTATGTCAGTTGTGGTTGATCCTGGTCTCATATTTTACTATTTTAATTTATTTTATTTTGACTAATAAGAAATTGACACATCAACAATTGTTAAAATATTATGACAATTTATTGTATCAATATAACAACTCCTAAACCAAAATAGGTATATAAAATAAAAAAGCCAGCTCACCAAATTCACCAAAACCAAAGCTACTTTTTTATTATTTTTTTTTTTAGAAAGAAACGAAAGCCACTTAAGAAAGTAGCAAGCTTCCAAAACTTGACTAAACTAAAAGTTACCATTCCTTATGGCCCCATAGAAATAGAAATAGAAATAGATAATAGAAAAAAAAAATGGCAAGACTATAAAATTCAACACAGAATTTTACAATGAAAAAAAGGCTGGCAAGAATATAAAATTCAACACAGAAGGCTATGTTAGTAATAATTTTTGTCTTTTGTTTTCAAAAACCTTTCTTGAGAATAAAAATAAAAAACGGTTTTATTGTGTTTCCAAAATTAAAAACAAAAGTGAGCATTTCTTGTGCCTATTAACTTTTTTTTTTTTGGGAAGAATGAAAAAAAAAAAGGTTTAGTTTTAGACTATTGACTAAGTGATGAACCAATATACAGCGTTTTTTAGGCTAATCTATAACTTTTTATTAATAAAATGTAAATATATGTGTCTAATATAAACAATCCCATGCCAGCATAGCAGGTACATGTATTTGTTGCCAGACTAAAACAAGCTCACTAAAGTCTAAACACATTGTCATTGTATCTTTCAAACATAAGACCAAAACCTAAACATGATATCTCATTTAACTTTAGGCTTGGATAGTTTCTTCATATATCATTGGTAATTGATGTTCATTGCTCAAGCTTGTCATGTCAGGTAATTTTGCGTGTTAGGTTGTTAAAATTGTATGGTTAAATGATTAAATTTACCATATCTTAATAACTTAAACTTTTAAAACAATCGGTAATTTAACATGGTTTAAACTATTGAGATATGGTAAATTTAATCATTTAGGGTCTGTTTGAAATCCGCTTATTTTGCTGAAACTGAAAATTTTTTACTGAAAGTACTGTAAAAAAAAGTAAAAGTTAGCTGAAATAATATAGTGAGACTCATAAATAATACCAAAAAGTGTAGTGAGACTCATGAATAGTAGCAAATATAAGCTGAATAGTAAAAATAAATTGGTAAAATTAATCATGCCAAACGAACACTTAATCACACAATTCTAACACTATCCCTCAAATGTGGGACAAAACTACATTTTAATAGGTGAGGCCCAACACATGGAAATTTAAATGGTATCAAAGCATAAGATCCTGAGTTCAATTCTTGTCTCTTCCACTCTACTTCTCATTTAAATTCCCATATGTTAGACACCACCTATTAAAAAGTAGTTTCGGCCTGCACGTGAGGGTGAGTATTAGAATCGTGTGGTTAAATGATTAAATTTATCATATTCCAATAGTTTAAACTTTTGGAAGAATCGGTAATTTAACATAGACTATGAACTAAAGAAGATTTCATGGATGATAGGAGGAAATTAGAGGGAGGGAGGAGAGAGTGGTGGGTTTGGGTTTGGCCACAAGTATTAGACTTTGTTATTGTGCTTTTGTTTTTTTTGTTTTTTTTTTTTTTTCATCAACCAAGACTTAAAGCCTAGACTTCATTAAGTTCACTTGGTTTCTCTGTGTTTTTGTAATTGAAAACAGGTCATTAGCTGTTCTCAGTTTCTTTTGAAAATTAAAATTTGGAAACTGTTTTTGTTTTTTTTTTATTTTAAGTTACCAGACAAGTTTTTTGGTCTAGAAAATAGAAAATAGTTTTTGAAAAAAGAAAAATGAAAAAAAAAAAAAAAAAAACATAGATGTCAAAGCTTGACTAAATCACTAAAAGTTACTATTCCTAATAACTTGTTGGTCCTTTTTATATAGTTAATAGAAAAAAAAAAAAAAAAAAAAAAAAAAAAGAAAAAGAAAAAAGAGGTTGGCAAGACAAGACTATAAAATTCAACACTGTATTTTACAATGAAAAAAGGCTGGCAAGACTAAAAAATTCAACACAGAATTATTTATTATGGGATGCCTATTTTACACTGTTTTTATAAACTGAAAATATGAGTTTAAGTCAGGGCCGGCTCAAAGTCTAGGCAAGTTAGGCCTAGGCCTAAGGCCCCTACTACAAATAAATATTTACCCTTTACAAAAAAAGGCCTCCATCTCATTATAAAATGTCAAAATTTTTATAAAAAATATGAATTTTTTCAAATTGTTGTGCACTTTTTATTATTAGTGATGTTAGGGATATCACAAATTTTATTATAGATTTACAAACTGACATGTTACCAATAACAAAAAAGCATTTTAAATATCCATTAATTACATTATTAAAGCTCATCCTTCACTATTATTGTCACATTATATTGTGAACATTTTGTAATACCTTTAACATTTTCTTCTTTTATTTCTAACAAGGCTTTAAAAAAAATTTGCAAATGTGTTAGATCATCAATAATGATTAATCCTCCCTAGTAGTTTGAAATTTTAATATTTGTAAACTAATCTACTACAAAACCACACATCAATTAATATCATAGATTATAAATGTAATTAACTGTATATGTATCATTATATATCCAAGATAAATTAATTTTCGTTTTCTTTTTCTTTTTAAATTCTTTTTGTTAAATTAATTTTTCAACTATGATATTCAATTCTCTATATGAATAAACCTTAGTTTTAGTTAGTATTATTCATTTAATTGTGTATTTAATACATCAAATTAACCTCAATTTGATTTATAATAAATAATTTTATTTAATTAATATTTATATAAAAAAGACCCCACATATATATTTTGCCTTAGGTCCCAAATTAGGTTGAGCCGGCCCTAGTTTAAATCACATTTTCAGTTATTAAAAATCAAGTGTGTGTAACACACCGGGAACAAGAGTTTTTTCCCTTGTCTATAATCTATATATGAAGTTGTTCTAAAGGATGAAGCTGTTTCCTCCGAGATTAAATGGAGTCATCTGATGGTTGATGTGACTTCAAATCCTGTCGTAATGTTATGAGCCACTGAACTGTGTGGTTGTTCACTTGATCTTGTGCGTGCTGCTGAACTATTTCTAGAGACTACATTGAGTCCATAGGCTGCATTGAAAATTGGCTCACCTAATTTTCTGCGGTACAGAGCAACTATTATGTAATTTTACTGATCTTGGCAATACATTTTTTAGATGTCAGTTTGCTGGTTTAGCTCAAATTAAAGGTCGTGTTTGCTAAGTTATGAGCTTGTGATTAATTGCCTTGGAGTTTTTGGTATGTTTGACATTCAAGAATACAATAAAACCTTGAGGACAAGGTTTTTTTTTTTTTTTTTTTTTTTTTTTTTTTTTTTTTTTTTTGAAGGGGAGGGGAATTAATGTTAGAAATTTAAGTTTATATATGTGTAAATCTCTCTTTTGGAGTTTTGGAGACTTGAACTCCAGCCCTTACCCCCCACCTCATAAAAACTTTGTGTGGTGGTCATTTTAGAAAATTTTTAATACTACTTTAATGGAAAATATAAAAAGTTGTCAAAAAATTTTTTTTTTTTTCATAAAAAAAAGTTTCTAAAAGTTGTTACCTTAATGCATTTTGTCTCTCTCAATCTCTTTAATGGAGGGTGATTGCTTCAAATTTAGTCAAATCTCATATATTCTCAAACATTTTTCTACAATTCTCATCAGTCCCCTTTAGGAAGGAGTGGCTCTTAACATGGTTAGTGTATGACACTAAAGAAGATAATTTTCTTAAATCAAACTTGTATAACTTGCTCAATTAATTAACTCAGCCTAACTCGTTAACAAGTTAAAAATATTTTGAAAATTAACGAACTAATCATGAATATAAAATTTGCATTCAGTCTTAAGGTCGAGCTCATCTTGAACTCAATAATAAAGTGAATAACCAAACTTAATCAAGCACCTTTATACTCATCTAGATTAGGCATGCCTACAACCCTAGTAATAGCAATATAGCATATATAGATGCCAAGAGCTTTGTAATTTAATTAACACATTCATGTGTTTTCAATAGAGACGTTTAGGGTTCAAATTTCTTCTCTCTCAACTATTGAACTCTTAAAAAAAAAAAAAAAAAAAAAAAGGATATACAAACATTTTTTAAGGCCTTTTTCGTTGGCTATTATAAGAATAACTGGACTAAACCCATATCTTTGTAACTTCTCCAAAGAAAGAGGGGTGGAGTGAGGAGCTAGCAACACCAAAATTCCATTTCTAAGAGTGCAAGACACTCATAGACTTGACCGTAATGGATTCTGCGATATTGCCTTCCTCAAGCAAGTTTGTTCAAAAGTTTCCAGCTTTTTCTTTTTCTTTTTCTTTTTTGTCTCACATTTTACTAAATCAGCATCAAAATTAAAAATTTGAAACTAAATTAGCTTTTATCCTTTTTTTCTCACTTTAAACAAAAAAAAAAACTACTAATCGAAAATGATAGAATGCCAACATTGAAAGACATTATGCTTACTATAGAAGGAATGTATAAATTAAGTTTGCGATTCATACATCACCATCCACTAGTAGTTGAAAGACATTGTGGGTTACACTTAGAATCATTGAAAGTTTATATATTTGAAAAGCAGTATGAATTATGAAACACAACTGAATTTCCAAGCACGTTCTGACCAAAAAGTTATTTTTTATTATTATTATTATTATTATATGAGAACTATAGAAAATTGAGATATTCCTTTCTCATCAAGATTTTAGGAGCCAATTTTTGCGTGGAAATTTTCTGACACTTTAAGCCGCGTTTTCAAAAAAAGCGGCTATAGCCCTCCAAAAACGCGGCTAAAAAAAAGCGACCATAGACCCGTGTGTTTTTTAGTGAAAGCTTTTCTATGCAACAGCATTGATTCTTTCCCTTTTCCTTTTTCTTTTGTCTGAAACACACACATGGAAACTTTGTTTTTTTGGGTAGAAAAAGCGATGGTAGTATTTTATTGAGTATTATAAGTGTAAATGATAACTATTGTCCATTATAAAAAGTGCCTTTATCTCAAAATTAATAGGTCGCAAGTAGGGGTGTTCGTGGTGCGGTGCGGTGCGGTGTGGTTTTGAGCCATTTTTAGCACCGTATATGCATATCACACAGTATATTATATCTACATACATTTTTTTAACTAAATTATGTACAGTATTAAACAAAAGTATTTCGAAATATATATATATATATATATATTCTATAATTTAAAGTAATAAAAGAAAACATGTATTAAACGTTTTGTGTATTATATTTGTACAAAAATATATATTATATGTATGTATGTTTATTATATTTCAATCTAAAAATACTACATGTATGTATGGATGAATCCTAGGTTGCTTTTCTTTTCTTTCTTCTTATTTTTTTCTTTTGGAGAATCTAATCCTTCGACATTGCATAAAGAGAAGCACCAATAGTTCTTCTTTTTCTTTTTTCTTTTTATTTTGCTATTTCTTTTATAAATCATATTTTTGATCTACCATACTAACTTGGACTTGACCCATAAAATTCTATAGTTTGAAGCGGATCTACGTTTTCTACCTTTTCCATGTTTGAAGCTAATAAGCTATTATTTTGATAGTTTTAAAATAATGGCTTAGAAAATTTTTAACTTTCAAAAGCTTAAGAGTCACAAATAAAATAAGGTGATTCTTAAATAATAATAAAATAGAAGCTTTTTTTATTTAACAATTTTTTTTAGTTGATAATTCAATAGTTACAACAAAGGAGATGATATTTCAACCCTGAGAATGTCTTAAAAACCCCAGGTGTGCCAAAATAAGTTGATTCTTAAATAATAATAAAAATAGAAGTTTTTTTTTTTTTATTTAACATTTTTTTAGTTGATAATTCAATATTTACAACTAATAAGAGGATATTTGAACCTTGAGAATGTCTTAAAATTAAACATTAGAAGTGCCAACTAGTTAAGCTATAAAACTCTTGGTAAGAATAGAAAAAGTGAACAAAAAATTAAAAACTTTAATTTCATTTTATATATGTTATAAAGTATTGATATACATTTAATATAATTCTAAGAGTATGTCCTTGTAATGCAAATGTTAATCAATAAATGAGTGTAAAATAAAATATAAATATGACCAATATTATTGAAATTGCTCATTAAAAAGGATTATAATTAAAAACCACCTGCGACACCTGATAAAAAAAAACCATAGGAGTATGTAATTCCCAAAGATCAAAATAATGGAGGCTAACCATATTAAGTAGTAACATAAGTTTTCTCAAAATAATTTTTTAAAAATAAATAATGAAACTTCTATTAAATTTTGTGAAAGTTTTATAATAAACTTTTAACTGAGATAGTTTTTTAAATTTACTAAAAAATTTATAATCTATAAAGTAAATTATATTAATAATTTTTGTCTGAAATTGTAGGGTTTAGCACACTGTTAATACAAGTGCACGCCTCACCTCACCACTAGTTTTTCTCCTTTTTAATTTTTCTTTCTTTTTAAACCACTAAAACTCAAAAGTAAAATTGGGACAAAAAGAGTGAAAAATTCATTTGAGTTTAAAGTTAAAATAAAAACACAATTTTAAATAAAAAAGGACGTGCAAGAAATGAAATGAAAATTTTTGCATATTTATTGAAATTGAGAATTTGATAAAAATGGAGGTGAAAAATGATTAAAACCATAACACCCCCCCCCCCCCAACCCCCCAAAAAAAAAAAAAAAACACCAACTATATATGAAAATAAAATTTAATACCTTTAAAAAAAACCATTTAATACCTATTATTAAGAAAAAATGGAGGTAAAACCTTTTTTTTTATTATATACAATATAAAAATTCCATTTTAGCATAATCTAAAAATATATGTGTGTCAATGTGTGAAGCACTTTCTTGGAGACTTGAATATCGGTCTTTGCCTCCCACCCCCACCCACCCCACAAAAACTATTAGCCATGTAAGTAAAATAACATCGCTTCCATCATCTTTGGGGTAAAAAAGTCAAAAGACTCAAAACCCCATTGTTTTTTTGGTTAATCTATATATATATATAAAACCGAAGCATTTGCTGCTTCCACAATTTTCCACGTCAGCATTTTTTTTTCTAATTTTTAAATCTGATTTATTTCTTTTAATTAAATATATAATATATATACCCCCCTTTCTCAATCCAAATAGTCTTCCCATCAGCCTTCACGTCACCCTTTTTTTTTTTTTTTTTTTTTTTTTTTAACGTTTTATCAATTTAGAACCCTAATACAAGTATAGGACTCCCTCTTCAGCCTTCACGTCCAAACCCCACAACCTCTGTGTTTTCTCATATACGCTGGATCCTCCTGCCGCCACCATGAATCACCGCCACTGCATCGATTTCTCTTTGCCTCTCCATCGTCGTTCAATCCAGCCCATCATATTCTATATCGGCAAATTATTTTGAGGTAATTAAAACATGTTTTTTACTCTCCTTAATTTCTATATATTGCTCTCTCTCTATCCGCTTCAATTTTTCATGGAATTTTGTTAGTTTGTGGTTGTGGGTTGCTCTGGATTTAAGTTTTTTTTTGTTTTTGTTTTCATGGAATTTTGTTGATTTGTGGTTGTGGGTTGCTCTTGATTTAAGTTTTTTTTTTTTTTTTTTTTTTCTTTGTAGGTTTCCACATTTTCTTCTTCTTCCTTCGTTGTCAAATCTATGGCAAAGAAGAATCATGAAATTTTTGCCGGTTCCACACAGTTGTAGGTAATTTTTTTTTTAATTCTTTCATTGCCGCACAATACATAACATAAGCACGTTTAGGGCTCATTACTCAATCTCACCGACTATTGTTTGACAAATCCTCTTCTTTCTCCTCAGTCTTATTAATATGTAGAACTCCCTCTGGCCTTTCACTAATTCGCTTTATGGTCGATTCAAGCCTTTGCACACCCAAATTATTATCCAACCTCTTGCCAGCGTCAGACCCCTTTGGGCGTTTAATAGAATTTAGTTTTGGGTATTTTGGTTGGCTGGTTTTGATTTACCTAATTAGGTTAGATTTGGTTTTAATTAAGGTTTTGATTTGGTCTCACACTTTATTTGGTTGGCCTTACCAGGTCTGTTTTTGTCTATCTTCTTCTAATTTTTAGAGACCCTGTTTTGATTTTGATTTTTATTATTCTTTTTTTTATAACAAGATATATTTTTGATGGTGGAATGCTTGAAATGAATAACAGAAACCAGTAGGCTGTAATGGTTCTTCATCGCATGAGAGGAGAATAGAGGCAACCCCATTACCCTCAAAGTGTTCGGCAAAGTGCTAAGGTATAATCTATAATCAATTCTATTTTTTTTTTTTTTTTGGTTATGTGATAACAAAATTATAATTTTAATTATCAAATATAAAAGTTGAATGCTTCTATTAACTATATATGATGGCTTAGATTGATTTTATTTGTTATGCATTATTTGTTTAAAGGGTAGTGTTTGTAGTTTGTGGGGGAAAAATAGTGAGATATTATTACTAGAAAAAAAAGGTCCCTGTTTCCCCCTGACTTATAACATTCTACCGTAGTGGTGGCTATCACAATTAGATTGCAAAACTAATTTATTACCAGTGCCAGGTATGAGTAGATGGAATCCACCACCTGCTATATGATTTAAAGTATACTAGGCTGTTCATTTTCTGCAAAATACTGATGTTGTTGGTTTAGGAATTGTTATAAAAGGTAGCTTTGTGCAAATAATTGCAGGTCCTTCCAAAAAATATTAGGGCTGTTAGTTGTGTCCAGATTTGATCTTAATGTTGGCATTTTTATGTTATTTTTGAAATAGAGTTTAGCAAGTGATCTTTGCTATGCAATCTTCTAACTCCAAATTTCATAGCTACGGACTTTTAGTTGCTGCTATTTTAATATTTTATACTCTGTTGCTAGGATTTCATTAGTGGAAATTCAATTCATTCCAGCCAATCTCAATAGGGTTGTAATGTTAGCTAATTATGCAAGGTGAGGATATCTTCATTCTCATAATAATATTGATTTTTTTGATTGTTATTGAAAAATTGTATGAATCAAATTATAAATAATTGTGGGTTTTTATTTAGTATGTTTGGGATTCAAGCATCTTTATATAGCTATTTTATTTGTTTTATTAATTAGCTACTATTAGTTTCACTATGTGTGTGTGTGTGTGTGTGTGTTAAACTGTTAATGATGGCTGGTACAATGATAAAACAATCACATAATGGACGAAAATCTATATAGTTGAGGGTATCATGGTGACATTGCTTCTTTGTTTGCTATTGTAACATTGTCATTTTGTAGAACTTTTAAAAGTCAACATGAATGATTATAGTTAGATTCTGAATCAATAGTTCTGAATTTGTTGATGAAAGTTTTATTTGAGTACTTTCAATTTGTCAATGGAATGTTTTTTAAGTTAAAAAAAAAAAAAAATTAATGTGGGATAGTTTATCATCCTAATATGATGCCACTCAATTTTATTTGGTAGTTTATACTTTAGAGCTAATTCATGATAATGTCTTTCTAATCATGATTGAGGTTATGCATTTATATGTTTCCAATTATTTGAAGTATGTAGTTTCATTCTCAAAGGTTCTCGCTGCATTATATTGAACTAGACCTGTTTGTGTTTTGAAATTAACTTGAACTCTTATTAAAAACATGGTTTTGTGTCTACTCTATGTGAAACACCATAAAGAAGTAAACTTTGACCTTTTAGTTTTAAATTATTAATTTAAAAAAAAAGTTTTTTATTCACTTAGATTTCTCTGTAGTCAAACTAAGAAGGGTGAAGGAATTTTTTTCCTTAAAAAAAAAAAAGGAAAAAGGCTTACAGATTTTATGAGATGTATACATGTTGACTATGATTTTTATGTTGTAGAATGATGAAAAGAACTGAGAAGGAAAAAGGACTTTGTTTAGGAGACACTTGAAATAGGAAAGAAGCCTAAAGGTTGCTTCTAATGTTGCTGCACTTGGATGATTCAAAAATTATGTAGACATGTGCTTATGCATGATATGTGATGTTTTGTTTTGTTTGGAAAAATTTATATTTTTGAGCTTCTTCAATAAATGATTTTATTTTTTTGGAGTTATGTATATATGTGTAATTGTTATTTACCTTAATTCTTACCTATTAAAAACATATCATCTATCCTGATACTGGAATATCTAGATGAAAGATTTCACTTTATCCATTGAGACCAAATTCAAACATGCAAGTGATTCTTCTACCAATAAAAAGATGGACAGTTTGCAACATGCGATTGATTCTTTTACCCAATTTTGTAGTCTAATTTGCAAATGATTCTAATTGTAAAGCTGAACAATTTGTGACTTGCTTTGGATCCAACGATTTTATGTATGATACAATATATATTTATATATATATATATTGGAGTTGATCTCATTTTTAGCAATTTTCCGTGCATCGCACGGGTTAGCGACTAGTTTTTTAAAAAAGAAACCACACCATTTCTTTTTTTTTTTTTTTATAAGGGGAAAATAATCTGATTTTATGTTGTGATACATGATGCAAGGCTAACTTTCGAACTTGAGGGATTAGTTTCCATTTATTTATAATATATATATATATATATATAGAAAGAGAATTAGATTTTCACCTCATTCATCTAAAATAACAAATTATTGAATTAAACTAATAAAGAGAAATTGATGTCATATATATTTGTTTGTGAGAAAATAAATATCAATTAATGTGTTAACCTGATGATATAAAAAGTAATCATCATAAAGTAGATACTATAAGTCAAAATTATATAGTATTTATGAAAAAAAAAGTCAATGACTCTATAAAAAAAAGTTTATATTTTTAGAGATAATTCAAATATAAAAAGTAATAATACTCTATCAAATTATTGAGGTCACACCTTATTATAATATAATATATATATATATATATGATATTAAATTCAATAAAAATGTGGTGTAAATTCAAGATTTACACCTTCCAATCCCAACATGTCATATCACCATATTATAGATTAAAAAATAGAAACAACCACACTTAATCAATTCTAACATCTATTTGAAAATCCAACCAAATTGGAAGTTTTAAGAAATGTTATTAGACGTGATAAGATGTATTGAGTAAGTAAAAAACTAATGTAGTAATCTCTTATTATATGATGTAAACACGAGTTTTATATCTCACCCTTACCAAATTTGGACTCAGTATATATAAAATAAATTTTCTATTTGAAGAAGTATGAAACTATATGCATAAAAAAAAAAAAAAAAATGTATGTCATACAAAGTTAATATTATTCGTATAATAATTTTGATAGTTAATCACACATAAAGTTATGGTAGCTATTTAACATATAAATATATATTTTACTAATAATATTTTATGAGAACTTATTTGTTAAAGGTAATATCCATTTACTAAAAACTTCTAAGAGTAATAACGAATATCATCATTTTTTAAAAATAAGCGACTGATTTTTGCTAAGACATTGTCACAATATTTAAATTTTCATAATAAATGATGGTATAGGCTACAATTGAAGCTCCTCATCAAATACCTTCAAATATACACAATGAAAATTTTGTCATTCATACTTTTTTCTTTATCATTTTACATTAGTCTAGGTGCAAGGTTTAGCTTACTTAGTTTTTAATAAATACCCATTTTAGGCAAGAAAAAAAAAAATAACAAAAGACATGTGTCATCGAATTTTCCATTAGATAGATTACAAGTTTCAAAGATTTAAACCTAGAAAATCAATGTTCTCTAGGTAATAAATAAAACACCTTATATCAAAATTCAAACTTTCTAAGTATTATTACCATCTAAAACTCAAAATACATGAAGCAAATTTTTGGAATGTTAAAATTTAGTGAGAATATTTTAGACACTACACAATGGATATATTTTAAAAATCATAATCTTTCATTAGGGTTTAATTGAGAGAATAACAATATGACATATTATTTGCTCTTTTCCAAAATATTAATGGAAAAATTACTTGATTTTAAAGTTTAAGGAGGAATTGTAAATTACCCCAAACATAAAGAAAGAAAAGTGTTTTTATCCTAAGTTTTTTATTTTTTATTTTTTTGGTGTAAAACTATGTGTTTTCACTTAAAATGATGCATAAAGATAAAAATACAATAAAAATA
Source organism: Quercus lobata (assembly GCF_001633185.2). Lineage (NCBI taxonomy): Eukaryota > Viridiplantae > Streptophyta > Magnoliopsida > Fagales > Fagaceae > Quercus > Quercus lobata. The sequence continues at coordinate 32,940,639 of NC_044914.1, read as the reverse complement.
TAAATAACAACCCAAGAAAACTATATGTAAAATAGTGAATTTTAGCTCAACAAAACTAAACTTAAAAAAAAAAAAAAAAAAAATTAAAAATCCTAGAAACATAACAAAATGGTACAACATTTTCATAATACTTTTATAATTTTGTTATATTTTATTTTGACTTGTAAAGAATTGTCAATTCAATAGTTGTGAATATATTATGACGACAACAAAATGTCTTAAAATTTTCAAAAGAGAAATGCTATATTTACAATATTTTCACAACAAATTATAAGTAATAGGTTGTTACGAGTTGTTATTGATAGAAAAAAAAAGAAAAAAAAAAGGGTAATTTCATTGGTAAGTCTAAATTAGAACCAATAACAATTTACCATAAATGATTTGTTATGAAAGTGTTATAAGAAATATTGTAGATGTGACACTTCTTTTTTAGTTGTGATTGGTTCCAATATGATATTTTATTTTGACCTATAAGAAATTAAAACTTCAACAATTATAAAAATATTGTAACAATTTGTTCTATTAATATATTATTATTTTATACTTAAAAAAAGGCCAATTATGTTATGAACAGTACATATTGAACAAACCAAAAGGTACTGTAGCTAATACTATAGCTTTTACACCTTTGCGCTTTTTATATATAGATATTTATAGTGGGCACAATTGAACAATTCAAAATTAATAAAAAGCCACTTGTTTCTCAAAAAAATCAAAAGTCATTCAACGCTATATTAAGAAAGTTTCTCTCATTCAAAATAAATAAATAAATAAATCTAATACTAGGAAATTTGTAACTTAGTTGAATTAGGGTTAAATCACTTTTATCCCATTGTCATAACTATTGAATTATCAAAAATAAAAAATAAATGTTCCAATTTAAAAACTAAGTATAACTATATTCTTTAAAAAAAAAAAAAAATTTTAAGTATAAGGGCAAATCAATAACCAGCAAAAAAAAAAAGTGGGGGTGTTACACTTGCAATATCTCCATACAGGTAAGGTTCACTTTTCTCAAAAAAAAAAAAAAAAAAAAAAAAAAAAAAAAAAAAGGTATGGTTCACTTTTTACTTTTTTTTTTTTTTCCTTGAGCAAGAAGTAATTAAGGTTCCCTTGATTCTGAAGGGAAAAAAAGAAGTAAAGTTCACTCAAATTTGATCGTAGTAATTATTATTATTTTTTTAGAAAGGATTGTATTAATTAATTTGAAAGCATTCAATAATCAATATACTAATAATAAATATATTTTAAGGCATTCACCGATTGCGAATGGCCAAATAAGTAGTACAAACAATTATAAAAAGAAAAAATAGTACAACCATATAATCACCATAAACGTAATACAACCACAAACCAAATTTTTTTTTTTTTTTTAAATGCTGTCAAAAAGAGAAATACAGAAGTCTCAATCAATTTGGATTCTATATATTTTAGAAATAAATTCATGCATTGCAAAAGTGTAAAGGTATATATATATATATATATATATATATTTTTTTTTAAGAATAAAAAAGGTAAAATTATTGAATAAATAAATCCTAATTACTACTTTTTATCCCAATTATTAAGGAAATTACATTACAAAGAGTTACCTTAGGTAATTTTGTAAATTTTGACGAAATTTCTAAATACTAAAAAAAACACATAGAATTTCTTTATTTATTTAGATATTTTTATTTAAAAAAATACTTACAGATCCCATGAACAGTAACGAAACTCACAGAAAAATTACACAAACGGGCAATGCAAGCTCAAAAACGTATTCAAACTCCACCTAAATATCAGCCAACAAATGGAATCTCTGCCCCAATTACTAAGAAGTTATCATGAACCCCGTTCCTTTTTCCCCCAATATCTCTAAAATGATATGCAGAGAAACTTCTCGTAACAAGTACTGATGACGTTGAGAATTGTCACCAATGAGTCGCACTGTACTCGCGAGTCAACGAACCTGCACAACAAGAACGAACGGGAGAAAAACCCTTAGAGAGCACCGGTGTGGTGCCGGCCAAAAGTTCTCCGAAGGTCAAGTTAGAATTCGTCCCTTGAGTTATTTTTTAAAGGCGTTAGAGAGGGTCAATTAATCTTACCTTGATTTGCGTGAAAGTTACTCCTTTTATAGCAGTGGAGAGGTGGCTTTTCTTCTTGACCTCCAGATCTTTCCAATGTGGGACTCTGATACCATTTCCCTTATTGGATCTTAAGGCTTTTCCAGGCAATAGAGATTTCGGGCTATGGGCCCTTACTATGTCTGTCCATGATGGGCCTTTAGGGAGCGTGGGTCCCGCTTTACACAGACCAAACAGTACCTATCCGTCAGGCCCATTAAGATAGGCCCACCAGACTAAATCTTACCATCTTCAGTTGCCCCCTTCACCCCAATGGTCCGTCTGTTCCAAGGATCAATGGGGTGACGATCCTAATGTAGGGGCATGACGGGTACTTTAATGACGGAATGGATCCGTGAAACAGAAGATTTAAAGTAATAGGCGGACACAACCGTCAGAATGTATGACGGTTTCAGATCTTTAACCGTCAGATAGGATGACGGGTATCTTGCAGTTTCAGACGGTTTCATATAGTCGACGGTTACCATCTACTGATGCGAGCAGACAGGTTAGCATTTATTAGCATGCCACGTGTCAATCTCTGACTGGCCGTTGTATAGGATCGAAGCGTCGCTTCGTCTTCCGTGTATCTCCTATATATATGAGGCGTCTCAATCTCTCATTTTCGCATTTCCAAACAGAAAACGTCTGTCAGAGAGAACCGTCAACCTTGCCAGAGAAGTCCGTCGAGCACTGGTAACCACCAATTACCACAACCGTCAGCATTACTCCGTCAGGTGTGGTAAGTATTTACTTTAATTTCATATTCAAGTTACATTTTCGACCAAGCAATATTGTTAGGCTTAATATACCCGTCAATGTTTTTAAACCCGTCAAGTCTTAGGTTTCATCATTAATTGTAGGAAATGTCTAGTGCGTCAAGTAACCAATCGGTGGTTCGTGACGGGACGGAATACGAGAATGTATACCCGTCCGGTCATAAAGACCAAGATAGTCCAGGCGAAGATAGGAGTCCGTCTGCATCCTCTTCGTCCTCAACAAGTGAGGATGTGGAGAAAATTGAGATAGAGGGTCCTGACGGGAATCAAGCACTGGAGTCCGTCGTAGGTGCTGATGGACTAAGGCAGTTCATCATGTTACCAGAGTGGACAGTGCATAGGTTCACATCCGTCATCCGGGAGAGACATTTCAGTACCTTTAGAACAAATTTTCAGATACCAGACTACATCCCGATCCGTCTTCCCTACGTGTCGGAGAGATGTTATTATGACGGAGTAGAAGGTGTTGGAGTGTACGAGCAGGTGTTGAAGGCTGGACTTCGGTTCCCGCTCTCTACACTCCATAGGGAACTCTTGCATTACCTGGGACTGTCCGTCACCCAGATTTCTCCAAACGCCTGGAGGGTCTTCATAGCAATGGAGATTCTTTATGGCGCAATGTCGAATGGAGAAAGGAGACTGACGGTCCGTGAATTTCTTCACTGTTACCGTCCAGATGAGATTGATAGATCAAGGGGGTTGTACCGTTTTGCTAGTCGAAGTCCCTTGTTGAAGGTCATCTTTGAGACCCCAGACTCAAATAGAGACTGGAAGAGTCGCTATTTCTTCCTGGAGGGTGACAGGTGGATGAACCGTCCAGGAGAGACGGAGTACATGCCCGTCGATACAACTTGGGGGATAATAAACCAAGCGCGTATGCACCCGTCTTGCTTGTTCCTTTTTTATACACCCGTCCTCTATTATGTGCGTATTTTGACCGTCTCTCTTTGCAGGTAGAGGGCGCCCGCAGGTTAGCCTCGAGGAATTTAGTTTCCTTGAAAAGGTTTGTAGAAAAGCTAAGCCGGACGAAAGGACCTGGGCCAAGTTAGTGAATCCAAAGACAATACACTGGTATTGTGACGGTCCAGAACCTACCCGTGAGGCCATTGCTTACGACGAAAGAATACACAAACGTGAGTCCGTCTACTTTTACCCTTGAAATTGAAATTTTACTTTTGAGAGAACATCATCATCCGTCCTGTATTGCAGAAATGGACGACGCCAAGAGAAGAGCCATGATAAAATCTCTAGCCGTCGAGCAAAAGAAGACGGGTGAGATCGTTGTTCCCAGTGTGCCGGGGTCATCGGGCAAGAGGAAGCAGCCACCAAAGTCCGACCGTCCACACAAGCAGCCAAAGGTGTCAATGGAGCCCATCGTGGGCTTGATGGCTGAGGGCCCTAAGGCCGTCAACCAAGTTAAACAGGGGGCCGGTAAGGGCCTAATGCATGCTCCACCCGTCAGCGAGGAGAAGCCCCCTCCCCTTCTTCGTGATGATTCGAAGTTCGCTTTGGAAAAGCTTACGTCCATACTTTCTGCAGAGGACTATGAGGATCTGGGGAATCACTCGACGGAGGCGATGGGAGAGACGGGGTTATTTGCCGTCGGACAGGTAACTTTTCATTATCCTTCAGTGTATGTCCGTTCACTTTCTAGTTTCATTTTTAACACTTCTAATTTTCTTTATTTCAGTCCTTGGTTATGATGAAGGGCTTGATGGACCGTTGCCTCAACCGTGAAGCGGCTCTGGAACGGGTACGGTCAAAACTTGGGAAGACGGAAGAAGAGCTTAGCCAGCTGCACAAGTGGAAGTCCACCATGGAGCAGAAATTTGAACTGTCTGAGAATACAAGAAAGGAGCTTGAACAGAAGACGGAAGAAGCTGGGAAGGTCTTGAAGAGCAGAGCGGACGAGGTGAAAGATCTGAAGAAAAAGCTCCGTCATGCAAAGGACGACGCCGTCAGCGAATATCGCAACTCCGAGTCCTTGTTGAAGGAGCTGGGAGGATCGTTCCTTCAAGGCTTTGACGATGCGCTCCGTCAGATAAAAAAGACCTACCCAGATCTGGACGTGTCCATGATAACACTTACTGACCAAGATCAGACTTCTGCCCTGCCCGTCGCCTCCGAAAATACGGAGGACCTCTTTGGGGAAGAAGCAGCTCAGGGTGACGGAGAGTCCGCTCCGCCGAATGAGGTCGCTGTTGCCGACCCCAAGAAAGCAGAGTAACCCATGTAATTGTTTAGGAGGATCCGTCTCCCTTTTATATACAGTTAATTATTTGTAGACGGTTTGTTTAAAGTTTGATTTTGTATTGAACAATGTTTGATTTTAAGTGTTGATTTGCATAAGCTAATCTGTTGATCCGTCCACTTTAAAAGCTGTTGCTGACTTATATAGTCATGTTGTCCGTCCACCTCGTGGGCGTTTTGGAGCCGTCCGCTTTATTTATGTATGTAATTTTCCCACCGTTTTGGCTGAACCGTCCAATTTATGGACATGTAGAATTATTCACCGTTTTTTAGATGATCCGTCCACTTAGTGGCATAAATACCTCGAACTTATGGAAGTATTGAATTACGTAGGTCCGTCCACTTTGTGGAGGCCATACCGTCCAACTTGTGGACTTGTTTAAATACTCACCGTTTTGATGATCCGTCCATTTCGTGGACATGTAGAATTATTTACCGTTTTAGGTTACCCGTCCACATTGTGGCGTATAGACCGTCTACTTTTACGGACGCGTAGAATTATTCACCGTTTTTAGGTGATCCGCCCACTTAGTGACGTATTAACCGTCCACTTTGACGGGCATGTAGAATTATTCACCTGTTTAGGTGATCCGTCCACTTAGTGGCGTATTAACCGTCCACTTTTACGGACATGTAGAATTATACACCTGTTTAGGTGATCCGTCCACTTTGTGGACTTTTAACTAGCATCCGTTCAATTTGAGGACAATTGTAGTGACATCAAAGTAGACAGAAAATCATACTTGTTTCTAATTGCGTAAAGGAAAAGTGCCTGCCCCCTTGGGCTTAAAAAAGGCACGACTGGATTGTAGCAAAGAAACACATGTTAAAGAAAACTTATAAATAGTTAATAAAAAGCCAAATGGAAAATTGGTTGCCGTTCGCCGTGTTACTATCACTGGTAGTATTTCCTCAAATGCTCCGCATTCCATGGATGTAGTAGCTTCTCCCCCTCTGTAGTCTCCAGGTGGTATGTTCCTTTCCTTTTCCATGCCGTGACTCGGTAAGGTCCTTCCCAGTTGGGGCCGAGCTTTCCCTGTGTAGGGTCTCTAGCTGCGCCCATGACCCTTCTGAGTACCAGGTCTCCCACTTGGAAGTCTCTGTGTCGGACCCTGGAGTTGTAATGTCTGGCCATGCGTTCCTGGTATCTTGCGATCCTTTGCTCCGCGGCCGACCTTACCTCATCTATCAGGTCCAGCTGTAGCCTCATTGATTCGTCGTTCCTGCCTTCATCATGGTTATGAACCCTGTAACTTGTGAGGCCAACTTCTGCGGGGATGACCGCCTCATTCCCGTATGTCAGTCGGAATGGCGTCTCTCCTGTCGGAGTCCTAGCCGTCGTCCTGTACGCCCAAAGTATGCTCGGTAATTCTTCGGGCCATATCCCCTTTGCCCCCTCGAGCCGAGTCTTGATAATCTTTAGCAGGGATCGGTTCGTGACTTCAACCTGGCCATTGGCCTGAGGATGGGCGGGTGATGAGTAGTGGTTTTTTATTCCTAGCTGTGTGCAGAAATCCCTGAAGTGGCCGTTGTCGAACTGCCTCCCGTTGTCCGAGACAAGGACTCTAGGAATACCAAACCTGCATACGATGGACCGCCAGACAAAACTTCTAATGTTCTTTTCTGTGATGGTGGCCAAGGCTTCCGCTTCTACCCATTTTGTGAAGTAGTCAATACCCACTACCAAGAACTTGAGCTGCCTTACCGCCGTTGGGAAAGGCCCCATGATATCCAGTCCCCATTGAGCGAACGGCCATGGAGCCGTCATGGGTGTGAGCTCCTCAGCCGGCTGTCCGATAAAATTGCTGAACCGCTGGCATTTGTCGCAGCTTTTAACGTAAGACTCGGCATCCTTCTGCATGGTCGGCCAGTAGTACCCAGCTCGTACCAGTTTGTGCACTAACGACCGCGACCCAGAATGGTTCCCGCATATCCCTTCGTGTACTTCCCTCATTACGTAGTCTGCCTCTTCAACCCCGAGGCATCTTAGGTAAGGACGGGAGAAACCCCTCTTGTAAAGAATGTCTTTTATCAAGACGAATCTCGCCGCTTGGACTTTTAATTTCCTCGCTGCCTCCTTCTCTTGGGGCAGTAACCCGTCCTTCAAGTATGAAGTTATCTGTGTAGTCCAGTTTCTTTCGGAGCGTATCTCCTGCATATTGTCGGGGTCTATTAGTGGGAAGACTTGAACAAAGGAAAGTACATTACCCGGTGTCGTCACATGTTCTGCTGAAGCGGCTTTGGCTAGGCGATCGGCGAGCTCATTCTCTCCTCTGGGGATTTGGACGACCGTCGCTTTTAGCCCGTTGATTCTCGCCTTCACTTGATCAAGATATCTCTTTAGCCTTTCCCCCTTACATTCATACTCTCCGTTTACTTGATTGGTTACGACCTGCGAGTCGCAATGAACGGCTACACTTTCCGCTCCGGCGGCTTTTGCCAGGTCGAGTCCTGCCGCCACTGCTTCGTACTCTGCTTCATTGTTGGTAATGGGAAAGTCGAGACGGACCATACATTCGATCTTGTCTCCTTCTGGTGACAGCAACACTATGCCGGCCCCTCCAATTCGCCGATTGGAGGACCCGTCGGTGTAGATGCTCCATTTGGGGGGTTCTTCTGCCCCCTTGTCCTCGTCTCGCGTAAACTCTGCTATGAAGTCGGCTACAGCTTGTCCTTTGATGGCTACACGCGGACGGTACTTGATGTCAAACTCACTCAATTCTATTGCCCACAACGTCAGTCGACCCGCGGCTTCGGGATTACTCAGTGCCCTTCGCAAGGGCTTGTCGGTCATTACATTCATGGTATGGGCTTGAAAGTAAGGTTTCAGCTTGCGAGCCGCCGTTATCAATGCGAAAGCGAGTTTCTCCATAGGTTGGTATCTTTCTTCGGCGCCGCGGAGCGCCCGGCTGGCGTAGTATACAGGCTTCTGTGCATTATCCTCTTCTCTAATTAAAGCAGCGCTGACGGCGACAGATGAGACTGCCAAGTAGAGGAAAAGTTCTTCGCCAGGTTGCGATGGACTCAATAGGGGTGGTGAAGATAGGTATGCCTTTAACTCCTCGAACGCTCTCTGACACTCGTCCGTCCACTCGAAGGATTTCTTTAATGTGCGAAAAAAGGGCAGGCACTTGTCCGTGGCTCTCGACACGAATCTATTTAACGCCGCTATCTTGCCGTTAAGGCTTTGTATCTCCTTCACATTTCGCGGGGGTGCCATTTCTAATATGGCTCGGATTTTGTCCGGGTTAGCCTCAATCCCTCTCTGGGATACCATGAAGCCTAGGAATTTGCCTGCCGTTACGCCGAATGCGCATTTTCCCGGATTGAGTTTCATGTTGTAGGATCGTAGCGTACCGAACGTTTCCTTAAGATCTTCGAGGTGGTCTTCCTCCTTCCGGCTCTTCACAAGCATGTCGTCGACATAGACTTGAACATTCCTCCCGATCTGCTGCGCGAACATCTTGTTCATTAGCCTTTGGTATGTTGCCCCCGCATTCTTCAGGCCGAATGGCATTACTTTGTAGCAGAATAGTCCTTGGCTGGTTACGAACGAAGTCTTTTCCTGATCGGCCTCGTGCATGCGGATCTGATTGTAACCCGAGAAAGCGTCCATGAAGCTTAGTAACTGGTGTTGAGCCGTCGAGTCTACTAGGACGTCGACTCTTGGAAGGGGATAGCTATCTTTAGGGCACGCTTTGTTAAGATCGGTGAAATCCACGCACATGCGCCACTTGCCGCTCGCTTTCTTTACCATTACCACATTCGCCAGCCAATCGGGATAGTAGACTTCCCTGATGAGGCTTGCCTCTTGGAGTTTGCGGACCTCCTCCGCTATTGCTTGGTCCCGTTCCGTTGCGAACACTCTCTTCTTTTGTCGGACGGGTGGAAACGAGGGTAATACATTCAATTTGTGTACCATGACGGAGGGATCGATTCCCGGCATATCGTCATGGCTCCAGGCGAACACATCCTTATTGCTCCTCAGGAAAGCTACTAGCTCTTGACGGATTCCGGGTTTGGCAAGCGTTCCGATCTTGGTTGTTCTGTCCGGATTGGAACTGTCAAGAGTTATCTCCTCCAGCTTCTCTGTCGGTTCCGCCACCGTTCGGTGCTCTTCTATGTTCAAGGCCTGGATTTGGTCTTGCATCTCCATCATAGCGACGTAGCATTCTCGTGCGGCAACTTGGCTTCCGCGTAGCTCTCCTACCCCATATTCCGTTGGGAACCTGACCATTAGGGCGTAAGTTGATGTTGACGCCTTCCACGTGTTGAGCGTAGGTCGTCCAAGAATGGCATTGTAGGCGGACGAGCAATCGACCACCAAGAATGTCACGTTCCTGGTGATTTGTTGGGGGTAATCTCCTACTGTCACCCGTAACGTTACTGAGCCCAGAGGGAATACCTTACTCCCTCCAAAACCAACGAGCGGGGCGTCTGTCGGTATTAGCAGGTCCCTATCAATCCTCATCTGCTGGAATGCCGGATAGTACAATATGTCGGCCGAACTGCCGTTGTCGATCAACACTCGGTGGACGTTGTAGTCTCCTGTCCGCACGCTGACGACGAGGGCATCGTCGTGTGGATGGTGTAGGCGCCGTGCATCCTCTTCCGTGAACCCAACAATAGGTTCTTCTCCGTTTGCTATCCTTGGCAGTCTGCTCGTCAACTGGACATTCTGTACCGTCCGAAGGTATGTTTTGCGAGCCTTCTTTGACGATCCGGCCGCAGCAGTCCCTCCGACTATCATTCTTATGTCTCCAATTGGGGGTCTTGGTCGCTCGTTTTCTCGACGGAGGTGTTGTTCCTGTGGGGGTTGATCCGTTCTCCCCTTGTTGACGAACTTCTGCAGCTTCCCTTGTCGGATAAGTGCTTCGATTTGCTGCTTCAAGTCGTAGCAATCGGCCGTGTCGTGGCCGTGGTCACGATGAAAGCGGCAATATTTGTCTCTAGGCCTTTTGCTGGGGTCACTCTTCAGCTTTCCTGGGAACGTCAGGGACCCTTCGTCCTTAATCTGCATTAGGACTTGGTCAATCGGCGCGTTTAGAGGGGTGAAACTCGCGAACCTTCCGCCCATGGGTTTTGGACGTCTGTCCTCCCTTCGGTCTCCCATCCTTCCTTTCTTCCGCCCCTGGTCTTGTCGAGAATCCTCCTGTCGGTCTCTTTTCTTGGGCCTATCTTCTCGCGATAATAGTGCGTCTTCAGCGTTCATATATTTGGTGGCCCTGTAAAGGACCTCCGACATGGTCTTGGGGTCGTTTTTGTATAGGGAGAACAAAAACTTACCCCCCTTTAGTCCGTTTGTGAATGCTGCTACCAATATCTTGTCGTCGGCTTCGTCGATCGAGAGTGCTTCTTTGTTGAAGCGTGATATGTAGGCCCTTAACGTCTCCTCTTCCCGTTGCTTGATATTCATCAAACAAGCCGTGGATTTCTTGTACCGATGTCCTCCGATGAAATGCGTAGTAAATTGAGCGCTTAGCTCCTTGAAGGTGCTGATGGAGTTGGGCGCTATCCGGCTGAACCAAATCCTTGCTGCGCCCTTCAGGGTTGTAGGAAAGGCCCTGCACATAATCGCGTCTGCCACTCCCTGAAGGTGCATCAGGGTCTTGAAGGTCTCTAGGTGATCTAGAGGGTCCTTGACTCCGTCGTAACTATCCATACTTGGCATACGGAACTTATTTGGCAGGGGGAAGGAGTTAACAGCTGCTGTGAATGGTGAGTCAGTCCGGTTGACAAGGTCGTCAAGATCACTTGACACTCGCCCCTTGAGAGCGCTCATCATCACATCCATCTGCTCCTTCATCGCCTGCATCTCCGCGATGATGGATTGTGGGGCAGTGTCCGTCGGGGAAGGGATGCTTATGTCCCGTCTTACTGGTTTGCTCGGGGCGTTACTCCCCTGTGGTCCGTCCTGATTTCTCCTTTCGGCGCTGTTCCCCTCTTGATCCGCTCCTTGGTTACTGACCGCGGCATTCTTTTGGTTCAGCTGCTCTTGTAGGTCGTGGTTTTGCTTGGTGAGGCGCTCTACGGCTGCGGCGAGCGTCCTGACCTGTCTCTCAAGGGCCGTCGTAGGGGCTTCTTCCTGAACGTCATTCGTGGTTGCCATTGAGCGAGTGAGTACCATGTAACTCTTTTGTCTGGGAATCTACGAAGTACTATACGTCTCTCGTTCTTCCCCACAGACGGCGCCAACTGATGACGTTGAGAATTGTCACCAATGAGTCGCACTGTACTCGCGAGTCAACGAACCTGCACAACAAGAACGAACGGGAGAAAAACCCTTAGAGAGCACCGGTGTGGTGCCGGCCAAAAGTTCTCCGAAGGTCAAGTTAGAATTCGTCCCTTGAGTTATTTTTTAAAGGCGTTAGAGAGGGTCAATTAATCTTACCTTGATTTGCGTGAAAGTTACTCCTTTTATAGCAGTGGAGAGGTGGCTTTTCTTCTTGACCTCCAGATCTTTCCAATGTGGGACTCTGATACCATTTCCCTTATTGGATCTTAAGGCTTTTCCAGGCAATAGAGATTTCGGGCTATGGGCCCTTACTATGTCTGTCCATGATGGGCCTTTAGGGAGCGTGGGTCCCGCTTTACACAGACCAAACAGTACTATCCGTCAGGCCCATTAAGATAGGCCCACCAGACTAAATCTTACCATCTTCAAGTACTATACATACACGAATGAAATTGTTACAAGCATTGCATATTCTCCATTAGCGTTTAGCATTACTCTGCCTCTCTTTGCAACAACCCTAAACTCTCTTTGTGTTTTCACAAAATAACTAAATAAACAAAGAAACTGTGTTTTTTAGTCTTCCAGTTCAAACACTCTCTTTTCTCTCCATTAGGCTCCATTGTCATGGCTACGTTGAGGTTTCGAAAGCCTAGCGAGATTGATATATGTGATGAAACACAAGAAGATTGGTGGTCGGCCTCCAAGACCCACAAGCGGAGATGGAGAATGGCTTTCACGGCCATATCTTTCACCAGGCTCCTTTTTTCCTTGTCCAAGAAAGTCCTCGACAATGATGGCTCTCTCTTGCGCACCCTTTCCTACGTTGCCATTGACGTGCCGCGTATCAACGAGGACTCCCCACTTGACAACAAAGCTGTTACATTACTTACTGTTGATCCAACAAAGCTTCGTGACATGGTAAGGGATAAAAACTTTCAGTCTCTAAGTGAGTTTGGAGGAGTTCAAGAACTTGCTTTAATTCTTGAAACTGATGTAAAAAATGGTATCAATGGTGGTGAGGCTGATCTTATTCATAGACAGAATGTTTTTGGTGCAAATAAATATCAAAAACCACCACCAAAAGGGTTTCTAAAATTTGTGTTTGATGCATTAAAAGATATAACTATTATAATATTATTGGCATGTGCTGTACTCTCTCTAGGCTTTGGTATCAAGCAACATGGCTGGAAAGATGGGTGGTATGATGGTGGGAGTATCATTCTTGCTGTCGTTTTGGTTGTTGTTGTGTCCGCAGTGAGTGACTTTAAACAATCAAAGCAATTTCAGAAGCTTTCAACAAAGAGTAGTGATATAAGAGTCGAAGTTGTGAGAGAAGGGAGGCGCCAACCTATATCAATATTTGATGTTGTTGTGGGAGATATTGTGTGCTTAAAGATTGGTGATCAGATACCCTCTGATGGGTTATTCGTGGAAGGGCATTCCTTGAAGGTGGATGAGTCTAGCATGACGGGTGAAAGTGATCACATTGAAATCAAGGAAGGGAATCCCTTTATGTTATCAGGCACAAAGGTCACGGATGGCTTCGGTTTCATGCTTGTCACTTCTGTGGGCATGAACACAGCGTGGGGCGAGATGATGAGTTCAATAAACCGTGATTTGAATGAGGAGACACCATTACAAGTACGCCTCAACAAGCTAACTTCTTATATTGGGAAGATTGGACTGTTGGTGGCTGCACTTGTTCTTCTTGTTATGTTGATTCGGTATTTCACAGGGAACACGAGAGATGACAAGGGAAACAAGGAATTCAATGGCAGCAAGACAAAGTTTGATGATGTGATGAATGTAGTAGTGAGCATTGTATCTGCTGCTGTCACTATCATTGTAGTGGCTATTCCAGAAGGCTTGCCACTGGCTGTTACTTTAACTCTGGCTTATTCTATGAAATGCATGATGGCTGATCATGCTATGGTCCGGAAACTATCATCTTGTGAGACAATGGGCTCAGCTACAATAATCTGCACAGACAAAACAGGCACTCTCACACTAAATGAAATGAAAGTTACAGAGTTTTGGCTTGGAAAGGAAGCAATGAAAGATGACAGTTCTGCAGGTTTGGCAGGTAATATTCTCAAACTACTACAACAAGCAGTTAGCTTAAACACAACTGGTACAGTTTACAAACCACATTCTACATCAGTTCCTGAGATTTCTGGTAGCCCAACTGAGAAAGCAATCCTTTCTTGGGCTGTATTAAATTTGGATACGAGTATTGATGACATAAAGCAGAATTATCACACAATCCATGTAGAGGCCTTCAATTCAGAGAAAAAGAGAACAATGAGAAAACCATTCATACTCATTGGAAGGGAGCTGCTGAAATGATACTGGCAATGTGTTCATCTTATTATGACAGAGAAGGGGTGCTGAAAGTAATGGATGAGGACGAAAGGTTGCAGTTTGAGTCTATTATTAAGAATATGGCACAAAAAAGCTTGAGATGCATTGCATTTGCCTACAAAGAAGTTGAAGAAGAAAGTGGACAAGTTCTTGAGAAGCTTGACGAAAATGGGCTGACATTATTAGGGTTAGTTGGCTTGAAGGATCCATGTCGGCCAGGAGTCAGTGCAGCTGTGGAGTCTTGCAGAGCTGCTGGAGTGAATATCAAAATGATCACTGGTGACAATGTGCATACAGCAAAGGCTATAGCTCTTGAATGCAAGATTCTCAATCCTAATGATGATTTGGGTAATGAAGCTGTAGTTGAAGGGGTGCATTTTAGAAATTACTCACCGGAAGAGAGAATGGAAAAGATTGATAAAATCCTTGTAATGGCCAGGTCATCCCCTTTTGACAAGCTTCTTATGGTACAATGCTTGAAGCAGAAAGGCCATGTTGTTGCAGTCACAGGTGATGGAACCAATGATGCACCTGCACTAAAGGAAGCTGACATTGGGCTTTCAATGGGTATCCAGGGAACTGAAGTGGCAAAAGAGAGCTCAGATATAGTCATCCTAGATGACAATTTTACCACTGTGGTAACAGTATTGAGGTGGGGAAGGTGTGTATACACTAACATACAAAAGTTTCTTCAGTTTCAGCTCACCGTGAATGTTGCTGCCCTTGTTATCAACTTTGTTGCAGCTGTTTCTTCTGGTAAGGTTCCTTTGACTGCAGTCCAACTATTATGGGTAAATCTGATAATGGATACATTGGGAGCTTTAGCCTTGGCTACTGAGAAACCCACTAATGATCTTATGACAAAGCCACCTGTTGGTCGATTGGAGCCACTTATAACCAAAATCATGTGGAGGAATCTCATAGCACAGGCTGTGTATCAAGTAACCATCTTATTGGTTTTACAATTTAAGGGAAAATCCATCTTTGGTGTAAAGGAGAGCATTAAGAGCACCCTCATTTTCAATACTTTTGTCCTCTGCCAAGTATTCAATGAATTTAACGCAAGGAAACTGGAGAAGAAGAATATATTCAAAGGGATACTTACGAACAAGCTGTTTATGGCAATTGTTGGGATCACCATAGTTCTTCAGCTGGTGATGGTGGAGTTTCTGAAGAGGTTTGCCAATACTGAGAGACTGAATTGGGGGCAATGGGGTGTTTGCATTGGACTTGCAGCTTTGTCATGGCCAATTGGTTGGCTTGTAAAGTTCATCCCAGTTTCAGGCAAGCAGTTGGGAAACCAAAGAGCTTCTATGTTCGGAAGCACCAGCCAATATTAGCCCTTAATCAAGTGACAAGTATGTTTTAAGTACTCTTTTTGCATTACCAGAATTCTGTATAAGGTTTCTCAAATTAGGGCATACTTTGATGCAACCTATATTCCCATATAAAAGTAAATAATAAATAAATAAACTGCTCTAGTATGTGGCCAACTAGGCAGGTAGACAGGTTTCGTGAAAGAAGGAAATAAATTTTAGTAGTAACACAGGACATTGAATCAAAAAATTAAAAATACAAGCAAAACATTTGTAATAATATGAAAGATTAGTCAATGAGATCAAATTGTTTGTAATATATAGTAGAGATGAATTATAGTGCTAATGCATGTAATTTGACCGAATACTTACTGTTTAGCCACTGTTATGACATTATTTTGTGTTGCACTCCCAAACTTTGAGTTGTAGTACCACAAACTTTGCCACAACTTTCTTACATGATAATTTGTGATTGACTACCTGCTGATTTTACATAAACCCATCACTTTTTCTCAAACACGCATAACCAGAGAGTTGTAACAAAAGTTATGGCTAAATTTGTGTTACTATATTTTTTTCCAAACTTCACTATCCCACTGAAAGGAGAAAAGGAAAAAGAAAAAAGAAAAAGCTTAAAAGAATGAGAGAAAACCATCATTATAATAGAAGAATGATTGTTCCTTTCATTAGTAGCTTGACAGATAAATGTTGTCATGTCCAGTGTGAACTTCATAGCCATTAAAAGAATGAGAGAAAACCATCATTGACGTGCACAGCCTAAAATTAAGATGACCATGATGTGCATTGTCCTACTAAGGGAAGTGACTAATCCTCTGAGAAGGTCATTCAAGATGAAGATACATTAAGTTTGGCATTGTTCTAATAAAAAAGATCCAACATAATGAATCATTTACACTCCTCAGTGTAAAAAGATAAAGGGTAAGCATTTCAAAACTGTTCTGAATTATTCTTTCTAGACAGGATGGTCTTAGATCTCAAAACCATGCATATAAAGGAAGATATAGAAATTGATTCTACAAAGATGGCCCCCAACGCCCTGCTTTGATTCTGGGAACTTTAACCTCATGAAAAATTTACTCTCTGACATGTTTTGAGTAAAAACCTAAAGAATAAAAAACAAGTTCTGGGTCTGATCATTGGGGCATTGTAAAAGAAATTTTAAGTCAATTTATTGTATTTAATTTGAATAAGTTGGTCATTATGTGTAACATATATACACAAGCATTTGCAAACTTTCATAGTTATAGCATTGCAAGACAATAGAAAAGAGTCTCCCTAGATTTGGCAAAAGCAAAAGACCTCCTAACATAATTCGAATAGGGGCTAACTAGATGTGAATCGGTGCCATAGCCAATAGCAAGGGCTATTGCATGGTGCGATAGCACTTTTAAAGTGAGAGAAAAGTTAAAAAGATAAAAATTTAAATTTCTGATCTAAGTATTGAGATTAATAGTGAACTTTTTAACTTTCAATCCCTTGTGCACCTTCATTTAATTCTCCCTTTTTTTTGGGTCTTTTGCTGACATTCAAACATTAGGAACAGACTAAAAAAAGATACATATTTGCAATTTTACCTAAGCCATTCATCTAATCATAAGAAGATCTTAACAAAAACTTCTTTGTTTTAATGTGAAATAAGATGCTCAACACCATCAAAAGTAATTACACATAATGTGTATTCCAATTAGTACCTTTGTTTTAACTTTTAGTAAATTATTTTATACACAAAATCAATCAGATTCATGGTATAAGTATAACCATTATGAAAAGGGGGAAAATCATAAACCAGATTTATATACGTAGGAATGCTATTATGCTAATGTGAATTTGTGAAAATGACGAAAAGAGAGAACCAAGAGACTTGTAGCTCAATTGATTAACAGTTCTTGGTGTTTCCAACAAAGACATCTTGGATTTAACCCCCAACTATCAAATTATCAAAAATAGTAAAAAAGAGAAAGAAGGTGAGGATGGTGAATGAAAATAACTTTGATATCTAAAACTATTAATATAGAATGTCTAAATTTTTTTTTTCTTTTTTTTTTTTGATAGATAGATAATGGGGGAGGGTACTACAAAAAATGTTTGGACTTTCATTTGAAACCCTATTTAACCTCCCTTGTGAAGCTCCACATAGATGGGACCCACGATATGGCTTAAAGATTCTCTATCCACTTGTGACTTGTCAAGAGAAATGGAAAGGCCCACTGAATTAGCTTTTGGGAAAGGAACTATGATGCCATCCTCTTTTACCTAATTGTGTCTGCAATTACCCTTTATGACGTGTATGTTGTATATATTTCAGAAAAAAATGGAAAAAAGAAAAAAGTAAAAAAAGAAAGATATCTGGATATGCTCTTTTTTCTTTCTTTTTTTTTTTCTTTTTCTTTTGAGAAACTGGACATGCTCATTTGAATTTAACATTAAGGGAAAAAAAATACTTCAACATATACATACCATGGAATGCCCATTTCCTAGAAAAGCTGTCCATTCCAACTTTAAATATAAGGACAATGGCGACAATGAGCAATGCCAAGATGACAAAAATCTGCAATTCAATGGATTTTTGAACCTCCAAGAACAACAAAAACAAAAAGGATAATAACACACTTTCAAGTGCCAGTAGTAAAAAGGAACAGAATTCAAAACATGAAAATCTACATATGGATATATCTTATACAACAAAATTAAAGGGCGAATCTTCATTTATTTTACCTTATGCTTTACAGAGGATCAAATGGCAACTATGTGGAGTTTCAAAAGGGAGGTTGAATGATCTCTTTGAGGAAAAGAACAGGTTCATGATTACCTTTAAAAAAAACCTTGCAAACTTATTCTGCCTATCAAGGCTAGTGTTGTTGAATGACCTGTGTCAAACAGTTATCAGCAACAGAAGCATCTTGGCTGCAACATAATAAATGGTTTGTGTAAAGCATAAGGTAAAAGTGCCAGAGTCAATATCAAGATGATCACTAGAGATACACTCCAAAGCTATAACTATTTAGTACATGATTCTCAAACATCATGTCTAATATGAATTTAAATAATGAAGTAGAAATGAGTATTGTAAATTCAGAAATTGCTTGCCTAAAGAGTAGATTGAAAAGACTAAATCCATTATGATGACAGATCCTACGATTTGGACAGGGCTTAGATGGTACATGCTTGAAGCAGAAACTTCATATTTGTATAAGTCAAAGACCATGACCAATGACATGCCTGCTCTAGCGTGGAAAAGTTGAGTTCAGATACAATTCTTAGATTACAAACCTATACATGTACAGTGTACTTTGCCAGAAAAAAAATTATAAAAAAATCAAAAGTTGTCCAGTTTCATGTCATAATCAAAAGTTGTCCAGTTTCATGTCATAGTCAATGTCCAATTTATTTTGATGGCCAACCCAGAGCACTTGAGAGAGACACTCATAATGGACTCTTTGTAATCCACTGCCATTCAGCAACCTTCCAAACACAGCAAGAGTCAGAAGTTATTTTATATCTAATGTGAAGTTTTTAAACATATATCATTACAATTGAAATTCTTCATTTACCCCAAGAGGTAGCATAATGTGTGTTAGGGACCACCATTGTTGTTAAAAGAATCAAGTGCACTTAAGCACATAAGCCTCTTGAAGCTTAGACACAAAGCGCAGGCACACACCAAATTGAAGTAAAACATACATTTTTCAAATATTATATAAATTAACCTCTAATAAAAATATTAGCATACAATTTAAAAACAAAATTAATAAACCAAAATGGTATATTGCCTGTGAGCTAATTAGATTGTACAATTGTACGAAGTCTGTAAGTTCAAATTTTACATAAACAAGTTATAGAAAGTTTAAAATTTAAATATAACATTTAATATAATCCTCTGGTACTTATGAAGACCAACTATGATAGATATGATCAAATTAAGTGTATGGTTCAATAAATAAAAAAATGCAAAAGGAAAAGGCCAAATAGCACCAAAATAGTAAATTATTCTTTGTATCTTTATGTAGACATTTTTGAGTGTGTGTGTGTAATAAAGCACCTTAAGAATATATTTTTTTCTAACAAGTGAATGGTCCATGACTCCGTGCCATTTCCTTTTAAGTTTTAGAAATTAATTTAGTGATTCATTTTTTTTTTTTTAAAGCATTCCTTTGTGCTTCTTCAAAAAGCATTAGAAAAGTGTGCCTAAGGCATGCTGTATTAAATGAAGATTCTTTAACCAAATGAAGAGCTTAGACCTTGGGGCTTTGAACTTTGAACTCTAAGCACACTTTTTTTAGCAACACTGGGGACTTCTTCTCATGAAGCAGAGGTTACCAATTCAAATGTCTTCTTCCCATTCTCCATGGGTCATAATTCACTTATTGAATTCTAGGGTCCAAGAAGTAAATATATTCCTTCAAAAAAGTAGTTATAATTTGGTTCCTCCAGTTATAAGACAATTGAATGGGATTCCTCCAAAATAATTCTCATTACTTTTTACATGTCCATGCAAAGCTACTTTTTGCCATTGTCACGTTGACAAACCCCATTGTATCTGGTGACCATTTCATCAACCATAAAGTTTAGAGGAGGTTTTATCTTCGTCATACAATAAGTTTAAGAAAACCACTATCAATAGCTTTGACCATCCACAAGTTTTTGTTAGCTTAATTGAAAAGAAAATGGCAGAAAAAGGTAACATACTAACATATATAAAGGAATACTAAGAAACATACCTCTGCCAATACTGAGTTGCTGAAATAAGGGCAATGGAAGGCTTGTATTGGTATTGAAGCTTTGTCCAAAGAATTCGCTTATTAGGAGCATTGCATTTCCTGCTAGCAGTTATGAATATTTCTTAAGCATAGTTAATTAAAAAATAGGATACTAGAATAAAAGGTTCAGTTCTTTTACCACTTCGTCCTTCAACTCTGTTCATAATTTCCGGATGAGTTCTCAGATTTTAGGTTCATAAATTGATGTATATGTCTTGATTCTTTTCATGTGTTTTAAAATATGTGAGTGTTCACTATGTGGTTACGTAACAAAACTATTAGACACTGATTTGAGAATGCAAGTCTAGACTGCTAGGAACCATTCTAGCTACATTAGAATCCAATCTTCATTACGGGTCACAATAAACACTAACTCAAAGAAGTATTGATGTTTTTGTAAAGAAAACAAAACATATTATAGCCAAACTCCAATATTTCATATTCCACATATGTATTGTTCTAAGAATAAAAAGAAAATTATACTGAATACATATTATGAGAGCTTGATGCATCATTTTCCATATTTCACTAAGAAATCTGCTTTCCTAGAAACAATCTGTGACTGATGATCTTGATTTCCCGAGAACTAGTCTGGGACAGGACAATTCAAACAACTTTTTGTAGCCTTCCATGAATATTAATCCAAAAGGTTGTGCATCAATCTGAGCCACAAGTAGGCAGTTAAAACACAGAACCTGCATGCTTAATCAAGTAAATAAACATAATACAAGCCTTAAAAAAAATTAAATCTTTAGGAGTGGAATACCCCAACAACGTAGACATGAGAATAATAGCTTTCATCAAAGAAAAAGATTCACCTAAACAAACAATAGAGAAAAATGTGATGATTACACTTTCTTCCAGATAAACTCACCAGATGGAAAAACAAAAGAATTTGCACATGAAGCAGTCTCTAACAATTTTTTTTTTTTTTAGAAAAGGCCTCTAACAATTTAGGTAGCAACAGACCACAATGCAACAAGCTGAATAAGGAATATAGCAACACATGGAGGACCTGCTACTCATCCTTGGCTTCAAAGCATTTATGATGCAGAGCTCCAACAATCATCTTCAAACCAGGCCAGCAATCAAACCATTGTCTTACATGGACTTAGGCAAACAAGTTTTTAGTAACTAATACTGTCAATTTGTTAGATTTTGTTTTCCGTGGAATTTCAAGAAGAATAGATGTTCAACATACTTCTTTGTCCTTTTTTTCCCTTTTTCTTTTGGGATCAAGGTTTACAAAAGTACACAATTAGTTTGATAAGTAGCTGAATGACTCAAGGACAAGAAAAGAATACTAGTAAAATTGTTGTGAAGCCAAAATTCTGATATGAAGAAGGGCCCAGACTAAGAGTTTATTGACACTACCTACATTGTAGCACTTTTCATTTTTTCTTTGCATTTTATGAATAAAAGATGAGTAACATTACTTCATAGCCTATTTTCATATAGGATCAAGGTATTAAAGCAGCTGGATGACTCGAGAACAAGAAAAAAAGAAAAACATACATAAAGTTTGGCTAAGTTTATTTGCTTAAATGTGAGACAAAATGTAATTTAAGCAAATAAGTTATCTTTTCTTAATAAGTCAACTTATTTGCTTAAAGTTACTTTTTGTGTGAAAGCAAATAAGCTAGCCAAACACACATTGGATCGAATAAAGGCCCATACAAAACATTTTGCATTACTCATCCCTAGCTAAAAATCACAATAAATAAGTAACCAGCAAAGCACAAAGCAAACTTATGGTAGGTTCCCCATCCCTTGCTTCATAAACAGAATTCAACCATCAAATTGTTCATAAAATTAACTATATCCCAGCTAAAGCTCTCTCTTCGGAGAATTGGCCTATGATGCTGATTAAATCTATCTCACTTTGTTTTGATAGGTAAATACAAATCACGTATCCATTCAGGATTAAACCCACATCTTCATCATGTATCCCTTGTTTAAGGGAGGCAGGAAATTCTATGTGGCCCACAAACCAATGACCATGTTGATTATTAATTTTAACAAACATATAAATCACAATGAGGGAGTGATTTAACATTTTTCTTTTTCTCCTAAGATATTGACTAAGTTGGGGTTCAAGTGATTGCCTAGCATTATTGGTGTCCTTTATGGTACCCAAAATCAAGGATTCAAACCCTACTTATCTCTCCACTATTTACCTAAAAAAAAAAGATAACAAAGTTATTTATTTATTTATTTTTTTAAATTATTCATTAGTTAGGAAGGGAGAATTTAAATTCTGAATGTCTTCGTTGGAAACACGAGGTACTGGTTAAGCTACAAACTTCTAGGCATAACAACAATGTTCTGAACATACAAAATATGGGTATTCCAAAGCCTGATAATGTTGCTGACTACCTATATCATCCACCTAAATCTTGTGTTCTGCATGTAATTCATTCCTCAAAAAGTCTCAGTTGAGAGCTCATGATCTTAAAGTTCCCAATTCATGAAAAAAAAGGGGGGGGGGGGGGTGATGAAAGATTCAATAATAGAGAACTAAGTTTCTGTAAAGATCACAGAGAGAACAAGTGTATATGAACAATCACAAGGAAGAGAAAGTGCAAGAAAGTTATGGCCTGTTTGGAAGTTTTAAAAAGGAGGGGGAGTAGATTAGAGGAAGGGAGAGTAATTCAATTACATTATTTCGAAGTTTTTTAAGGAATGAGGGGGAGGAGTTTGGAGAGGTTTGGAGGGGTTTCAACCACCTCTAACCCCTCATTTTTAATTCTCCCAAATTGGAGAGATTTGGAGGGAGAGTAGAATAGATAAATTATTGACTAGATAAATTTCTCAATTTACCCTTTCTAAATTAATAATAGACCAATATTGCAAGTCTATTTTCAAATAAGGGTAAATTTGTCTATTTTAATTATTTCTTCTCCTCTCCATCCTAATTTTTAAAACATCCAAATAAGGGGAAGGGCTAATTACTCCCTTCCCCTTTACTAATTTTAAAAACATCTAAACAAGGTAGAGGGGAAACATTCCCCTCTACTCTCCTCCCCTCTACTCCCCTCTACTCTCCTCCTTCTCTAAACTTCCAAATAGGCCATTAAGAGGAGAGAGAGAGAGAGAGAGAGAAGAATGTAGAAACTTCTATTCAATTCCAAAGAATTCTTGCATACATTACATTAGTGCCCACAGAGTGGTTTATATACAACAAGAATAAGCTAAGCCATTAAGTTAAGCTCCCGATATTTGGGGAGTTAGTTACACTGCACTAGCTGAATTAGTTACGCTGCTCTAACTGAGTTTTGCGCCAAGACTGAACTGCCAATTGACACAGATTAGAGTGATGTGCACTGTTTCATTAAAGCACCTGAGAGAGTCAACACATAAGTGAAAACGGTGCATTTGATTACCCAATATTATGTAAAATGAAATGGTGCGTTTTCTTCACATATAATCTTCTTCTTCTTCACAGGCCTGGAATTGGAATTGTGTAAACATGTTTTGTGTGAGGATCAAGACAAAGATGGCCTTTAGAGTGAGTAGGATATCCAATGAAGATACCTTCCCTAGTCCTAGGTTCAAGCTTGTGATCAATGTAAGGTCTAAGATTGGGATAACAAGCACAACCAAAGACTTTAAATTGAGACAGGTCAGGTGAGGTGGAGTAAATGGTAGACCAAGGAGATTGCCAATCAAGAACAGAGGTGGGAAGCACATTAATCAAAGAAATAGCAATCTGCACTGCAAAAGTCCAAAAGGAATATGATAAAGAAGCCTGAGATAAAAGAGTAATGGCAGTCTCTATGATATGCCTGTGTTTCCTCTCTACAACCCTATTTTGTTAAGGTGTATAAGGACATGATATATGATGAGCAATACCATGGTTGGACAAATAAGCTTTAAACTCATTAGAAGTAAATTCTCCTCCTCCATCAGACATAAAGGTCTTGATTTTCAAGGAGAATTGATTGGCAACCATAGCATTGAAATGAACAAATTTAGTAAAAGCTTCAGATTTGGATTTAAGCATATAAAGCCAAATAAACCTAGAGTAATGATCAACAAATAAAATGTAATACTTATAACCATTGACAGAAACAGCAGATGCAGGACCCCACAAGTCAGAATGCACAAGTTCAAAGGGAGAAGAAGCTTTAAAATCAGAATGTGGAAATGAAAGATTGTGCATTTTACCATACAAGCAGTGAGTACAAGTGTGATCCTTAACATTATTATTCTGTACAGATCTGACGTTAGGAAATAAGCAATGGAGAGCTTGATCATTAGGATGACCAAGTCTCTTATGCCAAAGAGTCTTATTAAAAATAGGTGATCTAGAAGTGGTATTACAGGCCTTAGATGACAAGAAAAGTTGAGAAGCCTGATGAGGATAGATGGGGTAAACACCACCTTCACTCCTGTCCTGGTAGAGAATTTTTCCCGTGTCCAGGGCCTGGATTGAAAGAATATTTTCATCAAAATAGCACCAGCAGTTATTGTCATGACATATTTTTTGAACAAATGCAAGATTAGAGGCAATGGATGGAACTCTAAGTACATTATGAAGTTGAAGACCAGAAGAAGAAGAGGGAATAAGGGCTGTACCTATATGTGTAATAGGTAATGTCTGACCATTACCAACAGTAATATGATCTTGAGTGGTGTATGGCAAGTTGAGCTGGTTAAGACTAGTAGTCACATGATCGGTGGCTGCACTGTCAGCAAGCCAAGGTTGATCTTGAGTGAAGCTGGCATTTGAAGCAGTAGCCATTGCTGCAAGCTTTGCAGGTGGATGCTTGCCTTGATAGGCATAGTCCATCCTATGATAGCAGTCCACAGCCAAATGACCAAGTTTTCCACAAATTTGACAAATAGGCCTATCTGATTTTGCACCACAAGAACTGGATTAACCTTGTTGGAAATGATTGAATGGACTGAATTGTTGAGATTGACCATTTGATCCTCTACCACCTCTGCCTTCTCTATTATTGAAGTTTCCCCTGCCTCTTCCTCTATACTGATTTTGATTATAGCCATTGCCATTAGATTTCTGATTAGTCAATGCAGCTAAGGCAAAGATTGAGTCTTTAACATCTAATCCTTCATTGAGAGACTCTTCTTCTGCATTTAGCATAGTAGAAAGTTCATCAAACCTAAGCTGAGTGCTCCTAGTTCTGATTGCAGATCGGAATGCATTATACTCCAACAGAAAGTAATTTATCCCCAACAACTTTGATTTTCTGAAGATAAACATCAACAGTATCGTTTCCTTTCCTCAAATTATGAAGCTCACTCTTAAGATTCATGATGTGAGACCTTGACACTGAGGAAAACCTATTTTCAAGCACCTTCCATGCTTCAACAGCAGAAGCACATCCAACAGTGAGTGCTAGTACAGATGGAGACAAAGTTGAACTTATAAAGGTAAGCAAAGCTTTTTTCCTTTGATTTCCAGATCAAGAAATCTGGATTCCAAACTATATAATTGGCATTATCTAACTTCACTGTCATCATATTTAACATATTAGACAGAAGTAAGAGAGGCTGATTTACCAGATGACATTGAAGAAGTAGATGAGGACGAAGCCGTTGTTGAAGATTGATTCGCGGCAGTAGTTGCGTGCTCTGCTACCATGATGAAAGATTCAATAACAGAGAACTAAGCTTCTGTAAAGATCACAGAGAGAACAAGTGTATATGAACAATCACAAGGAAGAGAAAGTGCAAGAAAGTTAAGGAACGAGAGAGAGAGAGAGAAGAATGTAGAAACTTCTATTCAATTCCAAAGAATTCTTGCATACATTACATTAATGCCCACAGAGTAGTTTATATACAACAGGATTAAGCTAAGCCATTAAGTTAAGCTCCTGATATTTGGGGAGTTTGTTTACACTGCACTAGCTGAATTAGTTTCACTGCTCTAACTGTGTTTCGCGCCAAGACTGAACTGCCAGTTGACACAGATTAGAGTGATGCGCACCGTTTCATTAAAGCACCTGAAGGCTGAGAGAGTCAACACATAAGTGAAAACGGTGCGTTTGATTGCCCAATATTATGTAAAATGAAACGGTGCGTTTTCTTCTTCTTCACAGGCCTGGAACTGGAACTGAGTTCAACAGGAGTGATGTTTGTTAACAATTTAACTGTTTCAAATGAAGGGTGTTACAAGTTACAAGTCTGCACAGGAAGATGAAAATTCGTTTTCGATGTGTTTATACAGTGACTTGAAAGTAGTGGGCCTTTCTTATAAATTTCTCTTTGCAACAGAAACACAGAATTTATCAAACTTGTTTTCTATAGAAATGCAAATAAGCAGATTTCTATTTTTCATTCACAAGAATGAATATAGAGAAAGGAATTTGAACGTGGCTAACCTTAATGCCTTGTGCTCCCAATGTAAAATGTCATGATAAAACACATCATTTTTGTGAGATGAGATACTATTGTCTAGTGCTCCCAAAGTATCCAATAATTTTGTTCAATCGTGCATTTGTTTGCATGGAGGAGAGGAAAGGGAATGGAGTGTTTTTTAAACTTTAAAATTTTAAATAATCTTGTTTTAATGGGAGATAGGGAGGAGGGAGGGAAATCTTATTTTTTATTTCCCGAATTTGGAGTATTTAAAACTATTAAATTGCTTTTCACATTACACATGAAAAGGAAAATCTATCATTTTTCTTATTAAACAATAAGGTCATGGAAATAATTTTATTTTATTTTTCACAATTAGTGATTATATTTTGTTACCAAATAAAATATGGGGGTTTTCTAAAAATAAAATAAAATGTGAGTTATATTAATCAGTGCTCTTAAAGCAATTGTTAATAAATTATTTTTAAAAAGTTTAAATACCACTTTTTATGGAAAATATAAAAAACTGTCAAAAAATCATTTGCTTTTTTCTTTTCTAATAGAAAATTTTCTACAAATATATCATAAATCAATGTTCTTAGGATATCCGTTAATTTTTCCCTTAATATATTTTAGATACTAACTCATTTTACTGTAATTTGGCACAAAATTTGGAAACTTATTATAGATCACATGCTTCAAAACCCGTGACAGATGGTCGCTAATTTAAGGAACAAATGATTTATGAGTGGTGGGTCAATTACATGATTGTACAGCAATGAATACCTCATATTCGAGTAATGTTAAAAAGAACCGGTGTAAATTATTATAGATAGGGGTTGTTTCTTGTTTGATCAAAGATAAGGCAATGAATTTTCAATCGGTCTCAACATTTAATTAGAAGTTGTGATAATTACATACTGTGTAAGTGGCACAAAACTAAAATTGTGTTTTGAAAACACGATTTTAGTTGGAGTATGTACAAGTACAATGGTATGTGACTTAGAGGGTGTTCAGTACATGCACTTAAAAACTGAAAACATGTGTTTGAAAACATGTATGAAAATACGTGTAGGTGAAAAAGTGTGTAAAAATACGTGTAATGTTATTTAAAAACTGAAAACATGTGTTTGAGTAGGTTTACCAAACGAGGTTAGCATGTGAAACAATAATTAGCATTAGCATTTAGTTACTGCCATTTACTTAGCATCATACCATCATCTAGTTGAACAAGTTCACAAAATCTATTACCTATATAAAAAGGGCGAGGATCTCTATTTACGTATAGTGCCTTTGGTTTGATCAATTTGGTAAGGCAAAAACTCACCATTTCATGCTAGCTTTGTAATTTGTTTAAGCCAGCCCTTTTTTTCCCTTCTCTTTCTTTCTTCCATTTAGTACACTCATTTGGTTTGATCTCATTTTATGTTTTCTATTGTTTAATACATAAAGTCATGTTTATTACACACACTCTTTCATACAAACTTACACGTTGAAATCATAACTTCAAGTCACAGTCTTTCAGTGCATTTTGCGTTTGTGTATAAATTTGTGTGAAAGAGTGTGTGTAATAGTATTTATCCTAATATTTATATATGCAAACACACTGTTGTTATACTAATACAATAAATAAAAGGTACCCTAGATTTTCCAAAAATGCCCCCTCCCCCCTCTATTTAATGTTAAAATTTTAAAATATTAAGTAAATTTTAGGTGACGGCCCCCTTTTATTAAAAAAAAAAGTATAAATGATTTTTAATTTATTGTTATCTCTTTTATTTTTCCTTTTAATATTGACTTTTTCGTCATATATAAGTCATTAATTTTATGAGCATTTAAAGTATAAGTTAATAAAAAGGAGTGGGTTCCAGTTAACTCAACTAGTAAAATCTCTGATAGTTGTATAAGAGATTTAGAGTTCAATCCCGCCTACACCACCAAAAATTGATTGGTGTCTTGGTCTGATGATAAAGAGCTATTATCTAGAACGGATGCCATAGGATGAAACTCTCTCAAAAAAAAAAAGTTAATAAAAGGGTAAATTGTAAATTACACCCCTGAAGTTTAGGGGTGATTGGATTTTACACCCTGAAATTTCAAATTTTGAATTTTACTCCTTGAAATTTGGTGATATTTGAATTTTACACCCCAATGTTTCAAAATTTAGATTTTACCTCTAATATTTTTGGAGTGTTTAGATTTTACTCCCTAAAGTTTTAAAGTGTTTAGATTTCACACCTTAAAGTTTCAGAATTTGGGGGTGTAAAATCCAAACACCCCAAACTTCAGAAGGTAAAATCTAAATTCTAAAATTTCAGGGTATAAAATCTAATCACTCCCAAA
The DNA here is from genome assembly GCF_001633185.2 of Quercus lobata. Taxonomy (NCBI): domain Eukaryota; kingdom Viridiplantae; phylum Streptophyta; class Magnoliopsida; order Fagales; family Fagaceae; genus Quercus; species Quercus lobata. The sequence continues at coordinate 32,912,145 of NC_044914.1, read as the reverse complement.
CTTTAGGGATGTAATTTGCAATTTACCCTAGTGGGAACACTTCTTGTATTAAGCACTTTTTGTCCGCTTTAGGGAGCCAGTCCCTCACGGTTTTGTCACGAAGGGGTGGGAGCTCAGGATTTTCACCCTTTGGGCTTGACACCCAAGTCCCACATCGCCTAAGTAACCCTCCCACTCATAGTTTATAAGCTTCTGGAGCGACCATGAGTGTACCACTACTCAGCACCCCTTTGGGCTTGACACCCGAGTCCCACATCGTCTAAGTAACCCTCCTACTCATGGTTTATAAGCTTCTGGAGCGACCATGAGTGTACCACTACTTAGCACATGTTACTTAGGCGATGTGGGATTCGGGTGTCAAGCCCAAAGGGTGAAAATCCTGAGCTCCCACCCCTTCGTGACAAAACCGTGAGGGACTGACTCCCCAAAGCGGACAAAAACTGCTTAATGCGGGAAGTGTTCCCACATTAGTCTTTATCAAAAGATTTTTGTTGTTTTCTAAAAATAAAGTCATACACATTTATATAAAAAATTAAAACTACTAGAATATAATGATACATTTGATTTGGCCCCCTTCAGAAAATTTTCTAGCTCCACAACTGCTTGGACATCTATGTTGGACTTTTGTTGTTCGATAAGCTATAAAAAGCTGGCTGGGGGAGAGGGGCAGCCAGTATTTTTTTTTCCCTTCCAATATGTAATTTTCCGGAATTATAAGGTGAATAATTAAAATTTTAAAATACAACAAACGTTATAGCATATTTTTGCCACCAGAAATGTATGGGTTGGAACTTGGCATTCAAATTATAGATCTCGCAGGATTTTTGCATTTTTAGTACAGTAATTAACTAACAACTAAACAAAATTGCGTGATTTTAAATAGATTGGTCTCTTTCTATTTTTTGTCCAATGATAGAGTAAGCATTAACACCAATCTAGTGAAAATAATGTTTCAATAAGATAATAGCTAGTCTTCTAATACAAGCATGTAGGGGTGTTCACCAAACCGCATAAACCGCACAAACCGCAAAAACCGCACCAAAACCACCTGCAAAATGGCATAACCGCACCGCACCGCAAGTAATAGTGCACCACACTGCACCCTCTTTATATATTAATATATTTATTTATTTTTAATATTAAATATATTATTAATAGTTTAATAACCCTAGTTTAAAAAAAAAAAAAGTTTAATAACTCTAGCAAGTGTTGACTAAAAAAGCCAACCCAAAATAAAGAAAAACTAGCTCAATAATTAAAAACTTGGCCCAAAAAAGGGAAAAATTAGTTTTGGGCTGAGTAGGAAAAGCCCAAAATTTGGAAAATATACCGACTTCAAACCGCATCTTATACATAGTATCGCACATGTGACCATAAAAATGAGGTGTGGTGCGGTTATGGTTTTGGTTAAACTCTAAACCGCATTACACCACACCACACTACACATGTGACCGCAAAAACAAGATGCGGGTGCAGTTATGGTTTTAGCTAAACCACATCGCAAAGTGCGGTGCTAAAAATGGCCTAAAACCACACCGCATCGCACCGCGAACACCCCTACAAGCATGCATCAAACTCAATACTTTACGTTTCAAAGTTAACATGCGAACAATACCTCTCTCTCTCTCTCTCTCTCTCTCTCTCTCTCTCTCTCTCTCTATATATATATATATATATATATATCAACAAACTAACTTTGATTATTGTTAATGCTTTCTCATATGAATCTCTCAGATACTATTCATCAACAAACTAAATTTAATTACTTTCTCCCAAAAAAAAAAAAAAAAACTAAATTTAATTATTGCTAATGCTTTCTCATCTGAATCTCTCTCTCTCAAATACACATTCAATTCCAAAGTTGCTGAGGTCGCCACCGCTGCTTCTTTGAGATTGTACTGAGCTCTGACTAGTCCATCTAGGTCACGATCTGGTTCGCAATGGGTGGGGGTAGAATCTTATTAATAATATATATGCCAAAATAGAGCGCTTAACATATTTATATTCATAGTCCGAACAATTCAGAATTAATTAGAAGTCTTCAAAGGTATATTCAGAAATTTTCTTGGAAGAAATTTTTTAATGCTAAGAGCTTTGTAAATCAGTAGTATTGCTTGTTCTCTTTTTCGAACAAAACCAAGGTTTAAATCATTTGTTCCTAATATTATAGTTATTGAATTATAATAAAAAAAAATAGTAAAAAAAAAGAAGAAAGAAAGAAATGTTCCAATTTGAAAACCAAGAATAACAACTAAATAGGGCAAATCAATATAACCCGCGCAAAAAAAAAAAAAAAAAAAAACCGGGTGTGTTACCAATTTTCCATAAAAGTAAAAAGTTCACTCAAATTTGATTGTATTAATTAAATTGAAAGCATTCAATATACATAGATATTTTAATGTGCACCCATTGCCCATGACCCAATAGGTAGTCCAACTACTCACAGTTTTTTCTCTTTGGCAAGGAAGGCGTGAATGCTACAATTACTCGGAAAATTACCAATATATATATATATATATATATATATATATATTCAATCAATTAAGATTCTATTTTCAAAATACAGTTATAGTTTTAAAAAAGCATAAATGGTAAAAATATTGAATACATCCTTATTTTCCTATAATAAAATAACAAAGAATCACACACACCGTGTAAACCTTATCTACAAAAATAAAAAAATCAATAATCATTTATAAAATAAATAAATAAATAAAATCTATCTCAATTATTAAAGAGCTTATATTACAAAGAATTATACAAAGTAATTCTATCTTGTAAATTTCAGAAAAGTTACATATATCCTTATAATGTGTAATAAAATCTGTCACAAAAATTACTAAGAAGCTACAGTGAACCTTCTTAGCTTACGCTATATAAACAAAGAAAATTGGCACACGTAGTACAATTCACCATGAGCTCTTAGCATTGGCTCTCTCTCTCTCTGGAACCCTTTTATTATCCCAAGCTCTATTTGTATTTTCACTAAAAAAAAAAAAAAAAACCGGCTGTGTACCAATTTTCCATAAAAGTAAAAAGTTCACTCAAATTTGATCGTATTAATTAAATAGAAAGCATTCAATATACATAGATATTTTAATGTGCACCCATTGCCCGTGACCCAATACGTAGTCCAACTACTCACACTTTTTCTCCTTTAGTGCTACGCAAGGAAGGCGTGAATGCTATAATTACTCGGAAAATTACAAAAAAAAAGTTTCAATCAATTAAGATTCTATTTTCAAAATACAGTTATGTTTTACAAAACCATAAATGGTAAAAATATTGAATACATCCTTATTTTCCTATAATAAAATAACAAAGAGTCACACACACCACGTAAACCTTATCTACAAAAATAAAAAATCAATAATCATTTATAAAATGAAAAAAAAAAAAAAATCTAACTCAATTATTAAAGAGCTTATATTACAAAAAGTTACATATTACACACAGTAATTTTATCCTGTAAATTCCAGAAAAGTTACATATTACACAGAATAATCTTATCTTGTAAATTTCATGGAAGTTACATATAACCATGAAATTTACATATAACCATATAACACGTAGTAAGATCTATCACAGAAATTACTAAGAACTTACAGTGAAACTTCTTAGCTTACACTATATAAACAAAGAAAATTGTCACACACTGTACAATTCACCATAAGCTCTTAGCATTGTCTCTCTCTCTCTCTCTCTCTCTCTCTCTCAAACCCTTTTATTATACCAAGCTCTATTTGTATTTTCATTAAAAAAAAAAAAAAAAAAACCCTTATTTGTTCTTCTTGGACTACGAGTACACAGTAACAAACTCACTCTCTAATCTCTATTAGGTTTCATTGTTATGTCTACTTTGAGGTTTCGAAAGCCTAGCGAGATAGGTGATGAAGGACAAGAAGACTTGTGGTCAGTCTCCAAGACCCACAAACGGAGATGGAGGATGGCTTTCACGGCCATATCTTTCACCAGGCTCCTTTTTTCTTTGTCCAAGAAAGTCCTTGACAAGGATGGCTCTCTCTTGCGCACCCTTTCCTACGTTGCCATTGACGTGCAGCGTATCAACGAGGACTCCCCACGTGACAACAAACCCGTTTCTTTGCTTACTGTTGATCCAAAGAAGCTCCGCGATACGGTAAGGGACAAAAACTTTGAGTCTTTGAGTGAGTTTGGCGGGGTTAAAGAACTTGCTTTAATTCTTGAAACTGATGTAAAAAACGGTATCAATGGCTGTGAGGCTGATCTTATTCATAGACAGGATGTCTTTGGTGCCAACAAATACCAAAAACCACCACCAAAAATGTTTCTAAGATTTGTGTTTGATGCATTTAAAGATACGACTATTTTAATATTATTGGCATGTGCTGTTCTCTCTCTTGGCTTTGGTATCAAGCAACATGGTTGGGAAGATGGGTGGTATGATGGTGGGAGTATTATTCTTGCTGTCTTTTTGGTGGTTGCTGTGTCTGCAGTGAGTGACTTTAAACAATCAAAGCAATTTCAGAAGCTTTCAACAAAGAGTAGTGATATAAGAGTGGAAGTTGTGAGAGATGGGAGGCGCCAACCTATATCGATATTTGATGTTGTTGTGGGTGATATTGTGTGCTTAAAGATTGGTGATCAAGTTCCCTCTGATGGGTTATTCTTGGAAGGGCATTCTTTGAAGGTGGATGAGTCTAGCATGACTGGTGAAAGTGACCACATTGAGATCAATCAAGGGAATCCCTTTATGTTATCAGGCACAAAGGTCACAGATGGCTATGGTTTCATGCTCGTCACTTCTGTGGGCATGAACACTGCATGGGGTGAGATGATGAGTTCTATAAATCGTGACTTGAATGAGGAGACGCCATTGCAAGCACGCCTCAACAAGCTAACTTCTTATATAGGGAAGATTGGTCTGTTGGTGGCTGCACTTGTTCTTGTTGTTATGTTGATTCGGTACTTCACAGGGAACACTAGAGATGACAAAGGAAACAAGGAATTCATTGGCAGCAAGACAAAGTTTAATGATTTGATGAATGTAGTAGTGAGTATTGTCTCTGCTGCCGTTACTATCATTGTGGTGGCTATTCCAGAAGGCTTACCTCTGGCTGTTACTCTAACTCTGGCTTATTCAATGAAATGCATGATGGCTGATAATGCTATGGTCAGAAAACTATCTTCTTGCGAGACAATGGGCTCGGCTACAATAATCTGCACAGACAAAACAGGCACTCTTACACTAAATGAAATGAAAGTTACAGAGTTTTGGCTTGGAAAGGAAGCAGTGAAAGATGACACTTTTGCGGGTTTGGCAGGTAATATTCTCAAACTACTACAACAAGCAGTTAGCTTAAACTCAACTGGTACAGTATACAAACCACATTCTACATCAGTTCCTGAAATTTCTGGTAGTCCAACTGAGAAAGCAATTCTTTCTTGGGCTGTGTTTAATTTAAATACAAGTGTTGAAGCAGTAAAGCAGAATTATAACATAATCCAGGTAGAGGCCTTCAATTCAGAGAAAAAGAGAAGTGGGGTTTTGGTGAAGAGGAACAATGAGAAGACCATTCATACTCATTGGAAGGGAGCTGCTGAAATGACATTAGCCATGTGTTCTACGTATTATGATAGAGAAGGGGTGCTGAAAGTAATGGATGAGGAAGAAAAGTTGCAGCTTGAGACTATTATTAAGAATATGGCACAAAAAAGCCTAAGATGCATTGCATTTGCCTACAAAGAAGCTGAAGAAGAAAGTGGACAAGTACTTGAGAAGCTTGAAGAAAATGGGCTGACATTATTAGGGTTACTTGGCTTGAAGGATCCATGTCGGCCAGGAGTCAGTGCAGCTGTGGAGTCTTGCAGGGCTGCTGGAGTGAATATCAAAATGATCACTGGTGACAATGTGCATACAGCAAGGGCTATTGCCCTTGAATGCAAGATTCTCAATCCTTATGAGGATTTGGATGATGAAGCTGTAGTTGAAGGGGTGCAATTTAGAAATTACTCACCTGAAGAGAGAATGGAAAAAGTTGACACAATCCTTGTAATGGCCAGGTCATCTCCTTTTGACAAACTTCTTATGGTACAATGCTTGAAGCATAAAGGTCATGTGGTTGCAGTTACAGGTGATGGAACTAATGATGCACCTGCACTAAAGGAAGCAGACATTGGGCTTTCAATGGGGATCCAAGGAACTGAAGTGGCAAAAGAGAACTCAGATATAGTCATCTTGGATGACAATTTTACCTCTGTGGTAACAGTATTGAGGTGGGGAAGGTGTGTATACACTAATATTCAAAAATTTCTTCAGTTTCAGCTCACAGTGAATGTTGCTGCCCTTGTTATCAACTTTGTTGCAGCTGTTTCTTCTGGTAAGGTCCCTTTGACTGCAGTCCAACTATTATGGGTGAATCTGATAATGGATACATTGGGAGCTTTAGCCTTGGCTACTGAGAAACCCACTAATGATCTTATGGAAAAGCCACCTGTTGGTCGATCGGAGCCACTTATAACAAGAATCATGTGGAGGAATCTCATAGCACAGGCTGTGTATCAAGTAACCATCTTATTGGTTTTACAATTTAAGGGAAAATCCATCTTTGGTGTAAAGGAGAGCATTAAGAGCACCCTCATTTTCAATACTTTTGTCCTCTGCCAAGTATTCAATGAATTTAACGCAAGGAAACTAGAGAAGAAGAATATATTCAAAGGGATACTTACGAACAAGCTGTTTATGGCAATTGTTGGGATCACCATAGTTCTTCAGCTGGTGATGGTGGAGTTTCTGAAGAGGTTTGCCAATACTGAGAGACTGGATTGGGGGCAATGGGGTGTTTGCATTGGACTTGCAGCTTTGTCATGGCCAATTGGTTGGCTTGTAAAGTGCATCCCAGTTTCAAGCAAGCAGTTGGGAAACCAAAGAGCTTCTGTATCCTGAAAGACCAGCCAATATCAGCCCTTAGCCTAATGACAGGAATGTTTTAAGTACTTAGCTTTCATTTGTTTCTCAAATCAAGTTTATGTAAATATTCAATTTGATTTCTAGCTGTTTGCCTCATCATGTCATGAATGGAATTTTCTTGAATAGAAGATGAAAGATATTCATTCAATATGCCTATGGAGATTTGCTATTATTTTCAGTTTAGAATTCATACTGCTCTCAAGTTGATATATAAAGTAACTGCTTAAGATGCAACCAGTAAACTACCTTGTGGATGAAGACTGAAAAAAGTCATTTTCCAAGGTTGCGATATATATCATATAAGTAAATAACTAGTTCTCTTTTTGCACTAACAGAATTTTGTATAAGATTTCTCAAACTAGGGTACACTTTGATGCAACCTATTTTCCCATATAAAAGTAATTAATAAACAGCTCCAGTTTGTGGCCAACTAGGTAGGTATACAGGAGAGGGGGAAAATAAGGAGAAGAATCCAGAAGAATGTATTCACACAGGTCATTTCTAAGAGTTACAGTTGAAGAAGGAAAGAAATTTTAGCAGTAACACAGGTCATTGAATCAAAAAAATAAAAATAAAAATGCAAGTGCGTGTGCGCGCGCGCGCGCACACACACACACACACACATATATATATAAGAAAACATTTGTAATAATATGGACCTAATGCCTTGCATGAAATTATGGGCACTTTAACCTCATGATAGGTTTTCTCTTTGACACGTTTCGAGTAGGCATAATAAAAAACAAGTACTAGGTTTGCTTATTGAGGCATGGTAAAAGAAATTTTAAGTCAATTTATTGTATTTATGCATTATGTGTATACAAAAGCATTTGCAAAGTTTCATAGGTATAGCATTGCAAGCCAATAGAAAAGAGTCTTTCTAGATTTGGCAAAAGCAAAATAGCTCCTAACTTAATTCTAATGGGGGCTTAACCGGATTTAAAATTTTAAATTGGTGCAATAGTCAATAACAAGGGCTATTACACTGTGGAATAGCACTTAAATGTGAGAGAGAAAAGCTAAAAAGTTAAAAGATTAAAAAAAATTTGTGATCCAAGTATAGAGATTAAAAGAGAACCTTTTTCTTTTTAATCCTATCCCGAGGCCAACCTGACTTGAGAAGGGCGGTAAACAAACAAAGCTATTTATAAACAACTCGAGCTTCACTTGGAAAAAGGCTAGTTTATGTTCATTTGTTTAGCAAACATCCCAGGGTCAAGCCCAAATATAAACTTGACTATTAAACAAGCCAATTTGAATCATAATAATGTGTTCTTGAATAAGCTCATGAACATGAGACTTAATTTAACTATATCTTTTCCTCAAAAAAAAAAAAAAAATTATATTTAATATTATATTTTTATATGTATGTTTGTGTAAAAGTATACGGCTTGAAATTAGATTGTATAAGTTTGTAAATAAGTTCATATGACATCAAAGTATTATTTATAGTTTATTTGATTATAAAAACGGTCCATTTGTAGTAAAAATTCATAAGTTTGTGAAGGAAAAAAAATAAATTTAGTCATTGTTTTACTATATATGGAAAAAAAAAAAGTTAATCAAGTAACTCATAAACAACCTTAAACTTGTTCAACAAGAAAATGAATCAAGGTTGAACATGTAATATTGTTTGGTGACCAGCTCAAGCTTGACTTGTGTTCAAAATAAAATAAAATTAACCAGTCTGAATTTTTAATTTTGACTTGGCTCAGTTTGTTTACAGCCATACTACTGAGCCCACTCTGGCCTTGTGGACCCCTCTGGAAGTGTGTGCGTGTCAGTGTGTGTATATGTACCTTTAAATTTTTATTTTATTATTTTTTGATCTATGGCTGAAATTCAAAAGTAGGAAAACTAAGACAAATAGACTTGCAATTTTACCCAAGGCATTCATCCAATCATACAAAAATCATAACAAAAACTGCTTGATAAAGATTCTTTGATTACTTGTCTAGAGATTTGGTAGTGCCTTTTTTCTTTTTTTCTTTTTTTTAAGTCTTTTAAACCTTTGAAATATTTTATAGTTATAATAGGAGAGAGAAAAGATAAAAAGTTAAAAGATTAAAAAAAATTTGTGATCCAAGTATTGAGATTAAAAGAGAACCTTTTTCTTTTTAATCCTATCCCGAGGCCAACCTGACTTGAGAAGGGCGGTAAACAAACAAAGCTATTTATAAACAACTCAAGCTTCACTTGGAAAAAGGCTAGTTTATGTTCATTTGTTTAGCAAACATCCCAGGGTCAAGCCCAAATATAAACTTGACTATTAAACAAGCCAATTTGAATCATAATAATGTGTTCTTGAATAAGCTCATGAACATGAGACTTAATTTAACTATATCTTTTCCTCAAAAAAAAAAAATTTATATTTAATATTATATTTTTATATGTATGTTTGTGTAAAAGTATACGGCTTGAAATTAGATTGTATAAATTTGTAAATAAGTTCATATGACATCAAAGTATTATTTATAGTTTATTTGATTATAAAAACGGTCCATTTGTAGTAAAAATTCATAAGTTTGTGAAGGAAAAAAAATAAATTTAGTCATTGTTTTACTATATATGGAAAAAAAAAAAGTTAATCAAGTAACTCATAAACAACCTTAAACTTGTTCAACAAGAAAATGAATCAAGGTTGAACATGTAATATTGTTTGGTGACCAGCTCAAGCTTGACTTGTGTTCAAAATAAAATAAAATTAACCAGTCTGAATTTTTAATTTTGACTTGGCTCAGTTTGTTTACAGCCATACTACTGAGCCCACTCTGGCTTTGTGGACCCCTCTGGTAGTGTGTGCGTGTCAGTGTGTGTATATGTACCTTTAAATTTTTATTTTATTATTTTTTGATCTATGGCTGAAATTCAAAAGTAGGAAAACTAAGACAAAATAGACTTGCAATTTTACCCAAGGCATTCATCCAATCATACAAAAATCATAACAAAAACTGCTTGATAAAGATTCTTTGATTATTTGTCTAGAGATTTGGTAGTGCCTTTTTTCTTTTTTTCTTTTTTTTAAGTCTTTTAAACCTTTGAATTATTTTATAGTTATAATAGGATAGTGGCTTCCTCTTCAAAATTCCAGATTCTGGGAAAACCTTCAAACATACTGAATTAGCTTTTGGGAAAGGAACTATGATGCCATCCTCTTTTGCTTGTTTGTGTCAGCAATTTCCCTTTATCATGTGTGTTTATTATGTACGTTGTATATATTTAAAAATAAAATAAATATGTCAATATATGTTTGTAATTATGGGAAAAAAAATACATCAACATATACATACCATGCAATGCCTATTTTCTACAAAAGCAATGCCAAGCCCGATAAAAATCTGCAATTCAATGGGTTTTCGAACCTCCAAGAACAACAAAAACAACAAGGATAATAATACGGTTTCAAGTGCCAGTACTAAAAAGGAACAGAATTCAAAACCTGGAAATCCACATACGGTTATATCTTATATGACAAATTTAAAGAGCCAATCTTCACCTTATTTTACCTTATGCTTTACACAGAGGATCAAATGACAACTCTGCGGAGCTTCAAAAGAAAGGTTGAATGAACTCTGTGAGGAAAAGAGCAGATTCATGATTACCTTGAAGAACATCATGTCTAATATGAATTTAGATGATGAAGCAGAAATGGGCATATTAAATTCAGAAATTGCTTGCCTGAAGAGCAGAGCAAAAAGATTAATTCCTTGCCTTGACTTTTGTACTTGATATTAGAGAAAAGAAAAAGATGACTTCTATTCTTCCTTTTTGGCAAGCTTCTTCAGCAAGCTCAATTTATTTGCTGACTTCTCTGCAGCTTGTCCAACAAGCACTTTTAATAAGCTAAGCAAAAGAATGGGCTGGACCCACATGGTGCAATGCACCGACAAAATTAAGGATCTAGGCTGCGATTGGGTTAGAATTAAAAATTAAAATTATTTCATTATTTAGCTTACTTTTTATATTATTTATAGACTCCATTACATTTTTTGATACTATTTATGGGCTCCACTATACTATTTCAACTAACTTTTACCTTTATTTATAGTACTTTCAGTAGTAATTTTTCAATTTCAGCAAAATAAGCGGTATCTAAATATACTCTAGAGTGGCTAAGGAGAGTTCATTTATAGCTCTTAGATGACAAACCTACATATGTCTTAAGATTTTAAAGATGTGTGTACAGTGTACTATGCCAGAAAAAAAACATTCAAAAGTTGTCCATTTTCATCTCATAGTCAATATCCAATTTATTTTGATGAAGGCCAACCTAGAGCAGCTGAGAGAGACACTCAAAATGGATTTCTTTGTAATCCTGCATTGCTACTCAGCAACCTTCCAAACGTGGCTAGAGTCAGAAGTTATTTTGTATCTAATGTTAATTTTTGAAACATATATCACTGCAAGAAAATTTTCATTTACCCCAAGAGGTAGCATAACGTGTTAGGGACCACCAGAGTTGGTAAAAGAATCAAGTGCATACACTTCTTGGATCTTAGACAAAATGCGCAAGAGCACACCTAATTGAAGTAAAACACACATTTTTCAAATATTATATAAATAACCTCTAATAAAAATATTAATAGCAATAATATATAAAAATAAATAAAAAACCAAAATAGTAATATATTTTCCTATGAGCTAATTTAGATAGTACAATTGTACAAAGTTTGTAAGTTCAAATTTTACATAAACTAGTTATAGAAAGTTTATATGTAACATTTTATATAATGGTCTTGTGCTTAAGAAAACCAACTACGATAGCTATGATTAAAGGAAGTATATGGTTCAATCAAAAAATTCCAAAAGGCAAAGGCCAAAAAGCACAAGAATAGTAAATTATTCTTCATATCTTTTGATATATAGACTTTTATGTATGTGTGTGTGTAATACAGCACCTTAAACATAGTATTTTTCTAACAAGTCAATGGTCCATGACTCCGTGTCATTTCCTTTTTTGAGAAATTAATTTAGTGATTCATATATTTTTTTTAGAATAATAATAAATAAATAAATAAATATCATGCCTTCGTGCTTCTTCAAAAAGCATTACAAAAGTGTGCCTGAGGCATGCTTTATTAATTGACTTTTCTTCAACCAAATGAAGCGCTTAGACCTTGGAGCTTTGAACTTTGAGCTCTTAAGCACACTTCTTTAACAACACTGGGGACTACTCCTCAAGAAGCAGCGGTTAATAGTTCAAATTTCTTCTTCCCATTCTCCTTGAGATCATAATGCACTTATAATTAAATTTAAGGGGCCAAGAATTAAATATATTCCTTTAAAAAAGTAATTTAAATTTGGTTCCTCCAGTTGTAAGTCTTGTCAATGGGGTTCCTCCAAACTAATTCTCGTCACTACCTACATGTCCATGCAAATCTTCTTTTTGCCATTGTCATGTTGACAAATCCCATTGACAAGGCTTATATCTGGTGACCATTTCATCAACCCTAAAGTTTAGAGGAGGTTTTACCTTCGACATACAAGAAGGTTAAGAATACCACTATTATCAATAGCTTTGACCATCCACAAGTTTTCGTTAGCTTAATTGAAAAAAAAAAAAAAAAAGGGTAACGTATATAAAGGAATACTAAGTAACATACCTCTGCCAATATTGAGTTGCTGAAGCAAGGCCAATGAAGGGATTGTATTGGTATTGATGCTTTGTCCAAAGAATTTGCTTATTTGGAGCATTGCATTTCCTGCTAGCAGTTATGAATAATTCTTAAGCATAGTTAATTACAAAATTGGATACCAGAATAATTTAGTTTTTTTACCACTTCATCCTTCAATTCTATTAATAATTTCATGATGAGTTTTCTGATTTTAGGTTCTGTTGTAAATAGCTAAGACATAAATCTTAGGTTCTTGAATTGAAGTATATGTCTTGATTCTTTTCATGTGTTTCAAAATATGTGGATGTTCACTATGTGGATATGTAACAAAACTATTAGACACTGTGCTTAAGAGAATGCAAGTCTAGACTGCTTGGAACCATTCCAGCTGCATTAGAATCCAATCTTCTTAAAGGGTCACAAAAAACGCTAACTCAAAGAAGTAATGATGCTTTTGTAAAGAAAACAAAACATATTATAGCCAAACTCCAATATTTCATATTCAGCAGATGTATTGTTCTAAGAATAAAAAGAAAATTATACTGAACTACATATCATGAGAGCTCAATGCATCATTTTCCATATTTCACTAAGAAATCTGCTTTCCTAGAAACAATTTGTGACAGATGATCTTGATTTCCTGAGGACTAGCCTGGGACAGGACAATTCAAACAACTTTCTGTAGCCTTCCATGCATATTAATCTAAAAGGTTGTGCATCAATCTGAGCCACAATTCAAGTAAAAAATCATGTGAAAAGAGCTTAAAGTACTAAAAAGTAATGTAGCTTAGATCATTATAATGATGGTAAGCAGTTAAAACACAGAACCTGCACACATAATCTAGTAAATATATATAATACAAGCCTTAAAAAAATTAAATCTTTAGGAGTGGAATACCCCAACAACATAGACATAAGAATAATAACATTCGTCGAAGAAAAAGATTCACCTAAACAAACAATAGAGAAAATTGTGACAATTACACTTTCTTCCAGATAAACTCATGAGATGGAAAAATAAAAGAATTTGCACACGGGGCAGCCTCTAACTTTTGAGTAAAAGCCTCTAACAATTTAGGTACCAACAGAATGTAGCAACAAATGGAGAACCAGCTGCCCATCCTTGGCTTCAAAGCATTTATGATGCAGAGATCCAACAATCATCTTCAAACCAGGTCTGCAATCAAACCATTGTCTTACATGGACTCAGGCAAACAAGTTTTTAGTAACTAGTACTGTTAGTTTTTTTTTTTTTCCCAGAATTTCAAGAAGAATAGATGTTCAACAATACTTTTTTGTCCATTTTTTCCCTTTTACTTTTGGGATCAAGGTTTAAAAAAGTACACAATTATATTGATAAGTAGCTGAATGACTCAAGGACAAGAAAAGAATACTAGTAAAATTGTTGTGAAGACAAAATTCTGATATGAAGAAGGGCCCAGACTAAGAGTTTATTGACACTACCAAAATTGTAGCACTTTTTTCATTCTTTCTTTGCATTTTATGAATAAAAGACGAGTAACATTACTTCATAGCCTATTTTCAAAGAGGATCAAGGTCTAAAAGCTGTAGGATGACTCAAGAACAAGAAAAAAAGAAAAGCATACATAATATTTGGCTAAGTTTGTTTGCTTAAATGTAAGACAAAATGTGAATTTAAGCAAATAAGTTATCTTTTCATAATAAGTCAACTTATTTGCTTAAAGTTACTTTTTGTGTGAAAGCAAATAAGCTAGCCAAACACACATTGGATCGAATAAAGGCCCATACAAAGCGTTTTGCATTACTCATTCCTGGCAATACATCACAATAAATAGGTAACCAGCAAAGCACAAAGCAAACTTACGGTAGTTTCCCCATCCCTTGCTTCATAAACATAATTCAACCATCACATTGTTCATAAAATAAACTATATCTCTGCTAAAGCTCTCTCGTCAAAGAATTAGCCTATGACACTGATTAGTTATATATCTCACTTTGTTTTGATAGGTAATTACAAATCACATACCCACACAGGATTAGAGCTATAAAAAAAGCTCTCTTTTTTTCTTTTTTCTTTTTTTTTTTTCTTTTGTTGATTATTCGATACTTAGGGGAGGGAGGCAGGATTTAAATCCTATATGTCTTTGTTAGAAACACCAGGAGATAGTGGTTGAGCTATAAACGTCTTGACATAACAACGAAGTTCTGAACATACAAAATATGGGTATTCCAAAGCTTGCTAATGTTTCTAGTTGCCTACATCATGCACCTTAATCTTGTGATTTTCATATTAATTTGATTCCCAAGAAGTCTCAGTTGAGTGCTCATGATCTTATAGTTTCCAATTCATGAAAAAAAAAAGGGTTTGTTAACATTTTAACTGTTTCAAATGAAGGGTGTTACAAGTCTGCACATGGGTCTATTATAAAGGAAGATGAAAAGTCATTTTCAATGTGTTATATAGTGACTTGAAATTAGTGGGTATTTCCTTTGAATTTCTCTTTGCAACAGAAACACAAAATTTAGGCAGACTGTTTTCTAAAGAAATGCGTATAAGCAGATTTGTATTTTTCATTTACAGGGATGAATACAGAGAAAGGAATTTGAACGTGGCTAACCTTAATGCCTTGAGCTCCCAATATAAAATGTCATGATAAAACACATCATCTATGTGAAATGAGATACTATTGCTCCCACAGTGCTCAATAATTTTGCTCAACTGTGTATTTGTGAAGAGTGGAAAGGGGATTGTGGTATTTAAATAACCTTGTGTTTTTTTGTTTTCTTTTAAAGGAGGAGGGAAAAGATTTTAGGGGACCCATTTTAAAAAATTAAATTTAAAAAAAAAATCGATAATTACATTTACAGGGAGAGAAGAGAATTTGAACATGAAGGGAAGCCTAATTTTTAATTTTCCAAATTTGGAAAGAAAATTATTCCACTTATATTATCTACACTAATATTTAAGAGACTTGTTTAGACTCAAGGGCAGCACTATAGCCAACCCAGGGGTTCAAATAAACCCCCTGGCCAATTTTTAATTTTAGTATATATAAAACTTTTTTTTTACCTCCAAAAATAAAATTTTGAACTCCCTAACTTTAAGTTTTGTTTAAACCTTGCTGAAATGAGCTTGAATATGATCATCTTAATACTATTTTCACATTATTTTTCACAATAAATTTACAATAAAGGTTAAGTGGCAAATTGTAACTGATTTTTATCTAGACCCACAACTTACATCATTTTTTTACATATCTTTAATAACTTGCCACCTAAATTTTGCTATGAAAGTGTTGTGTTAGTAGCAATACTCTTAAAATTGCTCATTCATTAAAAATAAATAAATAAATAAACATTCTCTCTAGAAAATAAATAAATACACTTCAAAAGTAAAAACTTATATCATTTATTATTTTTTCTTAGTTTTATGTTTACTCCCAGTTCTACTTCCAGGTGTTTTACTATTCTTTTTTATCATATATTTTTATATAATTGATATTAAATATAATAAATTATTATTAATTTGACAAAAATATATTATTAGTTAGTTAATTATATTTATTTATGCATTTAATGGTAGTTGTCTTACCAATCTTTAAACTATTAATAATTTTTTTAGACTATATTGTATGTAATATTTAGAATACTATTTTAGATTATTGTATATAATATGAAAGTTGTATATACAAAAAAAAAAAAAAAAAAAAAAAAATCAATTTATTTTTTACTCCCACAACAAATTTCTAGTTCCAACACTATTAACCCCTCTAAAAAATAATCTTGGAGTTGCCACTGTTTGGACTAGACTTTTTTTTTTTGTTACAAAATACCCCCAACAATCCTAGGGTTAAGTAGAGATAAAACTAAAGGATAATCAGGTAAAAATACATGTCTAATTTGTACTAAAAAATTACCTACAAAATAGGAACACTCTATATTCAAGTATTTGAAATGCTCCAACTATGTTTAAGTAGAGACAAAACTAAGCGATAGTAAAAATACAACTCTAATTCTCACTAAAATATTGCCTAAAAAATAAGGTCACTCTCCTATTGATTTTCAAATTGCAAGTTTTTATTTTATTTTTGCTAAAGAAAAGCCTCATCACACACTAAGCAAGTGTGATAAGTTTAGTAACTATTAAATTGCTTTTCACATTACACATAAAAGAAAACTCTATGATTGCTTTGTTCCTATTAAACAATAAAATATATTTTTTTACCAAATAAAATATTTCATGCTCTAGGCATTGCTAATTTCTCTGAATAGGTTGAAGAGAAATCTTTGTTTTATTGAACAAGCTCTTAACCACGATATGCTCGTAGCTTTTCATCTCTATACATTAAAAGGATTCAGAAAGTTAGTTATTATATTTTTTTTACTTTCAAAAATACCCCTAATTTAATTAACTTATCTTTATTCTTAAGATATAAAATAAGGTTAAACTGTAAATCTAACCAACATTCATTAAAAATAAAAAAAATAAAAACTTCCCACTTCACAGCTCCAAGAAGGGCCAGAACTTCCCGCTACCCCACGTTCTTTGAAAAAAAATTATAACTAAAACTAAAACTACCCACGGACAAAGCCAAAAAAAAAATACCCTCAGTTCCCCAAAAAAACAAATAAAAAAACTTCCATGAAAAATAAAAATAAAAATAAAAAAATTCTCCTTTTTTTGTTGCTCTCTTCCCCTTTTCAAGATTGTGGAATGCATAAGGAAAAATTCTAAAAACATTAGATTCTATATATAAACTTCAAATCCATAATATTCTTTCAATTTCTTCTTCATTATTTCATCCTATTTCTAATTGACACTATCTTCTTTCATACTCACTGTTTCATATGCCGAATGCTTCTCAAAGGTAAGACATTTTTCTGTCAAAATTGGTAAGTCTTTGAACAAAATTTATATACTCTTTGATCTTTTGTGATACTTGAACTATATGAAAGGTGTTATAGAAAATTTGGTTATGAATGAAAAATTATGACACTAAACCCAAATGTATAATATTAAATGTGTATACCTCAAATTGTGATGAATGAAAAATTATAATAATAAACCCAAAAAAAAAAGAGTTTCATCTCACGCGTAAAGCGTGTGTGATAAGGCTAGTTCTTAATAAAAGTTTTTGCAGTCTTCTCATCAAAAAAAAAAATATATATATATATATATATATTTCATGTTTACTTACTGATTGGTAATAGATAACTAGGGAGAAAGGTTTAGTAAATTTTCATTTCTTAAACGACTATTCAACATTTTCTAATTTCTAGAGCACTTGAATAATACTTTAGTTTGTACCTTTTTTTTTTTTTTGGGTGGGAATGCAAATTCTCCTCGCAAATCATCCAGCTATACTTCCAGAAGCTGAAATTTTGTTTATTAATGTAATCTATATATAATATATAACTCAACTCGATTTTTATATTTTTTAGGAAACTAATCCAGATCTGTTAATAAATCAGCCAAGCCCCTTGCCCATTATGCATGCATGTGCTCCGGAAAATATCCAAGTGAGGGTTGAAGAACGTCCCATCCTTCTTTTTTCTTTTCTTTTTTCTTTTTAATTTTAGGAATACATTTTTAATGCTTTTAAGAGCATCCGTAGCAGATGTTCTAAAAATTATGCCATTTTACCACATCAAATGCCTACTTTATTATTTTACCACATCATTTTACAACATCCCATTTATCAGATGTTTTATAATTCAATTCTATACATTAAAATAATATTTACTACACATTAAAATAATATTTACTACACAGCAACACAATAAACAAACAAAAAACAATATACCACATCTCTTCCGTACCGTGGCAAATTTGCCACGGTACTGTTCAATGTTGCAAAAAAAAAAAAATTTACCACATCTATTAAATGGGCTAAAATTGGGTTTGGTGTGGGATATGTGCCAAATATTTAGCATTTGGCACATATCCCACATCTAGTGTGGGTGCTCTAATACAGCAGATAAGCCCAAGGAATCTCTCTTATGTAATAGTTGAGAAGATTACGTGAGTCCAAGTTAATTCAATTGGTAAAATCTTTTATAGTCAAATAAGATATCTAAGATTTAATTCACGCTTACTCCAAAAACCATTTGGTATCAGTTTGATGATAAAGATCAATTTTCAAGAGCAGACACTATAGGTTGAAACTCGAAATTTTTTTTTTTTTTTGAGAAGATCCCATTAATTTTACTGTAATTTAGTGCAAAATTTGGAAAAGTGAGCATTTGCAATTTTGCCCCAGTGGGTGTAAAATAGAAAAAATTGATCTAGCCACATCAGTCCATTTATATTACTATTTATATCCAATATTGCTACAATAACCGTGCAAATATACACAGTTACTGTAGCTTTCTAAATGATTATTTTATTTTATTTTCTCTCCCGTCTGATGCTCTCTCTTCCTCGACCCTCTTCCTCCTTTACCTTCTCTTCAATCCAGCAACACGCTATACAAATCTATACAGATCATCAAACTCGTTCTAAATTTAGATCCAAAATCATCAAACCCGTATACAAATTCATATAAATAATCAAAGGAGAAGAAGAAGAAAGAAAGAAGAAGATGCGAAAGAAGAAGCAACAATTGCAAATTTGCCCAAAATCACCATTTTCTCCGCCCAAAATTTTTGCTTTCTCTGCCCAAAATCAAACCCAGATTGCAAACCCAAAATCATCATCTATAATCAAACCCAAATTGCAAAAGAAGAAGAAGAAGAAAGAGAGGCACGTTAAGAGAGGAAAAAAAAAAAAAAAAAGGTGAAAGAGTGTTAAGTGGGAGTAGGTGTGAAATAATAAAAAAAAAGTGAGGAAAAATATTATTTAAATAAAAGAGTGTGTATAATAGATAAATTGATATAGATGTTTTTGTAAAGTGTCTATGTAATTTTTTTATTTTTTTTTAAGTGGGTTCTTATGCTAAAATGGACAAAAAAAACTTTAGATGCACGGATGAATGCCTTATAGTTCACATGCTCAAAGAACCCTTGACACGATTGCTAATTTAAATCTCATATTAGTGCAATTTTAGTTTATTATGAGACTCAACTCTAATCCAAAGCTCAAATTATGAATACAAAAAATGGAACAAAAGATGGTTTTTTTTTTTCTTCAAAATAACACCAATTTTCAAACAATTTTGTTAGTTAACAACGTTCCAAACTATTTAGGAAACTAACATCTCGAATCCTATAGAATCAAGTTTATTGTAGCAAATCAAGTCTTAGAGACTCGAGTTCCATACTGAGAGAGGAGCAAAGAAACCTAGCAAGCACAAAGAAAAAAACCCAGCAAGAACGAAGAGAGAAGAGCAAAGAAAAACCCAGCAAGCAAAGAAAAAAACCTAGCAATGCACTTGGATACGGAAAAGAAGAGCAAAGAAAAACCCAGCAACGCACGGTCGTAGAGGAAGATCAAGTTTGCTCAAGTATATCAGTCAGATTTTTCTTCTTCTTCGGTTAGATCCTTCTTCTTTCTTCTTCTTCTTCACTCTGTTCTTCACTCTCTGTTCACTCATTCTTCTTCACTTCTTCACTCTTTGTTCACTCCTTCTTTCACTCTCTAGTTTTTACACTCCTTCCTTCAGCTCTATGGAACTTGAGTCTTAGAGACTTAAGTTCCACATGAATTTTCATAGAAATCGAGTTTTTGATACTCGAGTTACTACAATGAACTCGAATCTCATAGACTCAAGATGTTAGTTTCCTAAATAGTTTGAAAAAGATGCTAACAAACGAAATTGTTTGAAAATGGGTGTTTTTTTGAAAAATAAATCCAACAAAAGATAGTGGGGTTGTTTCTTGTTTCTAAGTAATGTTAAAAGTACTGCTCTACATTATAATAGATGGTGGGGTTGTTTCTTGTTTGATCAAAAGATGAAACGGCCATGAATTTTCAATTGGTCTTAGCATTTAGTTAACGTCATCATCTAGTTGAACAAGTTCACAAACTACTACTAAAAAATCCTTGCAAAATTGTCACTTTCTTCGTATTCCTTTTCTTACAACTCTTTTAACTCCACTTCTTGCACCAAAGACTCACTCTCAGATTCAAATAATAATTAATAAATCCACTCTCACTCCCTGTTTCACACACACTCTAAATTTCTATACACAGACAATTATTTTCATATGGATGTCCAAATGGATCAAATTCCTTCTCTTACTAGCAATTTAAATTGCTAGTAACATAGGAAACTTGGTGTTAGTACATTTTAAATTAAATATGTTAAAACTCAAAATAACTGAAGATGAATAAAGAGATGAGTTATAATAAAAGTTGTTAAAGAAAGAGTTGTTAAAGAAAGAGTTACTTGTATGTAAGTTAGATTAAATAAATTAAGAGAAGTTTTCTAAATTAATAAATAACATGTAGGTTATGTGAAGGGTTGGAAG
This sequence comes from Quercus lobata, assembly GCF_001633185.2. Lineage (NCBI taxonomy): Eukaryota > Viridiplantae > Streptophyta > Magnoliopsida > Fagales > Fagaceae > Quercus > Quercus lobata. Next base: position 32,891,190 of record NC_044914.1, on the reverse strand, counting down.
ACTATATATACGGCTATGCTATGGACTAATCTCATATCAAGAGTGAATGAAGAAAATAGTTAAAAGTAAAGTGTATTGTGTGAGAGAGTGAATTCAATAATATTCCTAAATACTTGAGAGATTTTGGGCCAAAGAAAGGTGTTCTTCTGGTGGAGCTTTGGGCTTGAACACTTTGTGCAGAAGTTGTTCTAGCCATACAACATTTGTTGGGCTGTTGTATCCTGAGGGAGACAAGTCAGAGAAGGTCTGCACCGGTTACAAAGTTTAGCCAACCAAGGGCTTGAATCTCCTTAAAGAGAGCGAGTGCCGCGCCTCAGTCCAAATAGTGTTGTGTAATTTTTCTCATTGAATTAATAATATTCAGAAGTACTATTCAGTTTCTCTTTGTGTGTTATTTCCATTATTATTGTGTTTGCACCAACACTTGGTACATTTGGACCTCTATATTAGACTTGTATTGTTCGTTGGGCTATAAAAGCTGGCTGGTGGAGGGGAGGAGGCAGAACTTTTTGGTTTTGTTTTTTTCCCACACTCCACGTGTAATATAAGGTGACGAATTAAAATAGAACAAACGTTATAGCATATTTTTGCCAATATAAATGTCTACTAACATTGGCATTCAAATTATGGAACTCGCAGGATTTTTGAATTTTTGGCAATAACTTATAAGTAAACAAAATAGCATGATTTTTTGTTTATTTATTTATTTAGAAAATAGCATGATTTTAAATAGATAGGTCTCTTTTTATATTTTGTCCAATGACACAGTAAGGATTAGCATCAGCATAGTGAAAATATCGTCTTTAAAAAAATTATAACTACTAAAATGAGTGTGCATCAGTCTCAATATTTTATTGAGTACTAATATGTAACCCGTGCTTACGTACGAAAATGATGAATTATAGTGGTGCTATTGATGTTAGGTCAAGTTATAAAACATATAAGATATTAGTTAGAGGTATTAAAATAGTTTTTTCTTGTAATTTTCATTATATTAATTACACCAAGTTTCTCATTACTCTACTATTATGTTTATAATTTTTAAAATCACTATTAGATACTACATATACAATATTAATTCACAATTGTAGGGTCCGATTTTTCTAGTCTGGCCCAAGATGCGTGGAACCTTAGACCAGCGAGCCCGGTACAATGAATTTGTAGAGAGTGGGCCAAAGAGCTAGGCTTTGGTATATGAACAAAAGTTACCATGGTGTTTTACTCGATCAGGATGAGATGGACTGAGTTCATCTAGGAGAATTGGTCCTCGGCATGATTCTGGGAGCCCTTTCTGGTCCCTCTCGTGTGTTGGGGGGTCCCCTCATCTCTGTCTCTCTTTACTCCCTTTTTATAGTAGATTTCTTCCTCATGAATAGGGTCTCAAGGGTAGGTACTTGTCCCATCCGCCCTTCCCTCCAGTTGTTGGGAGTGGTTGTAAGGACAGGGAAGTATGGTCATGTCAGGCACAAGGTCATAAACACAATAATGACAGCCTTTTCCCTAGACACCTCCCTTTTCTCCGTTGTCATTTTCTGTTATAATACTTTTCCTGCTCCGTGGTACAATATAGAGTGTCACTACTAGTGGCAGGTTGTCTCCTTTATCCTGGGCTATATCCATGCCGAGAAGGATTCTCCTCATGGCCGAGGAGGGGTCTTTCCTTGGGCTAGGCCCTTGGCCCAAATGTAGACATTCGCATGGGCCTCCGGGTCTTTTACCCCCCACAACAATCATTGTCCATGAAATTCTATTAAATACAATACAAAATAAAGAATAAATTGGTCTAATAATATATTCTAAATTGAATATGGATAGGTGCATAGGATCGTTTAGCTCAATTACAATTTATTACGTTCAAGATCCTAGTATACAAAATATCTAAATAAAAATAGTATAAAAAAATATGTTCATTAGTTCAAAGAGAAAATAACAGCAAAAATCTAAACAATTTAATTTGTATGGAAAGCTAACAAAAGCAAAAATTTAATTTTGAATTTAATTCAATTTTCTCTATGTGTTGGTTATATATATGATTAGGTTTTTTTATGGTTTATTTATATTGAACTCTTTGTTTTCTACATTGAATTAACTCACTTGGCAAAAAAAAAAAAAAAAAAAAAAAAACTAGGTACAAAAATTTAAAAACTTAAATTTGATGAGACACATAGTACAAAATTAAACTTTAATTAAATTCTAATTTTTACACTGAATTAGCTAACTTGGTACAAAAATTTAAAAACTTAGGTTAGATACGACACGTGGCGCAAAATTAGACTCTAATTAAATTCCAATTCGAAATATAATTGAATTTTCTCTCAGCTTTGCCCATATATATATATATATAGATTGAGGATATAGTTCATCAACAAACCAAATTAAATCATTTTTAATGCTTTCTCAAATGTCTCTCTCTCTCTCTCTCTCTAAAACACATACACATTCGGTTCCTGGAGTTGATGAGATTGCCACAGTTGCTTCTCTGAGATCATACTAAGCTCCGAATTGTCCATCTGGGTCAAAATCTGGTAGGCTCTGATCTGGGTTGTTAAGATCTGACGGGTACAGAGGCAATTGAAGCTGACTCAGATCTGGTCGCCATGGGTGATGGAGATGGTGGTTGGGTTTGGGTCTGGGTCTATGATGGTGGTTCATAACCAAATCATAGAAAATACACAGTTCACATTATAGTTCCATTATAGAACATTGTGAATCATGATAAAAAAAACTATAATAGATGAATGGCCAACGTTAGAACAAACTTTAGGCAAGGGTAATAAAAAAATTACCAGAAACAACAGATCACAAATGTAACTATACAAAAAATGATTTTGATGTTAACAAAGGAACAGAGGGTCCTGCTGGTGATCTCACAATGAAATTTTTTTTAGCTGCATAAAGTTTGGTTTCACTGGACTAGCAGGATGCAATCCCACGGTCTATAAAGGAAACCAAAAGGCAAAATCGACGACAGTGGCTAGGTGCCTCAGTTGGGTCTTTGCATAGCGAGTATTGAGGCTGTTGTATTTGACTGTAATAATAGGAAGATTTTTAGACTAAATTTGACTAAACTATATGGAGTGTGATGTGAATGCTCTAATCTTCTTACTTCCTCGAATTCTCGGATTCCTTCAATCTGGAACCAGTATAACACTGGCTGAGGTAATCAGGTGATAGACCAGCGTAAGCCAAAGGCTATCTAAAGCCAACACCTATGTACAAAAGTCTTACTAACTACAGCCAGCACCTATTTACAAAAGTTTAAAACGATCGAGAATTGGATAGATACAAGTACTCAAACACTCGATGAACAACCCCATCAATGGATTTAGCCAAAAAAAAAAAAAAAAAAAAAAAGCCCATCAATGGCAACCTCCACCTAACAAAAGTGGTATATAGCATATCCGATATATATAAGCACCCTCTAACAGGTTGCATTGTAGTAGTTTCGTACTTATAGGATCCGTTCTTATGTGAGACAAAGAAAAAAAGGTACTTGTATATGTCCGATGCATAATGAATTTTTTCCACCGTAACAGGTTATTTAAGGTGTAGTCTCAATATCTGTACTCCAGCATTGAAATTCCTCCATCTATTGCCAACTCAATATCCCAGAATCATAGCCAACATTACTAGAAAAAAAATTCGACATTATACACAATCAAAATCCTTATTGCAGCATTGGATATATTATGCAATCAAACACACGAGTTATGGGCATTCTAGAAAAGCAACCAAACATACAAATACAACGTCCTCTTATTACACGAATACAGACACGTTACATCGTCTGAGTATTCTCCATTTGTTTCAAACACACCCATTCTCAGAAAAGTTGTAGACACTGCAATTTGCAACCAAAAAAAAGAGTGTCACTACTCACTATCCTTTGTCCTTCGAGGAATAAAAACAAGCACATGGCGGGCGTATTAACACATACTAAGGAAAACAGATCTCCTTCAGCTTATCCGCCACCGATTTATCCACCGAATACTGCATTAACAAGAAACCCAAAATGGGTCCTCAAAAGTTCCCACATTTACATAATTTAAAATTAAAAAAAAAAAAAAAAAAGTTTGATATTTTGAATGACAGAGACAGAGACAGAGACATAGAGTTAAGACCTTGTTGAGGACCCAGATGGAGTGGTTGTAAGCGCGGTGGAAGAGCTCGTCAAGGGCATTGGAATCTTTGGCGTCGACCTCTCTGTAGTTGACGAAGTTTTCACGAGCGTACTTGGCGTAGTAAGGCCTTGTGTCCTTTGGCAACCGCCTCACTAGCCTCAATACCTCACCATAGACTCTCAGCGCTTTCTCCATTTCTGTTGCTCTTCGAAAGATGGAAATCGATCAACAAAAATAATGGGCTTTGGGTTCTTTGGGCGTACTCGGAAACATACAATACAAGGGTATGGAATGTTGGATATTTACTTGTGTTGCAGTCTAGAATGGATTCTGGTTCTGGCCTCAATATTCGGCCCAATGTGTGTTGGAAACTTGATTACACCAACTATGGTCTATGCGTATGCATTCAGCCCGCTTACCTGACGAACCCAATCTAACCCAATGCCTCAATTCAATTCGACTTTTTGTGGGTTGATGAGGTTCTGAAACTTTGATTGGGTTAGATTTTGGTTGGTAAAATTTTCAACCAAGGAGCCCAATCAAACCTATGCTAGTAGTAAATTGCAATGGCAAACTCTTAAAAGTTTGAGGTAATTTTGATTTTTTTTTTTTTTTTTTGTTTTTGTCCCTTAAAGTTTTTTTTAAAAATTTTGTTTGAGAGGGTTAAAATTTTAAAACTTGAATCCATAAAACTATGTCAATTTGAGATATATGATACCTAATAAACAGCTCATCGCGACACATTAATAGAAGAGCTTAAATCCAAGTGATATGTAGTGTTATGAGTGTGGATCCATATTTTGAAACTTTAAAGAATAAAATCAAAATTAGTCAAACTATTAAGAGTATAAATTACAATTATGTGTGTGTGCTTTATCTTGATTTTGATGGTGCTATTATTTACTTGACAAACTGTTTTCAAAGAATTTGATATAATATTAATACACGTGTAAACATGTGTATGGACTTAAAGAGGAGTAAGGTTGCAAAAACAACTTAAGAGCATCTCTAACAGACTCTCCAAATTTTTGTACTGTTTGGAGAGTGAAATCTTGTTTTGAAAACACGATTTTAGTTAGAGTATGTACAGGTACAACAATATGTGACTTAAAGGGTGTTTGGTATATGCACTTAAAAACTGAAAACATGTGTGGAAATACGTGTGGGTGAAAAAGTATGTAAAAATACGTTTAATGTTATTTAGAAACTGAAAACATGTATTTGAGTGGGTGTACCAAACGAGACCTTAGCATGTGAAACAATAATTAGCATTAGCATTTAGTTATTGCCATTTACTTAGCATCATGCCATCATCTAGTTGAACAAGTTCACAAAATCTATTACTTATATAAAAAGGGCGAGGATCTCTATTTACATACAGTGTCTTTGGTTTGATCAATTTGGTGAGGCAAAAACTCACCATTTCATGCTAGCTTTGTAATTTGTTTGAGCCAACCCTTTTTTCCCTTCTCTTTCTTTCTTCCATTTAGTACACCAGTTTGGTTTGATCTCATTTTATGTTTTCTATTGTTTAATACATAAAGTCATGTTTATTACACACACTCTTTCATACAAACTTACATGTTAAAATCATGACTTCAAGTCACAGTCTTTCAGTGCATTTGCGTGTGTGTATAAATATGTGTGAAAGAGTGTGTGTAATAGTATTTATCCAAATATTTATATATGCTAACACGGTGTTGTTATACTAATACAATAAATAAAAAGGTACCCTAGATTTTCCAAAAATGCCCCCTCCCCCCTCAATTTAATGTTAAAATTTTAAAATACTGAGTAAATTTTAGGTGATGGCCCCCTTTCATTAAAAAAAAAAGTATAAATGTTTTTTTAATTTATTGTTACCTCTTTTATTTTTTCTTTTAATATTGACTTTTTTGTCATATATATGTCATTAATTTTATGAGCATTAAAGTATAAGTTAATAAAAAGGAGTGGGTTCTAGTTAGCTTAACTGGTAAAGTCTCTGATAGTTGTATAAGAGATCTGGTGTTCAATCCCCGCCTATACCACCAAAAATTGATTGTTGTTTTGGTCTGATGATAAAAAGTTATCATCAGGAGCGGACGCCATAGGATGAAACTCTCTAAAAAAAAAAAAGTTAATAAAAAGGCTAAATTGCAAATTACACCCCTGAAGTTTAGGGTGATTGGATTTTACACCCTGAGATTTTCAGAATTTGAATTTTACTCCTTGAAGTTTGGTGATGTTTAGATTTTACAGCCCAATGTTTCAGAATTTGGATTTTACCTCTTATATTTTTGGAGTGTTTGGATTTTACTCCCTAAAATTTTGCAGTGTTTAGATTTCACACCCTTAAGTTTCAGAATTTGGGGGTGTAAAATCCAAACAACCCTTAACTTTAGGGGGTAAAATCTAAGTTTTGAAATATCAAGGTATAAAATCCAAACACCCCAAACTTCAAGAGATAAAATCTAAATTCTAAAATTTCAGGATATAAAATCCAATCATCCCCAAACCTTAGGGGTGTAATTTGCAATTTACCCTAGTAAAAATATATAAGTAAATCTCTTTAGTCTTTACCAAAAGATTTTTGCTGTTTTCTAAAAATAAAGTTATACACATTTATATAGAGAATTAAAACTACTAGAATACAATGATACATTTGATTTGGCCCCCTTGGACATCTATGTTGGACTTGTGTTGTTCGATAAGTTATAAAAAGCATGGTTTTCAAAACCAGATCAGACCGGGAGGTCGGACCATGAAAACCGAGAACCGAGATAAAAACCGGTTTTTTAAGCCTAAAGAATCGGATTTTTTGTTAATTCCATGAACCGCTAAAACTGGGGTTGGACCACACGAACCGGTGAGAACCGTGCGGTCCAACCCCTCAACAATTTTTTTTTTTTGGTATAAAAAAAAAAAAAACAACTTAATACAATTTTATTCTACTTAATTAAATTATCCATCTCTTACAAGGAATAAAAAAAAATTATAATTAAAATCCTTCAAAGATATTCAACTTTATTTCAAAAATTAATCATAAATTTTAATGTTTTCATGGTTATTATTTTATTTTATTAACTTTCTTATTTAATTATTAAATATATGCTTAAAAATCATTAAATTTCCCTCACATATATAGATATATTGTCAATTTTGCTAGTTTTATAAATTTAATATCTATATTTAGGCTTTAATTAATTATTAAATTAATTATGACATCATCACGGTTCGACCCCGGTTCGACCTCGGTTCGACCTCAAAAACCTTGAACCTCTCCCTTTTACGGTTCAATAAACGGTCCGGATCTGAAAACCTTGATAAAAAGCTAGCTGGGGGAGAGGGGCAGCCAAATTTTTTTTTTTTTCCCCTTCCAATATGTAATTTTCCGGAATTATAAGGTGAATAAATAAAATTTTAAAATACAACAAACGTAATGGCATATTTTTGCCAACATAAATGTATGGGTTGGAACTTGGCATTCAAATTATGGATCCTGCAGGATTCTTGCATTTTTAGTACAGTAATTAACTAATAACTAAACAAAATTGCGTGATTTTAAATAGATTGGTCTCTTTCTATTTTTTGTCCAATGACAGAGTAAGCATTAGCATCAATCTAGTGAAAATAATGTTTCAATAAGATAATAGCTAGTCTTCTAATACAAGCATGAATCAAATTCAATACTTTACGGTTCTAAGTTAACATGTGAACAATACCTCTCTCTCTCTCTCTCTCTCTCTCTCTCTCTCTCTCTCTATATATATATATATATATATATCAACAAACTAAACTTTGATTATTGTTAATGCTTTCTCATATGAATCTCTCAGATACTATTCATCAACAAACTAAATTTAATTACTATCTCCAAAAAAAAAAAAAACTAAATTTAATTATTGTTAATGCTTTCTCATCTGAATCTCTCTCTCTCAAGCACATACTACAACAAACTTTAATGTGTGTACACACATTCAATTCCCAAAGTTGCTGAGGTCGCCACCGCTGCTTCTTTGAGATTGTATTGAGCTCTGACTAGTCCATCTAGGTCACGATCCGGTTCGCAATGGGTGGGGGTAGAACCTTATTCATAATATATATGCCAAAATAGAGGGCATGTTGAAAAGAAAGACGTAAAGGTAGGCTTAACATATTTATATTCATAGTCCAAACAATTCAATTGATGAAAAGTCCAAACAATTCAGAATTAATCAGAAGTCTTCAAAGGTATATTCAGAAATTTTCTTTCTTGGAAGAAATTTTTTAATGCTAAGAGTTTTGTAAATTAGTGATATTGCTTGTTCTCTTTTTTTTTAGCAGATATTGCTTGTTCTCTTTTTCAAACAAAACCAAGATTTAAATCATTCATTCCTAGTATTATAGCTATTGAATTATAAAAAAAAATAATAATAAAAAAAGAAAGAAAGAAAGAAAGAAAGAAATGTTCCAATTTGAAAACCAAGAATAACAACAAAATAGGGCAAATCAATATAACCAACGCCAAAAAAAAAAGAAAAAAAAAAAAAGGAGGGGTGTGTTACCAATTTTCCAAAGTAAAAAGTTCACTCAAATTTGAACGTATTAATTAAATAGAAAGGATTCAATATACATAGATATTTTAATGCTAGGCAAGGAAGGCGTGAATGCTACAATTACTCGGAAAATTACAAAAAACAAAAAAACAAAAAAAAAATTCAATCAATTAAGATTCCATTTTCAAAATACAGTAATGTTTTACAAAAGCATAAATGGTAAAAATATTGAATACATCCTTATTTTCCTATAAAAAATAACAACGAGTCACACATACTGTGTAAACCTTATCTACAAAAATAAAAAATAAATAATCATTTATAAAATGAAAAAAAAAAAAAAAAATCTATCTCAATTATTAAAGAGCTTATATTACAAAGAATTACACAGAGTAATCTTATCTTGTAAATTTCAAGAAAGTTACGTATATGCGTAGTAGAATTTACCACAAAAATTACTAAGAAGCTATGAAACTTCTTAGCTTAGGCTATATAAACAATGAAAATTGTCACGCATAGTACAATTCACCATAAGCTCTTAGCATTGGTTCTCTCTCTCTGGAACCCTTTTATTATCCCAAGCTCTATTTGTATTTTCATTAAAAAATAAAAACCTTATTTGTTCATCTTGGACTACGAGTACACGGTAACAAACTCCCTCTCTAATCTCTATTAGGTTTCATTGTTATGTCTACTTTGAGGTTTCGAAAGCCTAGCGAGATAGGTGATGAAGGACAAGAAGACTTGTGGTCAGTCTCCAAGACCCACAAACGGAGATGGAGGATGGCTTTCACAGCCATATCTTTCACCAGGCTCCTTTTTTCTTTGTCCAAGAAAGTCCTTGACAAGGATGGCTCTCTCTTGCGCACCCTTTCCTACGTTGCCATTGACGTGCAGCGTATCAACGAGGACTCCCCACGTGACAACAAACCCGTTTCTTTGCTTACTGTTGATCCAAAGAAGCTCCGCGATACGGTAAGGGACAAAAACTTTGAGTCTTTGAGTGAGTTTGGAGGGGTTAAAGAACTTGCTTTAATTCTTGAAACTGATGTAAAAAACGGTATCAATGGCTGTGAGGCTGATCTTATTCATAGACAGAATGTTTTTGGTGCCAACAAATACCAAAAACCACCACCAAAAATGTTTCTAAGATTTGTGTTTGATGCATTTAAAGATACGACTATTTTAATATTATTGGCATGTGCTGTACTCTCTCTTGGCTTTGGTATCAAGCAACATGGTTGGGAAGATGGGTGGTATGATGGTGGGAGTATTATTCTTGCTGTCTTTTTGGTGGTTGCTGTGTCTGCAGTGAGTGACTTTAAACAATCAAAGCAATTTCAGAAGCTTTCAACAAAGAGTAGTGATATAAGAGTGGAAGTTGTGAGAGATGGGAGGCGCCAACCTATATCGATATTTGATGTTGTTGTGGGTGATATTGTGTGCTTAAAGATTGGTGATCAAGTTCCCTCTGATGGGTTATTCTTGGAAGGGCATTCTTTGAAGGTGGATGAGTCTAGCATGACTGGTGAAAGTGAACACATTGAGATCAATCAAGGGAATCCCTTTATGTTATCAGGCACAAAGGTCACAGATGGCTATGGTTTCATGCTCGTCACTTCTGTGGGCATGAACACTGCATGGGGTGAGATGATGAGTTCTATAAATCGTGACTTGAATGAGGAGACGCCATTGCAAGCACGCCTCAACAAGCTAACTTCTTATATAGGGAAGATTGGTCTGTTGGTGGCTGCACTTGTTCTTGTTGTTATGTTGATTCGGTACTTCACAGGGAACACTAGAGATGACAAAGGAAACAAGGAATTCATTGGCAGCAAGACAAAGTTTAATGATGTGATGAATGTAGTAGTGAGTATTGTCTCTGCTGCCGTTACCATCATTGTGGTGGCTATTCCAGAAGGCTTACCTCTGGCTGTTACTCTAACTCTGGCTTATTCAATGAAATGCATGATGGCTGATAATGCTATGGTCAGAAAACTATCTTCTTGCGAGACAATGGGCTCGGCTACAATAATCTGCACAGACAAAACAGGCACTCTTACACTAAATGAAATGAAAGTTACAGAGTTTTGGCTTGGAAAGGAAGCAGTGAAAGATGACACTTTTGCGGGTTTGGCAGGTAATATTCTCAAACTACTACAACAAGCAGTTAGCTTAAACACAACTGGTACAGTATACAAACCACATTCTACATCAGTTCCTGAAATTTCTGGTAGTCCAACTGAGAAAGCAATTCTTTCTTGGGCTGTGTTTAATTTAAATACAAGTGTTGAAGCAGTAAAGCAGAATTATAACATAATCCAGGTAGAGGCCTTCAATTCAGAGAAAAAGAGAAGTGGGGTTTTGGTGAAGAGGAACAATGAGAAGACCATTCATACTCATTGGAAGGGAGCTGCTGAAATGACATTAGCCATGTGTTCTACGTATTATGATAGAGAAGGGGTACTGAAAGTAATGGATGAGGAAGAAAAGTTGCAGCTTGAGACTATTATTAAGAATATGGCACAAAAAAGCCTAAGATGCATTGCATTTGCCTACAAAGAAGCTGAAGAAGAAAGTGGACAAGTACTTGAGAAGCTTGAAGAAAATGGGCTGACATTATTAGGGTTACTTGGTTTGAAGGATCCATGTCGGCCAGGAGTCAGTGCAGCTGTGGAGTCTTGCAGGGCTGCTGGAGTGAATATCAAAATGATCACTGGTGACAATGTGCATACAGCAAGGGCTATTGCCCTTGAATGCAAGATTCTCAATCCTTATGAGGATTTGGATGATGAAGCTGTAGTTGAAGGGGTGCAATTTAGAAATTACTCACCTGAAGAGAGAATGGAAAAAGTTGACAAAATCCTTGTAATGGCCAGGTCATCTCCTTTTGACAAACTTCTTATGGTACAATGCTTGAAGCATAAAGGTCATGTGGTTGCAGTTACAGGTGATGGAACTAATGATGCACCTGCACTAAAGGAAGCAGACATTGGGCTTTCAATGGGGATCCAAGGAACTGAAGTGGCAAAAGAGAGCTCAGATATAGTCATCTTGGATGACAATTTTACCTCTGTGGTGACAGTATTGAGGTGGGGAAGGTGTGTATACACTAATATTCAAAAATTTCTTCAGTTTCAACTCACAGTGAATGTTGCTGCCCTTGTTATCAACTTTGTTGCAGCTGTTTCTTCTGGTAAGGTCCCTTTGACTGCAGTCCAACTATTATGGGTGAATCTGATAATGGATACATTGGGAGCTTTAGCCTTGGCTACTGAGAAACCCACTAATGATCTTATGGCAAAGCCACCTGTTGGTCGATCGGAGCCACTTATAACAAGAATCATGTGGAGGAATCTCATAGCACAGGCTGTGTATCAAGTAACCATCTTATTGGTTTTACAATTTAAGGGAAAATCCATTTTTGGTGTAAAGGAGAGCATTAAGAGCACCCTCATTTTCAATACTTTTGTCCTCTGCCAAGTATTCAATGAATTTAACGCAAGGAAATTGGAGAAGAAGAATATATTCAAAGGGATACTTACGAACAAGCTATTTATGGCAATTGTTGGGATCACCATAGTTCTTCAACTGGTGATTGTGGAGTTTCTGAAGAGGTTTGCCAATACTGAGAGACTGGATTGGGGGCAATGGGGTGTTTGCATTGGACTTGCAGCTTTGTCATGGCCAATTGGTTGGCTTGTAAAGTGCATCCCAGTTTCAAGCAAGCAGTTGGGAAACCAAAGAGCTTCTGTATCCTGAAAGACCAGCCAATATCAGCCCTTAGCCTAATGACAGGAATGTTTTAAGTACTTAGCTTTCATTTGTTTCTCAAATCAAGTTTATGTAAATATTCAATTTGATTTCTAGCTGTTTGCCTCATCATGTCATGAATGGAATTTTCTTGAATAGAAGATGAAAGATATTCATTCAATATGCCTATGGAGATTTGCTATTATTTTCAGTTTAGAATTCATACTGCTCTCAAGTTGATATATAAAGGGTGTGTTTGGATAGAACTTATTTTGCTGAAACTGAAAACTGAAAACACTGTAGCAAAATAATTTTTAAATATGTGAATAGTACCGTGATACCCATTTTTAATGAAAAAGTTAATAAAAAGTGTAATTTGTGGGTCCGTGAACAGTGCATATATGCACTGTTCACTGAGAAAGTCAACATTTGCGGTTACTGTTCAATGAACAGTAACCGCATTACTCCAAAACAAAACGCGTGAAAAAAAAAAAAAAAAAAAAGAAACGCAGCTTCAGCAAACGCAACGCCGGAACCAAACACACACAAAGTAACTGCTTAAGATGCAACCAGTAAACTACCTTGTGGATGAAGATTGAAAAAAGACATTTTCCAAGGTTGCGATATATATCATATAAGTAAATAACTAGTTCTCTTTTTGCACTAACAGAATTTTGTATAAGGTTTCTCAAACTAGGGTACACTTTGATGCAACCTATTTTCCCATATAAAAGTAATTAATAAACAGCTCCAGTTTGTGGCCAACTAGGTAGGTATACAGGAGAGGGGGAAAATAAGGAGAAGAATCCAGAAGAATGTATTCACACAGGTCATTTCTAAGAGTTACAGTTGCAGAAGGAAAGAAATTTTAGCAGTAACACAGGTCATTGAATCAAAAAAATAAAAATAAAAATGCAAGAGCATGTGCGCGCGCGCACACACACATATATATATAAGAAAACATTTGTAATAATATGGACCTAATGCCTTGCACGAAATTATGGGCACTTTAACCTCATGATAGGTTTTCTCTTTGACACGCTTCGAGTAGGCATAATAAAAAACAAGTACTGCGTTTGCTTATTGAGGCATGGTAAAAGAAATTTTAAGTCAATTTATTGTATTTATGCATTATGTGTATACAAAAGCATTTGCAAAGTTTCATAGGTATAGCATTCCAAGCCAATAGAAAAGAGTCTGCCTAGATTTGGCAAAAGCAAAATAGCTCCTAACTTAATTCTAATGGGGGCTTAACCGGATTTAAAATTTTAAATTGGTGCAATAGCCAATAACAAGGGCTATTGCACTGTGGAATAGCACGTAAATGTGAGAGAGAAAAGCTAAAAAGTTAAAAGATTAAAAAAATTTGTGATCCAAGTATTGAGATTAAAAGAGAACTTTTTTCTTTTTAATCCTATCCCGAGGCTAACCTGATTGAGAAGGGCGGTAAACAAACAAAGCTATTTATAAACAACTCGAGCTTCACTTGGAAAAAGGCTAGTTTATGTTCATTTGTTTAGCAAACATCCCAAGGTCAAGCCCAAATATAAACTTGACTATTAAACAAGCTAATCTGAATCATAATAATGTGTTCTTGAGTAAGCTCATGAACATGAGACTTAATTTAACTATATCTTTTCCCCAAAAAAAAAAAAAAATTATATTTAATATTATATTTTTATATGTATGTTTGTGTAAAAGTATAAGACTTGAAATTAGATTGTATAAGTTTGTAAATAAATTCATATGACATCAAAGTATTATTTATAGTTTATTTGATTATAAAAACGGTCCATTTGTTGTAAAAATTCATAAGTTTGTGAAGAGAAAAAAATTAATTTAGTCATTGTTTTACTATATATGGAAAAAAAAAAAAAGCTAATCAAGTAACTCATAAACAACCTTAAACTTGTTCGACAAGAAAATGAATCAAGGTTGAACATGTAATATTGTTTGGTGACAAACTCAAGCTTGACTTGTGTTCAAAATAAAATAAAATTAACAAGTTTGAATTTTTAATTTTTAATTGGCTCAGTTTGTTTACAGCCATACTACTGAGCCCACTCTGGCCTCGTGGACCCCTCTGGTAGTGTGTACGTGTCAGTGTGTGTCTATGTACCTTTAAATTTTTATTTTATTATTTTTTGATCTATGGCTGAAATTCAAAAGTAGGAAAACTAAGACAAAATAGACTTGCAATTTTACCCAAGGCATTCATCCAAATATACAAAAGTCATAACAAAAACTGCTTGATAAAGATTCTCTGATTACTTGTCTAGAGATTTGGAAGTGCCTTTAAGTCTTTTTAACCTTTGAATTATTTTATAGTTATAATAGGATAGTGGCTTCCTCATCAAAATTCCAGATTCTGGGAAAACCTTCAAACATACTGAATTAGCTTTTGGGAAAGGAACTATGATGCCATCCTCTTTTGCTTGTTTGTGTCAGCAATTTCCCTTTATCATGTGTGTTTATTATGTACGTTGTATATATTTAAAAATAAAATAAATATGTCAATATATGTTTGTAATTATGGGAAAAAAAATACATCAACATATACATACCATGCAATGCCTATTTTCTACAAAAGCAATGCCAAGCCCGATAAAAATCTGCAATTCAATGGGTTTTCGAACCTCCAAGAACAACAAAAACAACAAGGATAATAATACGGTTTCAAGTGCCAGTACTAAAAAGGAACAGAATTCAAAACCTGGAAATCCACATACGGTTATATCTTATATGACAAATTTAAAGAGCCAATCTTCACCTTATTTTACCTTATGCTTTACACAGAGGATCAAATGACAACTCTGCGGAGCTTCAAAAGAAAGGTTGAATGAACTCTGTGAGGAAAAGAGCAGATTCATGATTACCTTGAAGAACATCATGTCTAATATGAATTTAGATGATGAAGCAGAAATGGGCATATTAAATTCAGAAATTGCTTGCCTGAAGAGCAGAGCAAAAAGATTAATTCCTTGCCTTGACTTTTGTACTTGATATTAGAGAAAAGAAAAAGATGACTTCTATTCTTCCTTTTTGGCAAGCTTCTTCAGCAAGCTCAATTTATTTGCTGACTTCTCTGCAGCTTGTCCAACAAGCACTTTTAATAAGCTAAGCAAAAGAATGGGCTGGACCCACATGGTGCAATGCACCGACAAAATTAAGGATCTAGGCTGCGATTGGGTTAGAATTAAAAATTAAAATTATTTCATTATTTAGCTTACTTTTTATATTATTTATAGACTCCATTACATTTTTTGATACTATTTATGGGCTCCACTATACTATTTCAACTAACTTTTACCTTTATTTATAGTACTTTCAGTAGTAATTTTTCAATTTCAGCAAAATAAGCGGTATCTAAATATACTCTAGAGTGGCTAAGGAGAGTTCATTTATAGCTCTTAGATGACAAACCTACATATGTCTTAAGATTTTAAAGATGTGTGTACAGTGTACTATGCCAGAAAAAAAACATTCAAAAGTTGTCCATTTTCATCTCATAGTCAATATCCAATTTATTTTGATGAAGGCCAACCTAGAGCAGCTGAGAGAGACACTCAAAATGGATTTCTTTGTAATCCTGCATTGCTACTCAGCAACCTTCCAAACGTGGCTAGAGTCAGAAGTTATTTTGTATCTAATGTTAATTTTTGAAACATATATCACTGCAAGAAAATTTTCATTTACCCCAAGAGGTAGCATAACGTGTTAGGGACCACCAGAGTTGGTAAAAGAATCAAGTGCATACACTTCTTGGATCTTAGACAAAATGCGCAAGAGCACACCTAATTGAAGTAAAACACACATTTTTCAAATATTATATAAATAACATCTAATAAAAATATTAATAGCAATAATATATAAAAATAAATAAAAAACCAAAATAGTAATATATTTTCCTATGAGCTAATTTAGATAGTACAATTGTACAAAGTTTGTAAGTTCAAATTTTACATAAACTAGTTATAGAAAGTTTATATGTAACATTTTATATAATGGTCTTGTGCTTAAGAAAACCAACTACGATAGCTATGATTAAAGGAAGTATATGGTTCAATCAAAAAATTCCAAAAGGCAAAGGCCAAAAAGCACAAGAATAGTAAATTATTCTTCATATCTTTTGATATATAGACTTTTATGTATGTGTGTGTGTAATACAGCACCTTAAACATAGTATTTTTCTAACAAGTCAATGGTCCATGACTCCGTGTCATTTCCTTTTTTGAGAAATTAATTTAGTGATTCATATATTTTTTTTAGAATAATAATAAATAAATAAATAAATATCATGCCTTCGTGCTTCTTCAAAAAGCATTACAAAAGTGTGCCTGAGGCATGCTTTATTAATTGACTTTTCTTCAACCAAATGAAGCGCTTAGACCTTGGAGCTTTGAACTTTGAGCTCTTAAGCACACTTCTTTAACAACACTGGGGACTACTCCTCAAGAAGCAGCGGTTAATAGTTCAAATTTCTTCTTCCCATTCTCCTTGAGATCATAATGCACTTATAATTAAATTTAAGGGGCCAAGAATTAAATATATTCCTTTAAAAAAGTAATTTAAATTTGGTTCCTCCAGTTGTAAGTCTTGTCAATGGGGTTCCTCCAAACTAATTCTCGTCACTACCTACATGTCCATGCAAATCTTCTTTTTGCCATTGTCATGTTGACAAATCCCATTGACAAGGCTTATATCTGGTGACCATTTCATCAACCCTAAAGTTTAGAGGAGGTTTTACCTTCGACATACAAGAAGGTTAAGAATACCACTATTATCAATAGCTTTGACCATCCACAAGTTTTCGTTAGCTTAATTGAAAAAAAAAAAAAAAAAGGGTAACGTATATAAAGGAATACTAAGTAACATACCTCTGCCAATATTGAGTTGCTGAAGCAAGGCCAATGAAGGGATTGTATTGGTATTGATGCTTTGTCCAAAGAATTTGCTTATTTGGAGCATTGCATTTCCTGCTAGCAGTTATGAATAATTCTTAAGCATAGTTAATTACAAAATTGGATACCAGAATAATTTAGTTTTTTTACCACTTCATCCTTCAATTCTATTAATAATTTCATGATGAGTTTTCTGATTTTAGGTTCTGTTGTAAATAGCTAAGACATAAATCTTAGGTTCTTGAATTGAAGTATATGTCTTGATTCTTTTCATGTGTTTCAAAATATGTGGATGTTCACTATGTGGATATGTAACAAAACTATTAGACACTGTGCTTAAGAGAATGCAAGTCTAGACTGCTTGGAACCATTCCAGCTGCATTAGAATCCAATCTTCTTAAAGGGTCACAAAAAACGCTAACTCAAAGAAGTAATGATGCTTTTGTAAAGAAAACAAAACATATTATAGCCAAACTCCAATATTTCATATTCAGCAGATGTATTGTTCTAAGAATAAAAAGAAAATTATACTGAACTACATATCATGAGAGCTCAATGCATCATTTTCCATATTTCACTAAGAAATCTGCTTTCCTAGAAACAATTTGTGACAGATGATCTTGATTTCCTGAGGACTAGCCTGGGACAGGACAATTCAAACAACTTTCTGTAGCCTTCCATGCATATTAATCTAAAAGGTTGTGCATCAATCTGAGCCACAATTCAAGTAAAAAATCATGTGAAAAGAGCTTAAAGTACTAAAAAGTAATGTAGCTTAGATCATTATAATGATGGTAAGCAGTTAAAACACAGAACCTGCACACATAATCTAGTAAATATATATAATACAAGCCTTAAAAAAATTAAATCTTTAGGAGTGGAATACCCCAACAACATAGACATAAGAATAATAACATTCGTCGAAGAAAAAGATTCACCTAAACAAACAATAGAGAAAATTGTGACAATTACACTTTCTTCCAGATAAACTCATGAGATGGAAAAATAAAAGAATTTGCACACGGGGCAGCCTCTAACTTTTGAGTAAAAGCCTCTAACAATTTAGGTACCAACAGAATGTAGCAACAAATGGAGAACCAGCTGCCCATCCTTGGCTTCAAAGCATTTATGATGCAGAGATCCAACAATCATCTTCAAACCAGGTCTGCAATCAAACCATTGTCTTACATGGACTCAGGCAAACAAGTTTTTAGTAACTAGTACTGTTAGTTTTTTTTTTTTCCCAGAATTTCAAGAAGAATAGATGTTCAACAATACTTTTTTGTCCATTTTTTCCCTTTTACTTTTGGGATCAAGGTTTAAAAAAGTACACAATTATATTGATAAGTAGCTGAATGACTCAAGGACAAGAAAAGAATACTAGTAAAATTGTTGTGAAGACAAAATTCTGATATGAAGAAGGGCCCAGACTAAGAGTTTATTGACACTACCAAAATTGTAGCACTTTTTTCATTCTTTCTTTGCATTTTATGAATAAAAGACGAGTAACATTACTTCATAGCCTATTTTCAAAGAGGATCAAGGTCTAAAAGCTGTAGGATGACTCAAGAACAAGAAAAAAAGAAAAGCATACATAATATTTGGCTAAGTTTGTTTGCTTAAATGTAAGACAAAATGTGAATTTAAGCAAATAAGTTATCTTTTCATAATAAGTCAACTTATTTGCTTAAAGTTACTTTTTGTGTGAAAGCAAATAAGCTAGCCAAACACACATTGGATCGAATAAAGGCCCATACAAAGCGTTTTGCATTACTCATTCCTGGCAATACATCACAATAAATAGGTAACCAGCAAAGCACAAAGCAAACTTACGGTAGTTTCCCCATCCCTTGCTTCATAAACATAATTCAACCATCACATTGTTCATAAAATAAACTATATCTCTGCTAAAGCTCTCTCGTCAAAGAATTAGCCTATGACACTGATTAGTTATATATCTCACTTTGTTTTGATAGGTAATTACAAATCACATACCCACACAGGATTAGAGCTATAAAAAAAGCTCTCTTTTTTTCTTTTTTCTTTTTTTTTTTTCTTTTGTTGATTATTCGATACTTAGGGGAGGGAGGCAGGATTTAAATCCTATATGTCTTTGTTAGAAACACCAGGAGATAGTGGTTGAGCTATAAACGTCTTGACATAACAACGAAGTTCTGAACATACAAAATATGGGTATTCCAAAGCTTGCTAATGTTTCTAGTTGCCTACATCATGCACCTTAATCTTGTGATTTTCATATTAATTTGATTCCCAAGAAGTCTCAGTTGAGTGCTCATGATCTTATAGTTTCCAATTCATGAAAAAAAAAAGGGTTTGTTAACATTTTAACTGTTTCAAATGAAGGGTGTTACAAGTCTGCACATGGGTCTATTATAAAGGAAGATGAAAAGTCATTTTCAATGTGTTATATAGTGACTTGAAATTAGTGGGTATTTCCTTTGAATTTCTCTTTGCAACAGAAACACAAAATTTAGGCAGACTGTTTTCTAAAGAAATGCGTATAAGCAGATTTGTATTTTTCATTTACAGGGATGAATACAGAGAAAGGAATTTGAACGTGGCTAACCTTAATGCCTTGAGCTCCCAATATAAAATGTCATGATAAAACACATCATCTATGTGAAATGAGATACTATTGCTCCCACAGTGCTCAATAATTTTGCTCAACTGTGTATTTGTGAAGAGTGGAAAGGGGATTGTGGTATTTAAATAACCTTGTGTTTTTTTGTTTTCTTTTAAAGGAGGAGGGAAAAGATTTTAGGGGACCCATTTTAAAAAATTAAATTTAAAAAAAAAATCGATAATTACATTTACAGGGAGAGAAGAGAATTTGAACATGAAGGGAAGCCTAATTTTTAATTTTCCAAATTTGGAAAGAAAATTATTCCACTTATATTATCTACACTAATATTTAAGAGACTTGTTTAGACTCAAGGGCAGCACTATAGCCAACCCAGGGGTTCAAATAAACCCCCTGGCCAATTTTTAATTTTAGTATATATAAAACTTTTTTTTTACCTCCAAAAATAAAATTTTGAACTCCCTAACTTTAAGTTTTGTTTAAACCTTGCTGAAATGAGCTTGAATATGATCATCTTAATACTATTTTCACATTATTTTTCACAATAAATTTACAATAAAGGTTAAGTGGCAAATTGTAACTGATTTTTATCTAGACCCACAACTTACATCATTTTTTTACATATCTTTAATAACTTGCCACCTAAATTTTGCTATGAAAGTGTTGTGTTAGTAGCAATACTCTTAAAATTGCTCATTCATTAAAAATAAATAAATAAATAAACATTCTCTCTAGAAAATAAATAAATACACTTCAAAAGTAAAAACTTATATCATTTATTATTTTTTCTTAGTTTTATGTTTACTCCTGTGGGTCCGAGAGGTCTGCAATCCGGCCCAAACTCTATCTGAGCCCAGGGCCCGTGCCGAGGAGGTATCTTGCCGAAGACGAATGATCAGTGGCCGAGGTAGCAAGGGGAACGGCTGAAATTTACCCTGTCCTCAGCATTCCAGAGCTTCAATGGGAAGACCAACACCATGGTGTAGGCAATCCCCAAACAGCCCCCTCAAGGGGATGTGAACGGAATGGGGCCCATAGGGAAGCAGGGTGTGAAATTGGACCAAGGAAAATGCGTCCCCTCTTCAGTAAATGCACCTGCCAATACCCAGAGCTGATTAATGAGAAAAGACGTTTGGACGGTGTAAACTTCGATCCATGCAACTAATAGAAAGTTAGACGGGACGATTGATGGGATGGATACAGAAATAAGCTCCTGCCTGACCTACAAGTGGAAGGTCAGGATCAACCAAGACGGACTATATAATAAAAAGGAAGGTGCACCAACAGGGGTTTGGGAAAAATGGCCAAAAACCAGAGCTTCCCAGCTCACCTCCAGGAGAAAGACTCCAGGGGTGAAGGAAAACTTAAACTTGTACGAACACCATGAAAAACCCACCGCCTGTCGATCAAGGCCTAGCCTTCCAAACCCACGCTCTACAAATGATATTGTTAGGGCTTTTTCACGCGCGAACCCGACACTGTTACGGTCCGCCACGAATCGCGTCCTTACAATTGGCGCCGTCTGTGGGAAAGGCTTGTGTGTTGGTATAGGATGTGGGTCGATAGAGTTTCTTCGTTATTTCTAACCGTTGGTTATAGAGTTCTAGTATAAAGTTCTGCTAGGGGCTACGTTTCTTGACTAGGGGCTTGGTTGAGGAGCTAACTCCCTTAAAGCCAAGGTCCCCCGTAAAGAGTAAACTAGGCACTTGATAGCATTAATCGTATGGATAAACTTTAGGGGCTTGGTTGAGGAGCTAACTCCCCTAAAACCAAGATCCCACACAAAGAGAAAACTAGGTTTTGGACAGAATCAAGGCATTGCATAGTCCTCGGACTCAAGCCTATGGGGAAACCAACTACCTGGATGAGGAAAACTAGGTTTTGGACAGAACCAAGGCATTGCATAGTCCTCGGACTCAAGCCTATGGGGAAACCAACTACCTGGATGAGGAAAACTAGGTTTTGGATAGAACCAAGGCATTGTATGGTCCATATACTCAAGCCTATGGGGAAACCAACTACCTGGATGAGGAAAACTAGGTTTTGGACAGAACCAAGGCATTGCATAGTCCTCGGACTCAAGCCTATGGGGAAACCAACTACCTGGATGAGGAAAACTAGGTTTTGGACAGAACCAAGGCATTGTATGGTCCACGGACTCAAGCCTATGAGGAAACCAATTACCTGGATGAGGAAAACTAGGTTTTGGACAGAACCAAGGCATTGCATAGTCCTCGGACTCAAGCCTATGGGGAAACCAACTACCTAGATGAGGAAAACTAAGTTTTGGACAGAACCAAGGCATTGCATGGTCCTCGGACTCAAGCCTATGGGGAAACCAACTACTTGGATGAGGAACCAACTATTTTAAAAAAAAAACTATGGCATATAAACCTCAAAATCCATGGGAAGAAAACTCTTCGTTAACAGATGGGTTAATCCCTCGATTGCACGGATTCCCCGGTCTACCCTCGGATCCCCAGTACCAAAGGAGTTGATGCGGTACAGTGTAATATATTACCCAAAAGCACAATCAAAGTCCCTCGCTACTCGGCTACCCTCTCGGACGAATTATTTAGAGTTTATCGTTCTCGGACATTGGTCTAGCATGCATCGCGCAGCACTCAGCGATTATCCCGGTTAGTTCCAAGAGTTTAATTTATTGAGGATTAACCTTGTTATACTTGATAATATTTGTGAGTTTAAACCAGTAGGACTCTGTGTTAAGGCATTTTTCTGCCTGGAGTATCATTAAAGGTGAGCTTACATTTAATATTCATGCACCAAGTAGTTGTTGCAGAGAAGGAAAGTATGTAAAAAGAAATAAACACATTTTTATTAAGAGAAAAGAACAGTACAGTGTACAACGAAAAACTGAAACAAGCTTACATTAAAGCTAACTACGCAAGTAAAGAAAAATACAAGAGAATGAAGAAAAGCCGAAGAAAAAAGGCACAGATGAGAGATTGGCTACTGTTCCAAGATGTCGTCTAAGGAAACTATTCCTCGACGCTTCTACATGCCCATAACTCAGGCAGCCAAAGAACCCAACTTGGGGCTTGCACCGGTGAAGAAAAGGTGCAGGGAACCTGACCTCAGGCTAACACCATCTACAGAAAAGGTGCAGGGAGCCGGAAGTTGGGGAGCCCCCGCAAAAATTTGCTTGCTACAAGGCAGACGGCGTGATGGCGGAAATTCCTTCTTCTGACATACCAAAAACCTGGCATGACCAGAACCTGCTTCGGATTTTGACTAAAAGAAGGAGGAATACCATCTTCCTCCTGTCAAGACGGAGGACTGGCTTGAATCTGTGGCATCCTTGTCCATACCATATCACCTTGAGGATTCGGTGCCTCTAAAGCGTGCGGAGACCTTTCATTCCCATCCACGCCTCAAACATCTTGCTTTGAGGCAGTGGCACTAGAAAGAGAGATCGCGGATATGGAAGAAATATGGTTCTGAAGGGAACAGGAGAGTTCATGTGCAAGTGAAGTGATCCCCTATCCCATTTATACCCAGAAGTAAATCGGTGGCATTTAATTCACGCAGCGTCCCAAGGAACGCTACAGACAAAACGTCTCTGACTCGATTTCCAACGTCGTCTGCAACCCTGAGGCTAAAGGAGTCTCGAGAAGGCGCACCTCGAAAACTGGGACGCCAAAAAGTACCGCGTGATCAAAGACTACGGAAATACCTCTTAATTTGCGGGCCCAGTAAATTTGCGGCCCAGGCCCGTTCAGCATAGGAACCCAGGGACAGAACCAAGGCCTTGCATGGTCCTCGGACTCAAGCCTATGGGGAAACCAAGTACATAAAAAATTACAGGTTTTGGACAGAACCAGGGCATTGCATGGTCCACGGACTCAAGCCTATGGGGAAACCAACTACCTGGATGAGGAAAACTAGGTTTTGGACAGAACCAAGGCATTGCATGGTCCACGGACTCAAGCCTATGGGGAAACCAACTACTGGATGAGGAAAACTAGGTTTTGGACAGAACCAAGGCATTGCATAGTCCTCGGACTCAAGCCTATGGGGAAACCAACTACCTGGATGAGGAAAACTAGGTTTTGGACAGAACCAAGGCATTGCATGGTCCACGGACTCAAGCCTATGGGGAAACCAACTACCTGGATGAGGAAAACTAGGTTTTGGACAGAACCAAGGCATTGCATAGTCCACGGACTCAAGCCTATGGGGAAACCAACTGGATGAGAAAACTAGGTTTTGGACAGAACCAAGGCATTGCATGGTCCCGGACTCAAGCCTATGGGGAAACCAACCTGGGGATGAGGAAAACTGGAGGTTTTGGACAGAAAGGCATTGCATAGACTCAAGCCTATGGGGAAACCAACTGCCTGGATGAGGAAAACTAGGTTTTGGACAGAACCAAGGCATTGCATGGTCCACGGACTCAAGCCTATGGGGAAACCAACTGCCTGGATGAGGAAAACTAGGTTTTGGACAGAACCAAGGCATTGCATGGTCCACGGACTCAAGCCTATGGGGAAACCAACTACTTGGATGAGGAAAACTAGGTTTTGGACAGAACCAGGGCATTGCATAGTCCTCGGACTCAAGCCTATGAGGAAACCAACTACTTGGATGAGGAAAACCAGGCACTAAGCGAGATTTAGCTATTATGCGTGACGTCGAAAATGGTGCTTATATCTTCGTAAGACGAAGGTTAGAAATGAATCTAAGGCCTCTGTGGGTGCAAGTAAATTAGGGTTTGGGGAACATGATGATAAATGTATTGCATGCATAGCTATTTGTACATGTTAAAATGAATCAGCGCAGAGTTCATAAGCAAATAGTGCGCATCAACGAGGGCGGTTAACGATGTAATCAGAAGGGAAAAGGAAAAACAAGATTTCATATATACATGTTCAAATGCTTGTAAACCATCAATAAATTAGGAAGTTTGTGAAAGGAAAAGAAACAAGTTAATCGTTCAAATAGAAACGAATACAAAAGCCCAACCAAGGCTTCTACTTTTCTGCTTTTTTGTCGGTGACATCTTGGGAGATGGGAACAAGATCAGCTTCGATGCCCGGAATGACGGTTCCTTCTGGGGAAGGCTGAACAGGGCCAGCACTGGTACTCTGAGGGACCACAGCAAGGGGAATAGCCTGTGGCGGCTGTGCAAGTGTGGCTGGTTCTTCTGTACTGGACACCTGAATGCCAACCTTGGGCTCAGTAACCTCTGTAGGTGCCCCAGGATCCGCATGCTGCGATATCACTATCACATCCTGAAGTTTTCCCTCTTTGGGCGCCTTGCTAGAGGAACCACTGGCTTGTAAGTTTTCCGACGGGGTGACCTCTTCCTCGAGTTGATCATCCGTGGTCGCAGAGCTGGTGGAAGTGGTCTCGCGGATGGCCGCCGGGTAGAATACGCTCTCTGCCTTCCATAAATCTGATGAAGCGTCCATCCAAGCTCGCTTCAATGCTTCTTCCCAGACCTAGGAGCAATAAAACCTGCACACTCTAGGAATCTGCGCCTTAAGGGTGGCTTGGGTTTCGGCTACTCCTATGTTGTAACCATCGTCCTCGGCCGTATTCTTGGCAGCCTCTGCCTCATTCCTGGCAAACTCGGCCTCCTGCTTTGCCCTTACGGCTTCATCACGGGCATATTCTGCCACTCCTTTCTCATGCAGAGCCGCGGCCAGCTGCTTATTTAAATCCTCGATCAGATCTCTGGCTATTCGCAGCTGGTCCTCAGCTTCAATTGCGCGCTTGGTTTGGTCCTTGGCCTGTTTTTGCGCACTAGCAAGGCCCGCCGAGACGTTATCCCTCTCGCGGGTAGTCATTGTTAAGTCATCCTTGACTTTGGCAAGTTCCTTTTCAGAAGCTTCGAGAGTCTTTGAGGCCGTTATGCGCTTCTTGCATTCGTTCTCGGCCGCTTTACTCCTGTCATGCACTTCTTCCTCCATCCTATAGGTTGCCTGGAGAGCCTGTCAAGAAAGATGAACGTGTAGTGAGTGACAAACTGATGACAAGAGTTAATAAAGTGTTAGGTTTCAAGAAATCTTACCATGCCCAAGTATCTCTTAGTACTGAGAAAAACCTCCTGCATCCTCATTCTCTTCAGCTCATCCATGTCATTAGGGAGTAACATGGTTTTCCCTAATGCATCCGCCACGTATCCACCCTCGCCGTCTCCAAGGTCCCTCAGAGAGGCAATTTCCAGTAATGGACCCCCGTGAAGCATTGGGGCAGGAAGCCAGGCGCTCGGTAGGGATTGGGAATCAATTCCTTTTCCCTTGCCTTGAGAGGTTTGAACTGCGGGTCCTTTGCCCTTGCCTTGGGGTCCGATCTTCAGTTGTTTTGTGCGCGGAGTCTCATCCTTCTCCTTAGGAGGTTGGGATTTTCCCTCGTCCACGATGTCCTTGCCCTTGGGGCTCCTCTTTCTCTTGGAATCAGCACCTTCAGGTCGAGGAGACCGAGCTGGTTGGGAGGAGGTGGGAGGTTCGGGGCGGGTGGATTGTGGCTGGGACTTAGTGGAGGATGACCTAGTTTGGATTGTAAGGGGCCGAGGTGGTGGAGGAGGAGCATTGGGTTGTGGTGCCTCCTGGGTATCCTTCCCTGGTTGGTCCTCGAGGAGTTGGAGAAGGGGGGTTAAAGGTATTCTCTTGACTCCCATCTCGGCTTGAGAAGAGGTGCCTATTAATGACAATTCCGCCTCGGACAAGGTTGGGTCACCTAGGTCACCAGGAGGGTCCTCGGATTGGTAGACTAAGTCAAATACCCCGAACCCTTCCTCCGGCTGATCTGGCTCACCTTCGTCCTCTGCTGCTTGATGAGACGAAGAGGGGCCCACCAGGGGGATGTTCTTGGGGACAGCTGGCTCCTGCGAGATTAAAAATCCCTTCTCTACCACGGTAATTTTTGGAAGCCAAGGACGGCGGGCACTGATCACGTGCTTCGCGTCCCCGAATGACTTCTGAATCGGAGGGTGCCCTAGTATTTTGTGAGCTGCACGGACTTGGCCATCACTGTCATTCACAAAAACCGCCGCTTGTAAAACGGTCTCCAAGTCTGCTCGATTGACTAAATGAAAATGCCGTGTATAGGCGCGTTCATCTACAAAAGCAACAAACATATATGCATGGTTAGTTATCGGAAGACGTTAGGTTAGAATGGTTTAAAGGATTATCCCTCTTCCATTCCTAATACCCCACCTGGTTCTCCTTCTACTACCGGGCATGGATCGCCATCATGCCACTCCCCAGAGACAATAAGGAAATTCTTGTTCAGTCCCTTGTTGGAATCAGGGAGGCACTGGATCAACCGAACCCTATCATCCCTCGACCTCATGTAGTAGGTTTTTCCTTTCAATTTCTGGAGGTTATAGCACCAGTTTACATCATGGTGGGTCAGTCTTAAACCCATCTTCTCGTTTAAAGCGTCCACGCAACCCAAAATCCTAAGAACGTTGCCGGCGCACTGGGTAGGGGCTAAACGGAAATGCCTGAGGTAACCCCTCGTCACTGGTCCCATAGGGATTCTCATACCTCCCTCTACAAAGGCGAGGACGGGAATTACAACCGCACCCGTTCCCCTCTTAATGTGCCATTCCCCCATCTTACAGTGCTCCAGACTTACGTTGGGGGGAATCCTATAATCAACGATGAACTTATTCATCGCCTCTTCAGTATCGACCAACTTCCTCAATCTCAATTTAGTCGCCTTTGTCATTTGCTAAAACAAACCTAACCCGGACGGAAAAGAAGGGGAGCCAAAGAGAAATAAACTCAGAAAAGAAAAAACGCGAGTTAATGGAGGTAGGGAACTTACATAAAAGGAGAATTACGCTTCGGATGGGCTATATGTGCTTGAGATAGATTTGAATTTGGGCGGAAGTTCGGATGAACCCTGGATACACGCACTAAAACTCTTAAGTACAGAACTGGAGAGACGGATCCATCTCCAAAAAATCTTTTATACTTTCTAGGGTAAACTGCACGCCCTTTTTCCCGCCCAAAGAGGCCAGGAGATCACCACCGTTCGATTTCCATCACACCATTGAACGTGGGAAGCACCAAGCCGCCCGTATTTAATGAGGCCACGTTTCACCTTCCAACGGCTCTAGGAACGTGCCTTGGGCAGATGAAAAACCTCGGGAATCGATAGATGACAAGGATTGATAGGCATTGGCAGATCCCTGATGTCATCAAAACCCTCCTATTCGTCCGAGGGGACGGATAGCAGGATTTTGAGGGGCTATTGTGGGTCCGAGAGATCTGCAATCCGGCCCAAACTCTATCTGGGCCCAGGGCCCGTGCCGAGGAGGTATCTTGCCGAAGACGAATGATCAGTGGCCGAGGTAGTAAGGGGAACGGCTGAGAACTTACCCTGTCCTCGGCATTCCAAAGCTTCAATGGGAAGACCAACACCATGGTGTAGGCAATCCCCAAACAGCCCCCTCAAGGGGATGTGAACGGAATGGGGCCCATAGGGAAGCAGGGTGTGAAATTGGACCAAGGAAAATGCGTCCCCTCTTCAGTAAATGCACTTGCCAATACCCAGAGCTAATTAATGAGAAAAGACGTTTGGACAGTGTAAACTTCGATCCATGCAACTAATAGAAAGTTAGACGGGACGATTGATGGGATGGATACAGAAATAAGCTCCTGCCTGACCTACAAGTGAAGGGTCAGGATCAACCAAGACGGACTATATAATAAAAAGGAAGGTGCACCAACAGGGGGTTGGGAAAAATGGCCAAAAACCAGAGCCTCCCAGCCCACCTCCAGGAGAAAGACTCCAGGGGTGAAGGAAAACTTAAACTTGTACGAACACCATGAAAAACCCACCGCTTGTCGATCAAGGCCTAGCCTTCCAAACCCACGCTCTACAAATGATATTGTTAGGGCCTTTACCTTTAATAAGTCTTAAATGTTTCACATAAAAAAAAAAAAAATATATATATATATATATATATATATATATTAAAACATAGAAGAGCCTGAGACTAGTTTCCAACTAGCACTTTAATTCATTTATTTTCCCATGCTTCTGATCATCGTCCTTTACTGTTGCAAACAAGTGAGGAGGGGGGTCTGCGAAACAGAGGGGTTCAAAGCTTTAAGTTTGAAGAAAAATGGCTTTTGTGGGAGGAGTGTGAAAAGATTGTTGCTGAAGCTTGGTCCAAAGATTGGAGAGCACCGACCTCGCTGGCAAACACAAAGGAAAAGATTGGGCATTGTGGGGCCGAATTGTTTGCCTGGGGTTCTTCTAGGACCCATCCTGATGCCAAGGAAATTAAAAGATTGCAGAAACATGTGGAGCAGTTGAGTGTTGGGGTTATGACTGAGGAGAGTAAGGCATAATTTTTGGTTGCTAGTAAAAGGCTTGATGATCTATTACTCAAACAGGAGATATATTGGGCACAAAGATCTCGGGTTAATTGGCTGAAGCACGGGGATAGAAACACTAAATTTTTCCACTCCAAAGCCTCATAAAGGCGTCGGAAAAATTTTATTAAGGGAGTTAGAGATCAACAAAACAATTGGGTGGAGGAGATCGAGGATATTGCCGGTGTTATAACGAATTATTTTGAGACTATGTTTGAAGCAGGTGATTGTAGCCGGATGGAGGAGTGTCTAAGTGTAGTTCCCCAAAAGGTGACGATGGATATGCAGGAGATTTTGTCCAGAGAATACAGTGCGGAGGAAATTAAGGCAGCGTTGTTCCAAATGGGACCAACGAAGGCTCCTGGACCCGACGGTATGAATGTTTTGTTTTATCAAAAATTTTGGCATATTGTTGGTAATGATGTCACTGCTGCTGCACTTGATTTTCTAAACTTCGGAATTATGGTTCCAGAAATAAACTATACTCATATTGTGCTCATTCCAAAAGTTAATTCACCGGAAAAGATATCAGATTATAGACCTATTAGCCTATGTAATGTTATTTACAAAATTATTTCAAAAGTGTTGGCTAACAGGTTGAAGCAGATTCTCCCTCATGTGATTTCTACTTTCCAAAGTGCTTTTGTCCCTGGTCGTCTCATCTCTGATAACATCCTTGTGGCATATGAAACTCTCCATGCTATGCACTGTAAAAAGAATGGGAAAAAGGAGCTTTGGCCCTGAAACTGGATGTCAGTAAGGCATATGATCGTGTTGAATGGTCTTTCCTTAGGGGCATTATGTACAAATTGGGGTTTCCTGATACATGGGTTGACAGAGTAATGAGTTGTGTAACTACTCCTTGCTTCTCAGTTCGCATAAATGGCAAAGCTTATGGAAATATTGTCCCAACTAGGGGGCTCCGCCAAGGTGACCCGTTATCCCCATACTTGTTCCTTTTGTGTGCTGAGGGATTTTCTTCCTTGATTGCTAAAGCAGAAGAGGAGGGGAAGCTCCATGGTGTGTCAATTTGTAGAAGGGCGCCATCCGTTTCCCATCTTTTATTTGCTGATGACTCTCTCTTGTTCTGCCAAGCTACTCATGATGAGGTGAGAACTATTCTGGAATTATTACAATTATATGCTGATTCCTCTGGACAATGCATTAATATGGAGAAATCCTCAGTCTATTTTAGTAGTAATGTGGAGGAGGAGCGAAGACAACGGATTAAGGAGTTGTTAGGGGTAAAGGAGGTGGAAAGGTTTGAATCCTATTTGGGATTACCTACTTTGGTGGGCCGAGCAAATACCAAACATTCTCATTTCTAAAAGATAGAGTGTGGAAAAAAATCCAAGGGTGGAAGGGTAAACTACTCTCAAGAGCGGGTAAGGAGATTTTGATCAAAGCGGTGGCTCAATCCATTCCCACTTACACTATGGGGGTTTTCCAACTACCTATGAAGCTTTGTGAGGAACTAAATGCTATGTGTGCTAGATTTTGGTGGGGGCAGATTGACAATGAAAGGAAAATTCATTGGAAGAAGTGGAGTGTGTTGGCTCAACCGAAAAAGGAGGGAGGAATGGGCTTTAGAGACTTACATAGCTTCAATTTAGCCATGTTGGCCAAACAAGGATGGAGATTACTTCAACAACAAGAGTCTTTGGTGTACAAGTGCTTTGAAGCTAAATATTTTCCTCGGGGTTCCTTCCTAGAAGCTACGGATGTACCGAATAGCTCTTATGTTTGGAAAAGTTTATTAGCAGCCCAACCAATCCTAAGGAATGGATGTTGTTGGAGGGTAGGCAACGGGTCATCTATTCGGGTAACCATGGATAGCTGGATTCCCAATCATCCTACACATAGAGTGCTTCACCCACCCCGGGTGGATGAGTGGGAATGGAGAGTGTCCGAGCTTATTGATTGGAGGGTTAAAGCTTGGGATAGGGAACTTATTGCTGCTGCCTTTCATAAGGAAGATGCTGATGCAATTCTTCGCATTCCATTGAGTAGCAGGGTGGTGTCGGATGTGTTATTTTGGCTCCACACCAAGAATGGAGAGTACACGGTGAAGTCGGGGTATCAGACAGCTAGGCTGATCCTAAAGCAGGAGAAGGATTTGGGGGAGTGCTCAAAGGTTGCGGATGGCTCTCATATCTGGAAAAACGTATGGAAGTTGAAAGTGCCAAATAAGATACGTGTGTTTGCATGGAGAGCTTGCCAAAACATTCTGCCTACACGTGAGAATTTGTTTCGCAGGAAAGTGATTCAAGATGAGTTTTGTGAGCGATGTAACCAAGCTCCCGAATCAGTTCTTCATGTGCTTTGGGAGTGCGGTGCAGCGCAAGATGTGTGGGCTGTTGCTCCAGGCAGATTGCAAAAGGTGTGCACGGAGTAGAGGGAGTTTTTGCAGCTGTTTGAATACTTGTGTCACAGGATGTCCGTGGAAGAATTGGAGCTTTTCTGGGTTCACTGCTGGCTAATTTGGCACCAGCGAAATATGTTGCTGCATGGAGGGAAAGCCCAAGAACCATCAAGAATTACCAATCGGGCTTCTGAGTTGATAGAGGAGTTTAAAGTTTCAAGGGATCGGTTGGCTATCAATGCATCCAGGGAGGTTGTGCAACGGTGGTGTCCACCTCCAGGTACTCTGTTTAAGCTGAACTTCGATGCGGCTGTCTTCATGGAACCGGAGTCGTCGGGTTTTGGCGCGGTTATAAGAAACAGCATGGGTGAAGTGATGGCGGCGTTATCAGCAAAGGGTCCTCCAGTTGCAAACAGTGAAGAAGCGGAGATTTTGGCTTGCCGGAAGGCCTTGGAATTTGCTGTGGAGGCGGGCTTCCAAGATGTTGTGGTGGAGGGAGATAATGCCACGGTTATGAACGGATTGACAGCAGACAAACCCGTCAACTCATGGCTGGGATATATATATGAAGATACTCGTTGCTTGGCTAGGAGACTTCGGAGTGTATCAGCTAGTTGTGTACGGCGTGGTGCGAATGGAGTGGCCCATTCTTTGGCCAAGTTTGCAAGACAATTAAGTGAGGACTACGTATGGTTGGAAGAACAACCAACCCCTGCCATTGAGGCTTTGTATGCGGACTCTTTTGCTATTGCTTAATTGAATAATATATGGTCCATTTTCAAAAAAAAAAAAAGGGGGCTTCTCTTATTTGGGATTCTCATTTTTTTGGTTCAAAAATACCCCTACACCTTTATGTTTAAATAGAGATAAAACTAAAAGACAATCTGGTAAAAATACAACTCTAACTCCTACTAAAATATTGCCTAAAAAATATGGTCATTCTCTTGTTGATTTTCAAATTATTTTATCTTTTATAAATTAGATCCTCACAATAAAAATTATATATATAAAATAAAAACACAAGTTTTTACTTTTTTTTGGCTAAAGAAAAGTCTCATCACACACGCGAAGCACATGTGATAAGTTTAGTAACTATTAAATTGCTTTTCACATTACACATAAAAGAAAAATCTATGATTGTTTTGTACCTATTAAACAATAAAATATATTTTGTTACCAAATTAATTTTTTCATGCTCTAGGCATTGCTAATTTCTTTCTTGTAGTCTTCTTATCAAAAAAAAAAATCTTTCATGTTTACTTACTAATTGGTAATAGATAACTAAGGAGAAAGGTTTAGTAAATTGCAAATCCGCCCAAAATCACCATTTTCTTCGCCCAAAATCTTTGCTTTCTCCGCCCAAAATCACTACCAAAAATCATCATCTCTAATCAAACCCAAATTGCAAAAGAAGAAGAAGAAGAAGAAAGAAGAAGGATAAGAAAGAGAGGCACGTTCAGAGAAAATAGAGATACGAAAAAAAGAAGAAGAAAGGGAGTCTGTGTAATAAATAAATAAAAAGGTGAGAAAGTGTTAGGTAGGGGTAGGTGTGAAATAATAATAAAAAGTAAGGAAAATATTATTTAAATAAAAGAGTATATATAATAGATAAACTGATGTAAGTATTTTTGTAAAGTGTAAAAAAAAAAAAGTGGGTTCTTATGCTAAAATAGACAGAAAACTTTAGACGCACAGATATGAATGCTCTTTTAGTTCACATGCTCAAAGAACCCTTGACACGATCAATAATTTAAATCTCATATTAGTGCAATTTTAGTTTATTATGAGACTCAACTCTAATCCAAAGCTCAAATTATGAATATAAAAAATGGAACAAAAGATGGATTTTTTTTTTTTTTTTCAAAATAACACCAATTTTCAAACAATTTCATTAGTTAACAACATTTCCAAACTATTTAGAAAACTAACATCTCAAGTCCTACAGACCCAAGGTTATTGTAGCAAATCGAGTATTAGAGACTCGAGTTCCATAAAAACTAGTGGAACTCGATTTTAAATACTTGAGTTCCATATTGAGAGAGGAGCAAGGAAACCTAGCAAGCACAAAGAAAAAAACCCAACAAGAACGGAGAGATGAGCAAAGAAACCCAGCAAGCACAAAGAAAAAAAACCCAGCAAGAACGGAGAGAGAAGAGCAAAGAGAAACCCAACAAGCAAAGAAAAAAACCCAACAAGAACGGAGAGAAGATTAAAGAAAAACCCAGCAAGAATGGAGAGAGAAGAGCAAAGAAAACCCAGCAAGAATAGAGAGAGAAGAGCAAAGAAAAACCTAGCAATGCACTTGGATATGGAGAGGAAGAGCAAAGAAAAACCCAACAACAAATGGTCAGAGAGGGAGATCAAGTTTGCTCAAGTACATCGGTCAGATTCTTCTTCTTCTTCGGTTCGATCCTTCTTCTTTCTTATTCTTCTTCACTCATTGTTCACTCATTCTTCTTCACTTCTTCACTCTCTGTTCACTCCTTTTTTCATTCTCTAGTTTTTACACTCCTTCCTTCACATCTATGGAAATTGAGTCTTAGAGACTCGAGTTCCACGTGAATTTTCATAGAAATCGAGTCTTTGATACTTGAGTTGCTACAGTGAACTCAAATCTCAAAGACTCGAGATGTTAGTTTCTTAAATAGTTTAAAAATGATGCTAACAAACGGAATTGTTTGAAAATTGGCGTTTTTTTGAAAAAAAAAAATTCAACAAAAGATAGTGGGGTTATTTCTTGTTTCTAAGTAATGTTAAAAGTACTTGTCTACATTATTATAGATGGTGGGGTTGTTTCTTGTTTGATCAAAAGATGAAACGGCCATGAATTTTCAATTGGTCTTAGCATTTAGTTTACGTCATCATCTAGTTGAACAAGTTCACAAAATACTACTAAAAAATCCTTGCAAAATTGTCACTTTCTTCGTATTCCTTTTCTTACAACTCTTTAACTCCACCTCTTGCACCAAAGACTCACTCTAGACAAATAATAATTAATAATCCACTCTCACTCTCTGTTTCACACACACTCTAAATTTCTATACACACACAATTATTTTCGTATGGATGTCCAAATGGACCAAATTTCTTCTCTTACTAGCAATTTAGACTTGGGTCTGTTTGGATACTACTTATTTTGCTGAAACTGAAAATTTATTATTGAAAGTACTGTAGATAAAGGTAAAAGTTACTTGAAATAGTACAGCGAGGCCTATGAAAGTGCAGTGGAGCTCATAAATAGTAGTAAAAATAAGCTGAATAGTAAAATAATTTTAATTTTTTTATTGGTATTCAAACACACACTTGTATTGTTCGTTGGACTATAAAAGCTGGCTGATGGAGGGGAGGAGGCAAAACTTTTTGGTTTTGTTTATTTCCCACTTTCCATTTGTAATATAAGGTTACGAATTAAAATAGAACAAACGTTATAGCATATTTTTGCCAATATAAATATCTGCTAACATTGGCATTCAAATTATGGAACTCACAGGATTTTTGAATTTTTGGCAAGTAAACAAAATAGCATGATTTTAAATAGATAGGTCTCTTTTTATTTTTTGTCCAATGACAAAGTAAGGATTAGAATCAGCATAGTGAAAATAACGTTTAAAAAAAATTATAACTACTAAAATGAGCATGTATTAGTCTAAATACTTTATTGTGTACTAGTATGTAATATGTGCTTACGTACGAGAATGATGAATTGTAGTGGTGCTATTGATGTTAGCTCGAGTTATAAAACATATAAGATATTAGTTTGACCAGGACATTTAGAGGTATTAAAATAGTTTTTTCTTGCAATTTTCATTATATTAGTTACGCCAAGTTTCTCATTACTCTTTTATTATGTTTATAATTTTTAAATCACTATTAGATACTTCATATACAATATTAATTCATAATCATTGTTCATGAAATTCTACTAAATACAATACAAAATAAAAGAATAAATTGGTCTAATAATATCTTCTAAATTGAATGAGGATAAGTGCATAGGATCGTTAAGCTCAATTACAATTTATTACATTCAAAATCCTAGTATACAAAATATCTAAATAAAAATAGTATAAAAAAAAATGCTCATTAGTTCAAAGAGAAAATAATAGCAAAAATCTAAACAATTTAATTTGTACGGAAAGCTAACAAAAGCAAAAATTCAATTTTGAATCAAATTAAATTTTCTCTATGTATTGGTTATATATATGATTAGGTTTGTTTTTTGGTTTTTGTTTTTGTTTTTGTTTTTTTTTTTTTTTTTTATGATTTATCTATATTGAACTCTTCGTTTTCTACATTGAATTAACTCACTTGACACAAAAATTAAAAAAACTTACATTTGATGAGACACATAGCGCAAAATTAAACTCTAATTAAATTCTAATTTTTACACTGAATTAACTAACTTGGCACAAAAATTTAAAAACTTAGATTAGATGGAAACGTAGTGCAAAATTAGACCATAATTGAATTCCAATTTGAAATTTGATTGAATTTTCTCTCAGTTTTGCCTACATATGTATAGATTGAGGATATTGTTCATCAACAAACCAAATTAAATTATTTTTAATGCTTTCTCAAATGACTCTCTCTCTCTCTCTCTCTAACACGTATTTGGTTCTTGGAGTTGATAAGATTGCCACAGTTGCTTCTCTGAGATCATGCTAAGCTCCGAATTGTCCATGAAGGTGGCTCAGATCTGGCAGGTACAGAGGCAATTGAAGGTGGCTCAGATCTGGGTCGACATGGGTGATGGGAGACGGTGGTTGGGTTTGGGTCTGGGTCTTTGATGGTGGTTCATAACCAAATCATAGAAAATACACAGTTCACATTATAGTTATCCATTATAGAACATTGTCAATCATGCTAAAAAACTATAATAGATGAATGGATAACGTTAGAACAAACTTTAGGCAAGGGTAATAAAAAAATTACCAGAAACAACAGATCACAAATGTAACTATACAAAAAATGATTTTGATGTTAACAAAGGAACAGAGGTTCCCGCTGGTGATCTCACAATGAAATTTTTTTTAGCTGCATAAAGTTTGGTCTCACTGGACTAGCTGGATGCAATCCCACGGTCTATAGAGGAAACCAAAAGGCAAAATCGACGACAGTGGCTAGGTGCCTCAGTTGGGTCTTTGCATAGTGAGTATTGAGGCTGTTGTATTTGACTGTAATAATAGTAAGATTTTTGGACTAAATTTGACTAAACTATATGGAGGGTGATGTGAATGCTCTGATCTTCTTACTTCCTCCAATTCTCGGATTCCTTCAATCTGGAACCAGTATAACACTCGTTGAGGTAATCAGGTGATAGACCAGCGTAAGCCAGAGACTAACTAAAGCCAACACCTACGTACAAAAGTCTTACTAACTACAGCCAGCACCTATTTACAAAAGTTTAAAACGATTGAGAATTGGATAGATGCAAGAACTCAAACACTCGATGAACAACTCCATCAATGGATTTAGCAAAAAAAAAAAAAACCATCAATGGCAACCTCCACCTAACAAAAGTGGTATATATAAGCATCCTCTAACAGGTTACATTGCAGCAGTTTCGTACTTATAGGGTCCATTCTTATGTGAGACAAAGAAAAAGACAGTACTTGTATATGTCCGATGCATAATGAGTTTTTTTCCACCGTAACAGGTTATTTAAGGTGTAGTCTCAAATCTCAATATCTGTACTGCAGCATTGAAATTCCTCCATCTATTGCCAACTCAATATCCCAGAATCATAGCCAACATTACTAGAAAAAAATTCGATATTATACACAATCAAAACCCTTATTGCAGCATTGGATATATTATGCAATCAAACACACGAGTTATGGGCATTCTAGAAAAGCAACCAAACATACAAATACAACGTCCTCTTATTACACGAATACAGACACGTTACATTGTCTGAGTATTCTCAATTTGTTTCAAACACATACTCTTAAAAGTTAAAACATTATGCAATGAAAACACTACCCCTTCACAGAAAAGTTGTAGACACTGCAATTTGAAACCAAAAAAAAAGAGTAAGTGTCACTACTCACTATCCTTTGTCCTTTGAGGAATAAAAACAAGCACATGGCGGGCGTATTAACACATGCTAAGGAAAGCAGATCTCCTTCAGCTTATCCCCCACCGATTTATCCACCGAATACTGCATTAACAAGAAACTCAAAATGGGTCCTCAAAAGTTCCCACATTTACATAATTAAAAAAAAAAAAAAAGGTTCGATATTTTGAATGAGACAGAGACATAGAGTTAAGACCTTGTTGAGGACCCAGATGGAGTGGTTGTAAGCGCGGTGGAAGAGCTCGTCAAGGGCATTGGAATCTTTGGCGTCGACCTCTCTGTAGTTGACGAAGTTTTCACGGGCGTACTTGGCGTAGTAAGGCCTTGTGTCCTTTGGCAACCGCCTCACTAGCCTCAATACCTCACCATAGACTCTCAGCGCTTTCTCCATTTCTGTTGCTCTTCGAAAGATGGAAATCGATCAACAAAAATAATGGGCTTTGGGTTCTTTGGGCGTACTCGGAAACATACAATACAAGGGTATGGAATGTTGGATATTTACTTGTGTTGCAGTCTAGAATGGATTCTGGTTCTGGCCTCAATATTCGGCCCAATGTGTGTTGGAAACTTGATTACACCAACTATGGTCTATGCGTATGCATTCAGCCCGCTTACCTGACGAACCCAATCTAACCCAATGCCTCAATTCAATTCGACTTTTTGTGGGTTGATGAGGTTCTGAAACTTTGATTGGGTTAGATTTTGGTTGGTAAAATTTTCAACCAAGGAACCAAATCAAACCCATGTTAGTAGTAAATTGCAATGGCAAACTCTTATTTGAGGTAATTTTGATTTTTTTTTTTTGTCCCTCAAAGTTTTTTAAAAAATTTTGTTTGAGAGGGTGAAAGTTTTAAAACTTGAATCCATAAATCTATGTTAATTTGAGATATATGACACCTAATAGACAGCTCATTGTGACACATTAATAGAAGAGCTTAAATCTAAGTGATATGTAGTGCTATGAGTGTGGATCCATATTTTGAAACATTAAAGGATAAAATCAAAATTAGTCAAACTATTAAGAGTATAAATTACAATTACGCGTGTGTGCTTTATCTTGATTTTGATGGTGCTATTGTTTACTTGATAAAATGTTTTCAAATAATTTGATACAATATTAATACATGTGTGTAAACATGTGTATGGACTCAAAGAGGAGTAAGGTTGCAGAAACAACTTAAGAGCATCTCCAGTAGACTCTTCAAATTTTTGTATTGTTTTGAGAGTGAACAGTTATATTTACCTTTTATTTACTAACTGTAAGGTGGTGGGCTGTGCTAGTGATGTTGGGCTGCCTCTTGCTGCACTAAGCCCAAGTTTTTTGGATAAGGGAGTTGGGACCGGTCAGCTTCAACTTAAGTTGGTCCGGCTTGTGCGCAAACTAGGCCAAGTCTGCCAGGAACGTGTTCATGGCAGGCAAAACTGTTTCAGGCAAGTTGTGGTAGACAGACATAATAATAATAAAATAAACAAAAAATATCTGGCCACTTAGTGGGAAATGACCAAACAGCCCTTAAACTCAATTACAACAGCAATATTAATCCTTTTTGCGGAAGGGAAAGAACAGAACAGAAGATATTAAATATTAATACACATGGGTTAGTCAGAATGTTAGGGAAATCAACCAAAATTCGATCCGCAGGAGCAGAGCCAAAGAGGAAAGAACGTTCCTTCTCAACGCAGTTAATCTCTCAGGAAAAAGTCCTGCCGTGGAGATTAACTGCCCTGAGGGAAACGAACCTAAGTGGTTTTTCTGCACAGATGCTCCTTGAGGTTTTCACAGAGAGTCGGATTTCATGAGGGAGAGAAGGAACCAATCTACCGGTACATGCCTACCGTTCTAATTCTCACTTTTGTCTTTCTTTCTTGCGGTTTTCTTTCTTTCTTTTCCCACTCATTTCTTTTCTATTTCTTTGTTTTTCTTTTTAAGTTCCTATTTCTTAGTCGAAGTTCCTGTCGTTGTCCCCCTTTCTATTCACGGCAAGACCCTTTTTTTATAGTGCCTGCCGTAACCAGATTTTACTGTTTTAGCCCTTAACTCCCTTTGTCTGGTCTGGGTGTACTAGCCGACTATCACTATTCCGTTTGTGTGTCACCCTCCCATCACCAGACAAGGAAGAGTATTTTGTTTGCTTGTCTACCGTGGCACCCTTTCCTGCTACGGTCTGAGTTCTTTCTCTCTCCCTATCCCTTATGGCATGCACCTAGTGGTTCCAACTCAGCTTGCTTCTTTTGGGTAGTAAGCCATCCCAGTAGGACACCTCCCCGAAAGAGCCTGAGCCAGAACCAGAACCTTTAAAATAAAATTTTACCCTTTCCCCACCACCAAACCATGCCCTTTGAATCTCTGACCCCCCCAACCTCACCATGCTTTGTATTGGCTGGGTACAGGCTGGTGGTGCCTGGGCCTTGCGCGTGCCTTCTTTCCATATGTGTCCAAAATCCGCCTGCTGCCCATTCATCTGCCGTGGTCCGGAGGCTTGCCTGCATTGCCTGCCGTCCGTTTTCTTTGACCTTCTATGTGGTTGCTTCTTGATTTCCCGCTCCTCTCAGAGCTGGGCTTTATTTGATGATGGACTTTATATTTCCTTGGCCCACCTCATTTCCTGCCATATTTGTTCTGTTATTCTTGCTGTAATGATTTAATCCTGCTGGGCCTCTTTAGGCCAGCCGTTTATTCTTTCTCCTAGTGGCTTGGTATGGCTACTGGTTTCTTTTCTTACTTTATGGGCTTTTGTATCCCTTTTGTTTTTCTCTTGGGCTTCCTTGGCCCATTTGTTTTCTTTGGGCTTCCTTAGCTCTTTTGTTAATTCTGCATTCCCATGGGCTTTTACTAACTTCATTGGGCTTCCCGGGCCCAATAACCTTCTTCTCATCCTTAGGGTTCATGGGCCTGCCATAAACCCCTTACTTTCTTAGTTTGCATTACTTCGGGCTTGCGGCAGCCCTTTTTCACTTTTCTACATCATACACTGCCTATAAGATGCTATTTCTCTCTTTTCGGGCCTCTCTAAGCCCACTTGCCTTTTCAATGCGCATTTGTTTATTTCTTAAGCCTGTGGTTCATTATTCTTGCCGCTTGGGCCTGATAGTTTTGCTGCTTGCTTTGCCAATTCTTTGTTGCCCTTGTTATTGGGCTTTCCTTCTTTCCACTAGGATTCTCACAAATGGCCCTCAACACTTACTTTTTCAAATACACTTTCCAACAGACTCTCTATCTTTTCTCTATCTCATTTAAATATTTTTTTTTCATTCTTTCTTTAATCTTTCTTTATTCTTTTTTTAATCTTTCTTTATTTATTCCCAACTATATTTTCTAACTCTCAACGGGTTAAAATTTTAAAATTGTGGTTCGTATTTTTTTTTTCAATGGATCTCTTGAAGCACTCGAGATAACAAATAAAGGCGTGATTGGTTAGAGCATTTTTATCTTTGTTTTCAAAATAGTATAAAAACAGTTTTCAAAAAATTGAACTTGAAATTAGTTTTCAAATAATAATTTTTATATTTTACGTGTTTGGCTCCCATTTTTAAGAACAATTTTCAAAATACTCAAAAAAAAAAAAAAATTGTTTGGGAGACCATATCTGTGGGGACCGGCCCAGAATAATAGGTTGACTGGGCCCTGGACCTGTCCGAGGACTAGTCCGTCCGAGGAGACATCGTGGCCTAGAATCCTTATTTAGGCCTACTGGGGCAAAGAGAACATGTCCAAGGAGGAATTTCTCCTCGGACATTGCAAAATCCAGATCAAAGGTGCATCCCAGCCACTGTAGTCCATCCCCCGAATACGCAAAAAGGAAGGAGACCCAAAATATCTCAGTAAAGGCTGCCACCACCACATTAAATGTATCACAACTACTCTCTTGGCCGCATTAATGAAGAGAAGACCCCTGAACAGTGCTACCTTGGCCACTGCAACTCACAAAGAATTGATAAGGGTGTCTGATGGGACATGTGCTCAAGT
The DNA here is from genome assembly GCF_001633185.2 of Quercus lobata. Lineage (NCBI taxonomy): Eukaryota > Viridiplantae > Streptophyta > Magnoliopsida > Fagales > Fagaceae > Quercus > Quercus lobata. The sequence goes on along the minus strand of NC_044914.1, from coordinate 32,849,535 downwards.
GGGGGTTTAGATGATCAACAAGTGTAAAGCCCAAATGATAGGAGAGGGCCTATATAATATGTAAAAGTCCCCCAAGAGAAGGGGACGAGAGACGGAGAAAAAGATAGGAGAGAACACTGTAGGGAAATTTCATTTGCATGAATCTGTGCCCATTGACCAAGTTTGAGACCTGATCATTTGAGAAGGATCTCTCTTTACTGCTCTCTCCTTTTGTTCTTGTTTCTGTATCTCCTGAACCCATGCACCAAACCGTTTAAGCTAACTGAAACCAAGTTCTTTAACCCATACTCTACAAAAAAATTCATTGTGTAGGACTTTTTGGGTCAAGACTTGACCAACAAGGATTGGGCCACTAAAATCGTGTCCCTACAATTGGCGTCGTCTGTGGGAAGAACTAAAATATCAGTAAGCACAACGGTCGAGCATGGCAGAACTAGGTCCACACCAGGAGAATCCTCACCAAGCTAACCTTCAACAGACAGAATCCATTGAGTCCCAGCAGCAAAATAATCCTGCCAACCCAGGCAGCAGAAGGAATCGTGAGGGAAGCGTACATACTACCCAGACGAGCCAAAGTCATACCCAGATAGGGAGTCACGTATCCCAAAGGCGAAACAGTCATCAGGCCATGCAGCGAGAGATAGATGACCTGAAAAGGAAGTTGCGACGTGCGCAGCGAAAGCGATCTCCCTCCAGCTCAGATACGTCCTCTAACGAGGAGGACGTGAGTTATCGACGGAGATCGAGAACACCCCCAAGTGAAATCTTTTCTTGCGAGAAGGAGTCTCACCCTGTACGAAAGTATGAGAGCCCACCCAACAAGGGTTTGGGAAACGATGCTATGAATAGGGCACTAGACCAAATTTCAAGATCACTCTTCATGTACAGAATTGAAGGGGCTAAGTTGCCTCAACGCTTTAATCAACCAACATTCGCCATCTACAATGGCCGAGCAGACCCGGTGGAGCACGTGAGTCAGTTTAACCAAAAAATGGCTATTTGCTCGCAAAATGAAGCCCTAATGTGCAAAGTCTTCCCATCCAGTTTGGGATCAATGGCGATGAGATGGTTCAACAGCCTGAAGACAAATTCCATAGGCTCATATAAGCAGCTCACTCAGGCTTTCTGTTTTCGCTTTATTACAAATAACAGAGTCCCTCGACCCCTAAGTTCGTTGTTGTCCTTATCCATGCACGAGGGAGAGACCCTGAAGGCGTATTCAGATAGATATTAGGAGATGTATAACGAGTTGGATGAGAACCATGATGATGTCGTTATCAGCACATTCAAAAGCGGTCTCCCCACCGAGCATGACTTAAGAAAATCTCTCACTGGTAAACCAGTTGCTAACGTTCATCAGTTGATGAATAGGATTGACAAGTACAAAATGGTGGAAGAAGATCAGCTACAAGGAAAGGGAAAGGAGAAGATCATTCCCCCCAAAGCGAATGATTTCAGGTCAGAACGATATAACCATAACCAGCCGAGGAGAGATTTTTCGAGACAGGCTGGACAAAGTAACATGCAAACGGTGAATGCCTTGTTCAGAGAGCCAGTACAACAAGTGCTGGAGAAAGTAAGGAATGAACCCTTTTTCAGATGGCTGGGAAAGATGGTTGGAGACTCTTCAAAACGTAACCAGAACCTATATTGCCACTATCATTAGGACCATGGACATACCATTGAGGATTGCAGGAATCTATGGAATCACCTAGATCAGTTGGTCTGAGAAGGAAAGTTACGTCACCTTTTACACCCCTCGAGTGGTCATCCTGACCAGGCAATGCAAGAGCCTCGAAAAGATGTATCCTTAAGACCCCCCACAGGAACGATCCATGTCATCCTCGCCGCTCCAGGAAGAACCGAGTCATTTCCTTCCAGGGTGCTGTCTGTGGCTCGGCTCTCTACCGAAGATGGGGGAAGAGAATTTAAAAGGCCTAAAAAGGGAAGCTCGTTGATATTAGGATTCTCGAACGAGGATAAGAAGGGAACTATCCAACCTCACGACAATGCCTTAGTGGTTACGCTGAGAATCGGGGGCTTCGATGTGAGAAGGGTGCTGGTAGACCCGGGTAGCGCAGTAGTGGTAATGTACCCTGATCTATACAAGGGGCTGAACCTGAGGCTAGAAGATTTGACGGCTTATGACTCTCCCCTTATCAGCTTCGAAGGAAAGATTGTTACGCCAAAAGAGCAGATCAGTTACCCATACAGACTAGGTCAAAGTTGGTGGAGGTGAACTTTATCATGATCGATGCCTACTCGCCCTACACAGCGATAGTAACCAGGCCATGGATCCATGCCCTAGAAGCTGTATCCTCCACACTTCACCAAAAGGTAAAATACCTGTCCAGAGGCCAAGTAGAAGAGATTCGTGGAGATCAAGCCATGGCTAGGCAGTGTATGGTGGCCGCCATCTCACGTCGGTCCAATGCCGAGTCCTCGGCCTCTAAGAACTTATAGCAACCAGCCATCTCGGCAGGGAAGGTCAATGAGCCAGCCAAGGAGATAAGGTGTGAAAGTTTAGAAAATTTTATCGTTGACAATGACTCGGAGAGATTTTTCTAGGTCGGCTCCGAGTTGCCTCCTCAAGAAAAAGAGGAACTGGTCGGATTTCTGAGAAGAAATGTCGATGTGTTTGCATAGGACGCTAACGACGCCCCGGGGGTTGACCCTAGCCTTATTTGTCACCACTTGAATGTTAACCCATCTTCCATTCCAAAGAAGCAACCACCCCGACGTCCCTTGAAGGAACATGCCAGTGCCGTTAAAGACCAAGTGACAAAACTGAAAAAGGCAGGGCTATTAAAGAGGTCTTTTACCCCGAATGGCTGGCAAATACGGTGGTGGTAAGAAAGAAAACGGGGAAGTGGCGAGTCTGCGTAGACTTCACAGACTTGAACAAGGCATACCCGAAAGACCCGTTCTCGTTACCTCGAATAGACCGACTGGTAGATGTGACTGTAGGCCACCCTCGAATGAGCTTCCTAGATGCCTTTCAGGGCTATCATCAGATACCTCTGGCATTAGAGGATCAGGAGAAAACGGCGTTCATGACACCCGTCGGAAACTACCACTATAAGGTGATTCCTTTCGGACTAAAGAACGCAGGGTCAACGTACCAAAGGATGATGATCAGAATGTTTGAACCGCAACTAGGCAAAGTTATTGAAGTCTACATAGATGATATGGTGGTAAAAAGCAAGGTGGTGTCCAAGTATGTGAAAGACCTAGAGATCATTTTTGGCATCTTAAGGGAGCATAAGTTGCGGCTCAATGCTTCCAAGTGTTCATTTGGGGTCGGGTCTGGGAAATTCCTAGGCTATATGGTAACCCACAAAGGGATAGAGGTAAGCCCAGATCAAATCAAAGCGATTAATAGCCTGCAGGCTCCTCGGAATCCAAAAGAAGTGCAGAAACTCACTGGCATGATCGCAGCATTAAACCGGTTCATATCACGATCTGCAGACCGATGTCGACCTTTCTACCTCTTGATAAATAAGTGGAAAGGGTTTAAGTGGTTGGAGGATTGTGTCCGGGCCTTCTAGCAACTTAAGGAATACTTGTCGCGACCACCCATCATGTCTAGCCCTGAGGCAGACGAGGTACTGTTTGCATACATAGCCGTAGCCCCTCATGCTGTAAGCCTGGTACTGATACGGGATGACAATGGGGTACAGCGACCAGTGTACTACGTAAGTAAATCATTACATGAGGCCGAAGTGCGATACTTACCATTGGAGAAAGCAATTCTGGCGGTAGTGCACGCCACACGGAAGCTCCCTCATTACTTTCAGGCACACACGGTCATCGTTCTAACCCAGCTTCCCCTTCGAGCGGTGCTTCGAAGCGCCGACTACACAGGAAGGATCGCCATGTGGAGTGCACTTTTGGGAGCCTTTGATATTAAATATATGCCTAGGTCCTCTATCAAGGGTCAAGTCCTCGCGAACTTAGTCGCAGAATTCGCTGAACCCTCTGTAGAAACAATAACCGAGAAGAAAGACATGGATGGAAAATCGGTTGGCACAATCTCAACATGGGAGACCTTGCGCTGGAAGGTCTACGTGGATGGCGCGGCCAACCAAAGAGGATCTGGAATTGGGCTAGTTTTAATATCACCCGAAGGTATTGCCATTGAGAAATCACTAAGACTCAGGTTCTCGGCTACAAACAACAAGGCCGAGTACGAAGCCTTACTTCAAGGGATGACGATGGTTCAAAAATTGGGCGGAAGGGCAATGGAAGCGTTCTAGGACTCCAAATTGGTCGTTGGCCAAGTGATGGGTGAGTTAGAAGCTAGAGATGCTAGAATGCAAGAGTATCTCGGACGAGTAAAACGCCTGCAGTCGGGTTTTGAATCCTTCGATCTGACACACGTTTCCAGAAGTGGGAACACCCATGCAGATTCGCTGGCCACTCTTGCCACGTCCTCGGTGCATGATCTGCCGTGAATAATCCTTGTCGAGGATCTAGTCCAAGTGAGTTCAATTAAAAGAGACCCAGCTCAGGTCCATCAAGTTAGAAAGAGTCCCAGCTGGATGGATCCTATAATGAACTTCCTCAAAGACGATACATTATCAGAGGGAAAACTAGAAGCCGAGAAGATACGAAGGAATGCTCCTTAGTTTTGGTTGTTGGAAGACCACAAGCTATACCGGCGTTCCTATTCTGGGCTGTACCTATTGTGTATACACCTAGAGGGGTCCGAGTCCCTGCTTGAGGAGCTACATGAGGGAATTTGTGGGAGTCACACAGGAGAAAGATCGCTGGCGCACAGGGCACTCACCCAGGGATACTGGTGGCCGAATATGCAGAGAGATGCCCAAGAATATACGAAGAAGTGTGATCAATGCCAGAGATTCGCCCCAAATATCCACCAACCTGGAGGAATCCTTAATCCCCTCTCTAGCCCTTGGCCGTTTGCTCAATGGGGTCTTGATATTGTCGGTCCTTTCCCTAAAGCAGTAGGGAATAAGCGATACATAATAGTCGGCACCGACTATTTTACCAAGTGGGTAGAGGCTGAACCTTTGGCCAACATCAGGGACGTGGATGCCAAGAAATTCATTTGGAAAAACATTATTACGCGCTTCGGAACTCCTCACACCCTCATCTCGAAAAAAGGTCTTCAATTTGATAGTAAGAAGTTCAAGGAATACTGCAACGAGTTTGGCATCACCAACAGATATTCTACTTCTACCTACCCCCAAGGAAATGGGCAAGCTGAGGCTGTGAACAAAGTCATAGTAAGCGGTCTGAAAAAGAGATTGGATGATGCAAAGGGGAGATGGGTGGAAGAGCTCCCACACGTTTTATGGACCTATCGAACGACGTCGCGACGGTCAACGGGCGAAACTCCCTTTTCAATGACTTATGGGGCCGAAGTTGTGCTCCCAATCGAGAACAGCTTCCCCACATTGAGGTCTAGCACCTTTACCCCAGAAAACAATGACAAGTTACTAGGGAGAAGTCTAGACTTAGCTGAGAAAAAAAGGGAAAAAACGATGATCCATATGGCCTATTATCATCAGAAGCTAAAGCGGGGATATGACGCCAATGTAAGGCTGCGACTTCTAAGTCCAGGCGACCTCGTAATGAGGAAAATTCTCGGCAGCGCTAAGAACCCTTCCTGGGGCAAGCTGGGACCCATCTGGGAGGGACCGTATCGCATCACATCTGTGGCCGGAATAGGTGCCTATTACCTAGAAGACTTAGATGAAAAAACTGTACCTCACCCGTGGAATGTAAATAATCTAAGAAGATATTATTACTAATGAAAACGGCTCTGCCTATGTTTCGTTCCATGATCATCGCATTGGTCCATTTCCATCTATCCAAGTTTTAAACAGAACCTAAGTCCTGCATGGATCCTCGGACCACAGACTTAGGGGAAATTAACAACTTATGGCATTTATCTAAGTTTTAAACAGAATATAAGTCCTGCATGGCTCCTCGGACCACAGACTTAGGGGAAATTAACAACTTATGGCATCTATCCAAGTTTTAAACAAAACCTAAGTCCTGTATGGCTCCTCGGACCATAGACTTAGGGGAAATTAATAATTTATGGCATCTATCCAAGTTTTAAACAGAACCTAAGTCCTGCATGGCTCCTCGAACCACATACTTAGGGGAAATTAATAACTTATGGCATCTATCCAAGTATTAAACAGAACCTAAGTCTTGCATGGCTCTTAGGACTACAGACTTAGGGGAAATTAATAACTTATGGCATCTATCCAAGTTTTAAACAGAACCTAAGTCCTGCATGGCTCCTCGGACCACAGACTTAGGGGAAATTAATAACTTATGGCATTTATCCAAGTTTTAAACAGAACGTAAGTCCTGCATGGCTCCTCGGACCACAGACTTAGGGGAAATTAATAACTTATGGCATCTATCCAAGTTCTAAACAGAACCTAAGTCCTGCATGGATCCTCGGACCACAGACTTAGGGGAAATTATTAACTTGAGGCACCTCTACAAGTTTTAGACGGAAACTAATGACTTACAACTCTTGTGCGATTCCAAGAGGAACAATATTAGTAAACATTAGAAGAGAAAGGAGAAAAGAACATTTTATATTAATAAGCCGGGGTCAATACAAAGAGAGGTCTCTACAAAAGAACAAAAATAAGACAACTCTCATTAAAAAAAAAAAAAGGGTACAATAATTAAAAACCTAAGATCTAAGCCTTAGCAGGAGGATTCTCTTTCTGCTCTGGCTGAGGAGGAGGAACCTCGGAGATGGATTCCTTGGCAGGATCCTTGGCTTTATCAAGCACAGGGATGACATCAGGAATAGCCATGGCCTGCTTAGAAGCTTTAGGGGCGCCATCAAGATTCTCTCAGATCTCCGACGGAAAGAAAACCTTCTCGGGCAACCTCAGCGCCGAGTCTGCAGGAATTCTTGCAGTATCAAGGGCATGAGCCCATGAGATGCTGTAATACTTCCTGCATACCTCTGGAATCTCCTCAGAGAGCCTGGCTTCAGTCTCCTCAGCCCCAAGTTGATAAGAGGCCTTCTTTTCAGCCTCGGCTGCTTCCCGAGCTAGCTGAACCTCTTCTTTAGCCAGCCGGACCTGCTCCTCGGCTTTTTGTAGCGTGGCCTTGAGATCCAGCACTGTTTGTTTTTCAGTGGCAAGGCTGGTCTCAGTCACGTACAATTTTTGGCGTTGGTCCTCCGCTTGGGTTTCAGCGTTCTTCAAGCCGGCCTCAGCACTCCGGCGTTTTTTCTCCGCCTCTTTGAACTTCTCCGCAAGTTCAAAGTTCTCTTGCTTGAGGGACCCCACGGTTTTCTCCAGCTTTATCTGAAATTAGGCCTCAGCTTCAGTTAAGCTGTGGTTACTGCGACAGAACTCCTCAGCCACAAACACTTGTTGAGTGATCTGCCAACAAAACAAAAATTGTCTTAGAATACAACAATGTCTAATGATTTAACGAAAGGGTAGAAGAGTCACTTACCATTGCAAAGTCCCTCTTAAGGGATAGAAAGAGCTCGGGCTGAGAGAACCGCTTGTAGGCCTCCATATCCCGAGGGAGAAGTACTGGCTGCTCCAAAGCCTCAACTATGTACCCTGCTCGACCCCTGTTGTATTCTCGGACCGATGTAGTGTAAGGGATAGCAACCCCATCTAGCCCCAACTTTGGGCTCCAAGTGCGCGGTTGAACACGCACTTCAGCCCGGTTCTCCTCCTCTTGGCTCTCTACGGAGGAAGCCCTTTTATTCTTTTGCCCCCGGGTGGTTTTTTGCTGCTTGCCCTGGCGGGGCACCACCTCGCCTTCTTTAGGGATTTCAGCCGGCCTTTTCTTTTTTAGGTTCGGGTTAACCTTGAGGACAAGGTCAGAAGGAACCTGAGGAGCGACTGGAGGAAGGTCTTGGGTCTGCGACTGAGCAGGCACCTTCGAAGATTGACTTTTTCCTCGGGAGGACATTAATTCTCGTAAGGTTTTTCCTTTGCCAGCCATATTGTCTACCTTGTTGTCTGAAGAGTCATCCGAGCAGGCTATAACAATCGAAGCGCCGACCACGGAGTTTCGATCCTGCTCTCCTTCAAGGTCTGAAAGCTCAATCAAAGGGGTTTTATGAATCTCCTCTTCAAAATAGAACTCGTCTATCTCCTCCTCAAGAGGAAGACGAGATGATTCGGTCTCTCCTTCAACTGGCGCAGCAACTTCAAGGTTGTTTGGCGGGGGCAATTGCACGATTGGTGGAAGATTCCGAACACCAGGTAACACGACTGGCTTAAGATCTTGTCGGGTCAGAAACTTGGGCTTGTATACATCAATCCTAGCCAACCTTGGACTACCAGCTCTTATGGCGTGGCCGATGGCTTGGAAGGAGCAGGTTAGGGGTTGGTAGCCCAAAACCAAATGAGCTGCGTGTAACTGCCCGTCCTCGGTAACGTAGATTTCCGACCTCAACAGGTAGTTCAAGGCCGGAGGCCGGAACGTTTACGTGGCTCAGCTTAGGAGCAACTTGAGCCTTATCTGCAAAATATCCGAGAAGAAGATCAGAGCTAAGTCATAAAATTTTTTCGATTCTTTAAAAAAAAAAAAAAAAAAAGAATCTAAAAAGCTAAGCCCCCTCCCTAAAGGATTGGCCTTAAAGGCGTCGCACCTGGAATTCCTGCCTTAGTTGGACAATGAAAACCATCGCTCCACTCTCCTGAGGCAATGAGGAAATCATCCTTCATAGTCTTATTGGATATGGGGAGGCAGGAGATTAGCCTAACGACCTCGGACCGAGATTTTAGGTAATACCCTCCCTTCTCGACGTAATGGCACTCGTACAGGTGAACCACATCATACCAGGTCAGGCCTAGAACCATCCGCTCATTAAAGACATCTATGCAGCCTAATACCCTGAACATGTTTGGAGCGCACTGATGCGGTGTCAACCTATGGTGGAACAAGTAGTCCCGGGTAATCCTACGCATGGGGAGTGTCATTCCTCCTTCTATAAAGGCAATCATAGGAATGATAACTTCACCCATATTTCTATCCATCAATACTCCTTCTGGGGGACAGTACCGCAGAACCACCCCTTGCGGGATGTGGTATTTTGCCCTAAAAGTCTCCATGGCAGCTGGAGTGTCTACTAAATCTTTGAATCTACCCATCTAAGTTGAACTGGAGGGATGGGAATAAAACTGAGGAGAAAATTGAAATCCGAGGAGAAATTCGAAGCAATGAAACGAGCGGAACTTACGAGTATCTTCACAAACGACCAGTAAGATGCTTGAAAATCTCTTCTAGGAAGGACGCTTCACAGAAACGGTTATGGAAATCTGAAGAATGGAAGTGTTCGTAGATCTCTGGGCGCTGGAGTTCTCTGGACTTCTGATATGCAGATAAAAAAAAAAAAAAAAAAAAAAAAAAGCCTCTCTAGTGCTTTATATAGCAAGAGGGAGAAAGAAAATCACTCCCGCTCAAAAATTAATGGAAAAATGCTGGCCGTCAGATCTACGCCTCGCCGTTGGATAAAGGAGACATAAAGCTACTTGGAGTAAATGGCCGCGCCTCGTAAATTGTAGCGCGTCAAAAGTAACTGCTCGCATGCGCGAACCAAGATCTCATTAATTCTATCCTTTGTGAATGTCAAAACCCCGTTTTTCTCCTCGGAAGGAGATCAAAAACCGAAGTTTTGAGAGGCTATTATGAGGACCGACCCAGAATAACAGGTTGATTGGGCCCTGGGCCCGTCCGAGGACCAGTCCGTCTGAGGAGACATCGTGACCCAGAATCCTTATTTAGGCCCATTGGGGCAAAGAGAATATGTCCAAGGAGGAATTCCTCCTCGGACATTGCAAAATCTAGATCAAAGGTGCGTCCCAGCCATTGTAGTCCATCCCCCGAATACGCAAAAAGGAAGGAGACCCAAAATATCTTAGCAAAGGCTGCCACCACCACATTAAATGTATTACGACTACTCTTCTGGCCGCATTAATGAAGAGAAGACCCCTGAAGAGTGCTACCTTAGCCACTGCAACTCACAAAGAATTGATAAGGGTGTCTGATGGGACATGTGCTCAAGTAGGGGTTTGGATGATCAACAAGTGTAAAGCCTAGATGATAGAAGAAGGCCTATATAATATGTAAAAGTCCCCCAAGAGAGGGGGACGAGAGACGAAGAAAAAGAGAGGAGAGAACACTGTAGGGAAATTTCATTTGCATGAATCTGTGCCCATTGACCAAGTTTGAGACCTGATCATTTGAGAAGGATCTCTCTTTACTACTATCTCCTTTTGTTTTTGTTTCTGTATCCCCTGAGCCCATGCAACAAACCGTTTAAGCTAACTGAAACCAAGTTCTTTAGCCCATACTCTACAAAAAAATTCATTGTGTTGGACTTTTTGGGCCAAGACTTGACCAACAAGGATTGGGCCACTAAAATCGTGTCCCTACAATATCTATTTTTGAGATTTTTTTAAAAAAATAAAATTTATAAAAAGTAACATGTAGAATATGTAGATTACTTTTTTTTTTTTTTTTTTTTTTTTTGTGGATAATGATAAGGGAATAGAGCTCTTTATTTTTTTTTAATGATAAATTTCAAATTTGAAGTGTGGGAATTCTTTTTGTGATAAAGATAAATTCCTTAATTTAAGAGACAAAAGGGTTTTGATAAATACGTGGGGTCCATTGTTTTCAATTTAATTACAACTATGTCATTAAAAACATTTTCTGTATTCTTAAAACACCTCCTTAGCCATTTTCAAAATCTTGTTTTAAATTAGGAAAATAGGATACAGTTTTTTGAAAACCGTACTTAGAAAAAATTAGCCAAACAATAAATTCAAGTGTGAGACCCACTATTTTATGGATTACAAAACAAAAAACTCTATTTAAATACTCTTACCAAACATGCCCTAATATAGTCATGAGTTGTTAGTTTTTATTCATTCATTATTATTCACTAATTTATCACAAGCTTTTAAAAAAAAAAAAAAAAGTGTTACATCTACAATATTTTCATAACAAATCACATGTGATAAGTTCTTATTGGTTTAATTTGAATCACAATTTAAATTACTTTTTTGCCTATTTATAACAACCAATAACAACCTACTATTTAGAATTTATTGTGAATATATTATGAATATAGCATCCCTTTAAAAATATATATATCTGATCATAAAATTTTTGTAATTATCATTAACCCAATTTTCAACCACACACATACACACTACTTTTTACAACCCATTGTTTCCACCATACACACACACTCCACTATAATTACAAACCAATTCTCCACCACATACCAAAAGTTAAAGAATAAAAAATATCTTCATCTCAAACTCAAAGACTCAAACAGGGAAAGGATTTCAGCATTGAAAAAAAGAAAAAAAAAAAAAACCTAAAGAGAGAGGAAGACTAGGCGACAAACATGGCAAGGAAGACGATCATGGAGATCGGGTGCCAGAGGAGGCTAAGGAAGAGGATGAGGAGCGTGATGAGCATATAGTTCATGCAGTACAAATGGGTCTTTCTCTAGAACCGATTTGCTCCACCTCCACAGCCGCTTGTCCTCCTCTCTATCGCCGACAAAATGCAGTTTTTTGCTTTTATTGTTCGGATTTCATTAGGCGTATGAGAAAGATTGTTTTTGTGTTTCAAATCTTTCGATTGGGTTTTGTGTTTTTGTTCTGATTGTGGTATGTTTTAGTTTGTAACCGTTGAGATTGAGAAGCAAGAGAGATTGAAGAACAAAAGAGAAAAGGGATGAGAGAGAGAGAGAATCATTAACCAATGATTATTTGAAGAGTGAAATATGTTTGGAGTAGCTACGGTAATTGCTACAGTGCTCTCCAACTCAAGAGAGCTACTGTAGCCAATCTAAAAAAAAAAAAAAAAAAAATAGAGATGGAGAGACTATTGGAGCTTGATTTTTCTGTGTTTGCTCTCCAAATAAGGTTTTAGAGAGCCTATTGAAGACGCTCTAATGTCCTTGTCAAGCCTTTTCTCTCAAGATTTCTGCAACACCTCACTACTTTTAGTTTATAATAACTATCTTACTGTACAAAATGCCTTCCTTTCAAGTGTGAAAGAAGGTAAAAATTGGACTTTTGTTTGATGATGAATGGTGTTGTCTATAGAGGGGAAATGGAGTAGATAGTATAATTTTTACTCCACTATTTCCCTCCAGTTATTGTTTTGTATATATATTTTTTATCCTTGGGCACGTTTGAGTTCAAAGTCAAGCTAATAAAACATGCCAAAACTCACATTTGGCGGAAATAAAGATATGAGTACTGATCAACACTCGTGCCTCAGTGACAAGGTTCTGATCAGCACCTATGCCTTGGGCACGTTTTGTATCTAACTTTGTATTTTGGCAGGTTTCTCTCTCTCTCTTTGATTTGTTTAAGGATAATTACAAAATTTAAAGGAATTTTAAAGCTACTAAACAAATGAAACATTATCTTAAAGATCTTATCTTTTAATCTTTGATTTTCCCTCTCATTTTCAAAGAGGGAAAGTCAAAGAATTAAAATCCATGCTTTATGTCTAAATTTTATGATTATTTTTAAAATTTTTAATTACATCCTTATCATAAAAAATAAACTAATGGAATTTTGACATAAAATTAGTTCTAAGTAATCCAATTAAGGATCAATTAAATTGAATTGGTTATAATCACATGGTTTAGGTATTAATGTGCTTGGATGCATATTAACCATTGGTTCTTGATGTGGCTTGATCTTCCGACGGTCGGGGTCCAATCTAAACATTCTTTGTCTTTTTGATCATGATGAAGTTAATTTTGTTTTAAAGTGATGTTTATTTCCTTTGAATGGTAAGAACAGAATTTTTATTTTGGGTTATTTAACACTACGGTTTTACTCCTTTTGTGAGTTCTCGGTTGCAAAATGAAGTGCCTACAATTATCTAGTAAGGTAGGCTGCCTTTACAGTAGTCAACTCAATCGGCCATCCAACAATAGGTTACTCATAATTGCTTTAAGATCCGACCCGCTGAGCCAAGCATGGCCCTTTGCCCCACCCGACTCAACTTAGAGGCATGAAAAATCTATATTTAGGGCAAAGCATTGTAGTTGAACAAAGACTAGTGGAAGTTATTATTTCATTAGTCTTTTCTTTCTCTAAATGAATTTGCATTATTCATTCCTTTTTTGGATTTTGGAATCTTATAAGCATTTTGTTTTGATATATTTAGGTTGTTGTAAAATAGTGGAAGCTCAAATTACCAGGATTGATTGTGAAACTATTTTAGGCTTGTGAAAGATCTTCAAACTAACAATAGGAACAAATAAAATTAATCAAAAAAAAAAAAAAAAAGATACAAAACACCAAGAATTTACATGGTTCAACAATAATCTACATCCTCGGGTGACGACAAACAAATTTCACTATAACAAATTTGAGATAATACAAATTGGTGTAGAGGCACTCTCACAAACCCAAATCCCAGATACACCCAAATAACTCTCTCTTACAAATACAAACCAAAGAACCAAAGTTTCACAAATACCAAATACGAATACCAATTCTAGATGAGTATAAAGGTGCTTGATTAAGTTTGGTTATTCACCTTATTATTGAGTTCATGATGAGCTCAACCTTAAGACTGAATGCAAATTTTATATTCATGATTAGTTCGTTAATTTTCAAAATATTTTTAACTTGTTAATGAGTTACGTTGAGTTAATTAATTGAGCAAGATATACAAGTTTGATTTAAGAAAATTATCTTCTTTAGTGTCATACACTAACCATGTTAAGAGCCACTCCTTTCTAAAGGGGACTGATGAGAATTGTAGAAAAATGTATGAGAATATATGAGATTTGACTAAATTTGAAGCAATCACCCTCCAGTAAAGAGATTGAGAGAGACAAAATGCATTAAGGTAACAACTTTTAGAAATTTTTTTTATGAAAAAAAAAAAAATTTTTTGACAACTTTTTATATTTTCTATTAAAGTGATATTAAAAATTTTCTAAAATGACCACCACACAAAGTTCTTATGAGATAGGGGTAATGGTCGAAATTCAAATCTCTAAAAGAGATATTCACACATATATAGACTTAAATTACTAACATTTCTCTCCCCTTCCAAAAAAAAAAAAAAAATTAAACCCTTGTCCTCAAGGTTTTATCGTATTCTTTAATGTCAAACATACCAAAAATATATTTTAAGGCATGCACCGATTGCGATTGACCAAATAAGTAGTACAAACAATTATTAAAAAGAAAAAATAGTACAACCATATCATCACCATAAAAGTAATACAACCACAAACCAAATTATTATTATTTTTTTAAATGCTGTCAAAAAGAAGAAAAAAAATTAGTACAACTGTAACTATTAAGGAAATTAACCTTAGGTAATTTTGTAAATTTTGACGAAATTTCTAAATACTAAAAACCACATAGAATTTTTTTGTTTATTTTGATATTTTTACTTTAAAAAATATTTACGGATTACATGAACAGTACACAGTACACAAGATTCAAAGAAAAATAACATAAACACAAGCTCAAAAACATTATTCAAACTCCACCTAAATATTAGTCAACACATAGTGGAATATCTGTCTCAATTACTAAGAAATTACCAAGAAGCTATCATGCACCGAATTCCTTTTTCCCCCAACATCTCTAAAATGATATGCAGAGAAACTTCTCGTAACAAGTACTATACATATCATGCACCAAATTCCTTTTTCCCCCAACATCTCTAAAATGATATGCAGAGAAACTTCTCGTAACAAGTACTATACATACACGAATGAAATTGTTACAAGCATTGCATATTCTCCATTAGCGTTTAGCATTACTCTGCCTCTCTTCGCAACAACCCTAAACTCTCTTTGTGTTTTCACCAAATAACTAAATAAACAAAGAAACTCTGTGTTTTTTAGTCTTCCAGTTCAAACACTCTCTTTTCTCTCCATTAGGCTCCATTGTCATGTCTACGTTGAGGTTTCGAAAGCCTAGCGAGATTGATATATGTGATGAAACACAAGAAGACTGGTGGTCTGCCTCCAAGACCCACAAGCGGAGATGGAGAATGGCTTTCACGGCCATATCTTTCACCAGGCTCCTTTTTTCCTTGTCCAAGAAAGTCCTCGACAAGGATGGCTCTCTCTTGCGCACCCTTTCCTACGTTGCCATTGACGTGCCGCGTATCAACGAGGACTCCCCACTTGACAACAAAGCTGTTACATTACTTACTGTTGATCCAACAAAGCTTCGTGACATGGTAAGGGATAAAAACTTTGAGTCTCTAAGTGAATTTGGAGGAGTTCAAGAACTTGCTTTCATTCTTGAAACTGATGTAAAAAATGGTATCAATGGTGGTGAGGCTGATCTTATTCATAGACAGAATGTTTTTGGTGCCAATAAATATCAAAAACCACCACCAAAAAGGTTTCTAAATTTTGTGTTTGATGCGTTAAAAGATTTTACTATTGTAGAGTTCGGATGTGGTCTACTCTCTCTTGGCTTTGGTATCAAGCAACATGGCTGGAAAGATGGGTGGTATGATGGTGGGAGTATCATTCTTGCTGTCGTTTTGGTTGTTGTTGTGTCCGCAGTGAGTAACTTTAAACAATCAAAGCAATTTCAGAAGCTTTCAACAAAGAGTAGTGATATAAGAGTCGAAGTTGTGAGAGAAGGGAGGCGCCAACCTATATCAATATTTGATGTTTTTGTGGGAGATATTGTGTGCTTAAAGATTGGTGATCAGATACCCTCTGATGGGTTATTCGTGGAAGGGCATTCCTTGAAGGTGGATGAGTCTAGCATGACGGGTGAAAGTGATCACATTGAAATCAAGGAAGGGAATCCCTTTATGTTATCAGGCACAAAGGTCACGGATGGCTTCGGTTTCATGCTTGTCACTTCTGTGGGCATGAACACAGCGTGGGGCGAGATGATGAGTTCAATAAACCGTGATTTGAATGAGGAGACGCCATTACAAGTACGCCTCAACAAGCTAACTTCTTATATTGGGAAGATTGGACTGTTGGTGGCTGCACTTGTTCTTCTGGTTATGTTGATTCGGTACTTCACAGGGAACACAAGAGATGACAAGGGAAACAAGGAATTCAATGGCAGCAAGACAAAGTTTGATGATGTGATGAATGTAGTAGTGAGCATTGTATCTGCTGCTGTCACTATCATTGTAGTGGCTATTCCAGAAGGCTTGCCACTGGCTGTTACTTTAACTCTGGCTTATTCTATGAAATGCATGATGGCTGATCATGCTATGGTCCGGAAACTATCATCTTGTGAGACAATGGGCTCAGCTACAATAATCTGCACAGACAAAACAGGCACTCTAACACTAAATGAAATGAAAGTTACAGAGTTTTGGCTTGGAAAGGAAGCAATGAAAGATGACAGTTCTGCAGGTTTGGCAGGTAATATTCTCAAACTACTAGAACAAGCAGTTAGCTTAAACACAACTGGTACAATTTACAAACCACATTCTACATCAGTTCCTGAGATTTCTGGTAGCCCAACTGAGATAGCAATTCTTTCTTGGGCTGTATTAAATTTGGATACGAGTATTGATGACATAAAGCAGAATTATCACACAATCCATGTAGAGGCCTTCAATTCAGAGAAAAAGAGAAGTGGGGTTTTGGTGAAGAGGAACAATGAGAAAACCATTCATACTCATTGGAAGGGAGCTGCTGAAATGATACTGGCAATGTGTTCATCTTATTATGACAGAGAAGGGGTGCTGAAAGTAATGGATGAGGACGAAAGGTTGCAGTTTGAGTCTATTATTAAGAATATGGCACAAAAAAGCTTGAGATGCATTGCATTTGCCTACAAAGAAGTTGAAGAAGAAAGTGGACAAGTTCTTGAGAAGCTTGACGAAAATGGGCTGACATTATTAGGGTTAGTTGGCTTGAAGGGTCCATGTCGGCCAGAAGTCAGTGCAGTTGTAGAGTCTTGCAGAGCTGCTGGAGTGAATATCAAAATGATCACCGGTGACAATGTGCATACAGCAGAGGCTATAGCTCTTGAATGCAAGATTCTCAATCCTGATGATGATTTGGGTAATGAAGCTGTAGTTGAAGGGGTGCATTTTAGAAATTACTCACCTGAAGAGAGAATGGAAAAGATTGATAAAATCCTTGTAATGGCCAGGTCATCTCCTTTTGACAAGCTTCTTATGGTACAGTGCTTGAAGCAGAAAGGCCATGTTGTTGCAATCACAGGTAATGGAACCAATGATGCACCTGCACTAAAGGAAGCTGACATTGGGCTTTCCATGGGTATCCAGGGAACTAAAGTGGCAAAAGAGAGCTCAGATATAGTCATCTTGGATGACAATTTTACCTCTGTGGTAACAGTATTGAGGTGGGGAAGGTGTGTATACACTAACATACAAAAGTTTCTTCAATTTCGGCTCACCGTGAATGTTGCTGCCCTTGTTATCAACTTTGTTGCAGCGGTTTCTTCTGGCAAGG
The DNA here is from genome assembly GCF_001633185.2 of Quercus lobata. Taxonomy (NCBI): domain Eukaryota; kingdom Viridiplantae; phylum Streptophyta; class Magnoliopsida; order Fagales; family Fagaceae; genus Quercus; species Quercus lobata. The sequence goes on along the minus strand of NC_044914.1, from coordinate 32,832,083 downwards.
TCCCTTTGACTGCAGTCCAACTATTATGGGTGAATCTAATAATGGATACATTGGGAGCTTTAGCCTTGGCTACTGAGAAACCCACTAATGATCTTATGGCAAAGCCACCTGTTGGTCGATCGGAGCCACTTATAACCAGAATCATGTGGAGGAATCTCATAGCACAGGCTGTGTATCAATTAACCATCTTATTGGTTTTACAATTTAAGGGAAAATCCATCTTTGGTGTAAAGGAGAGCATTAAGAGCACCCTCATTTTCAATACTTTTGTCCTCTGCCAAGTATTCAATGAATTTAATGCAAGGAAATTGGAGAAGAAGAATATATTCAAAGGGATACTTACGAACAAGCTGTTTATGGCAATTGTTGGGGTCACCATAGTTCTTCAGCTGGTGATGGTGGAGTTTTTGAAGAGGTTTGCCAATACTGAGAGACTGGATTGGGGGCAATGGGGTGTTTGCATTGGACTTGCCGCTTTATCATGGCCAATTGGTTGCCTTGTAAAGTGCATCCCAGTTTCAGGCAAGCAGTTGGGAAACCAAAGAGCTTCTGTGTTCTGAAGCACTAGCCAATATTAGCCCTTAATCAAGTGACATGTCTGTTTTAAGTACTCTTTTTGCATTACCAGAATTCTGTATAAGGTTTCTCAAATTAGGGCATACTTTGATGCAACCTATATTCCCATATAAAAGTAAATAATAAATAAATAAACTGCTCCAGTATGTGGCCAACTTGGCAGGTAGACAGGTTATATATCTCAGACGTACGTCATTCACGTTGCTTCCGAGTTCACAAATTTTACTAAACTAGTCGTTTAACCCGTGCGATGCACAGGTTAAATTACTGAATGAGTTTGGAAGGAAAAAAAAAAAGCATTATATTTGAGTTTAAATAGTTACTATTAAGACTTTAAAAAGAAAAATAGTTAGCAACGTAGCATAGTTGCATGGAATGCTTGTGAGGAGTGATGTGTCAATGGCTATATCTATCCACAACAGGCATTGGAATCATTTTAAAAAAATGTAATCATAAATAGGTAATGTAAGGACTCAATTTGTAACGACCCTAAAATGATCGCATGTTGAGGGCCTAAACAATACAATTTGTAGAGCGTGGGTGTTCAAGAACTAGATTAACTTTTTTTAAAAGTAAAAAGATTCAACCTCTCGTTTATAGATGGATTAGAGCCGATATCACAATCTGTTTTTCTTTGAAACAAATACAGTTCTTTGGCTTTCAAGCTTTCTTCCTGAATGTTCTTTGTGTTGTTTTTTTTTTTTTTTGTTCCAATCCCCTTTTGGATGCTTTTCTTTCATGTTATATACTGCCCTCTTCATTCCATCTTCACCACACACGTGTAGGTTGGGTTCAGGGGATCTCTTTCTGTCCCATCTAACATCTTTTGGAACCTCCTTTTAGCAGTTGTAAGGCTACTTCATCACTATCCAGGCATCACTTCCACATTAATGCGGCTAGAGAGTTGGTTGAGAGGGAATTAATGCAGAGGCAGCTGTTGCCATAGATATTTGTTTGCCTTCTTTCTCTTTTACCTTTGGTCCCTTATCCCACCTTTAGTGGTGACGTAGCTCCGAAGTATGTTTGTAATAAGATGGCGTCCTGATCGTCCTCGGACTTATATCGCTGAGAAGGATTTTGTCTTCGGACGAATACTAAACTCACATTTCGTGATATTCACTCTTCCTTTTGTTTGGTTACCCCAACAACCTGATATGGGCCTCCTTGGACGGATTTGCATCCTCGGATGGGCCACGGCCCAATTAACTTGACTTTAATAATTTCAGTGACTATCCGGCCCCCACAATAGCCCCTCAAAATCTTGCTTTTCGACTCCTTGGGAGGAAATATGGATTTTGACGACATAAGCCCATACCCATTCATGTTTTGGGGCATGCTTCTGACGCTTCGGTATCCCGATCCTGGCAGCATTAAATTTTGGTGACGCCCTTGTCTCCCACATTCGATGGTCAGATGTAAATCGAACGGTATAGGGCCAATCTCGTTTCGTGAGCGGGAATTTTACCACTCATAATTTCTACACGACTATAAAGGCGTTCTCAAATCAATTCTCTTTCTTACCTTCGGTGACCACACAGTTCCAGAGCTCATACACTGAACCTGCCTTTCTCCTTTTTCATCATTTTCCTGGCGTCTACAAATAATCACATCTTGTCCGAGGTCCCTCTTTTAAATCTGTAATTCTTCTCAAAATCTTTACCACTTTTATCTTAAACTCGTTAATTTCTCTTCTAAATCCTCTAGAAAAATGGGAAAAAAGAAGAGTCCATTTTGATGTCTAGTTGAGTCCGAGGAAGGTATCAGAAATTTCCACTCTAAGTATGGGATTCTCTCCACGGTAGGTATGAGATATGCAGCCCAAGGGGAATGGGTCGATGCTAGGCAAACAGGGGAAGTAGTTATTCCTATGATTGCCTTCATAGAAGGCAGGATGACCATCCCCATGGGTAGTATTACTAGGAGCTACCTTAGTTTCTTTAGGTTATCCCCTACCCAGTGTGCCTCAAATATGTTTAGGATCCTGGGGAGCATAAATGCTTTGAATGAGAGGATGGACCTAAAACTGACTCACCATGATGTGAATTGGGTGTACAATCTCCACCACTTGAAAGGGCAGGGGTATTATCTCAGGTCGAGATATCCTGAGGTGAGACTGATCCAGTGCCTTCCCACTTCGAATAAGAACCTAAAAGAGGATTTCCTTATCTTCTCCAGGGAATGGCACAATGGTCTGCCATGCCCCACAGTGGAAGGAGTATCAGGTGGGAGTATAGTCAGAGATTCATAACGTTTGGTTTATATATACATTTTTTTTTTCTCGGTATTCCTACCTCTAACAACGCTTTGCTTTAATTCAATGCTTTTGCAGATAGACGTTATACAAAGCCCAACCTTAAGTTAGTCAATAAGGCGAGCTTGGACAAGGTATTGAAAGCCAAGATATATGTGAACGAAGCTGACGGCCAGCTCCAAACAGCACATTTAATCCTCAGCTATACCCCCCTATCATCCGCTTTCCAGGCGCCGAAGTACGTGATTAGAGCCCGCGATCCTCGGCTTCACCATATTAGTGTTACCTATAAAGGGTTTATAGTTCCAGAAGGTATTCCACTTCCCCAATATACGTCCCGTACCAAGCCTCTTTTCGTGGACAAAGTCTCGGTAGGAGCCTCTTCATCCCAGCTTACCCCCGGAGAAGAGGAAGTAGAAGAGAGAGAGGAAGAGGAAAAAGACGAGGAAGAAGTTGTAGAGGCCTCTGACTCCTCGGACGACTTTGGGATTTTTGATCAATCCATAAACTCCGAGGAGGATCCTGACGAGATGGGGATACAGAGAAAGCCCCAAAGAAGCTTGTTGGAGTTGATGGAAGGTCAACCCAGGAAGAATGCGCCGGCAAAATCAACACAATCCCAGGTTCCATCTCTTCCCACTAGGTCTCCTCCTCCGGCTCCTCGCCAGCCTTCTCGTCAACCTCCTCAGCCAGCCCGTCCTAATGCTGCCGAGTTAAAAAGGCGTAGGGAGCAAAAGGGCCAAGAGATGGTAGACGTTGGCAAGTCTCGTCCTACTCGTGAGGAGAATGCCCAACGAGCTGCAAAGCAGCAAAAAACCAGGCACCAAGCTTCGCGGGGCTAGGAGAGATCTGATTCCCAACTTTTTGAGCCATAAACATTTTTGCCAACACCTATACACGGCGGGGAGCCCCTACAAGATGATGCATCTATAAGGGACTTCAACGGTGGCATAGGGTGTCACATAGTCTCGGCCATAGAGGAGGCCTTATTGCTCCCAAAAGATATGGCTGAAATAAAGAATATGAGGAAGAATGAACTCATCCTCGATAATAAAAGATACTTGGGCATGGTAAGAAGCTGGCTTTTTTCTTCTTTCCTTTTACGATCATTACTTACCAACATGTACTTTTCACTGACCATAACGTTAACCTCTTTCCTACAGATTATCCAAAATACTTTCAAGCTGGATGAGATGCTTAATATCTGTTCCAATCAGCTAGATGATGAAAGGAAGAGACGGGTAACGGCTGCACAAATCTTGTCCAAATTTCAACAGGACTTGGCCGATGTGAAGAAAAAGTTACTTGCTGAGGAGCAAGCTCGCAAGAGCGTCGAGTCGGCCCTAGAAGGCTATCAAAAGCAGGCCGAGGACTAGGGGAACCGCTTGCATGAGGCGAATGTCGAACTGAAGAAGGCTCAGGAACAAGTCCTAGTTCTTAAGAAGCACTCGGAGGATACCTAAAAACTAAGAGAGCAAGCTGAAAAGTCCAGGGAAGAAGCTGAGAAAGCAAAAACTGAGGCCGAATGGGCAATGAATGAAGTTGAGCAGAGAGGCTATGAGGTTGGTATAGCTGAGACTAAGGAGGCTTTCAAAGCCGAGGTTCCAGCGGTGTGTCGTATCTACTGCGAAAAAACTTGGGATGAGGCCCTTAACCGAGCTGGGGTTGAGGCTTCGTCTGAGTTACGGAGGCCAAAGAACGTATTCTATCCTGAGGCGATCCGTCCCTCAGCTCCTCCACCCCATCAAGCTAAAGCTTCTCTTTCAATCATTAATCCCAATGAGGAGGTTTTGCCTCAAAGTTTTCCTCCCTCGGGCCAGCCAAAACCAGCTAAAGGGGGTATTGCCCCTCCAGGAGCTTCCTCGGACAAGACTGCAACTGCTTCAGAGGCAGAAACGGCCTCCCAAAGTTTTCAACAGGATTTGGCTTCCACCGTCTTGCCAATTAGGGGAGCTACTAAGGATAAAGAGGAAGTCACTACCATAGAGGCAGACAAATCAGCTAGCCAGGCCCCGAAGATCCAATTTAAATTGAAAAAGTAGGATTTGTTTTGTAGTCTGATTAGAAATTTTGTAAGGACTCTCATGTTTATTTTCTTACTGCTCTTGCTGCTTTATATTATTTTTGTACTTGTTCACTGTGTTACTGTAATTTGGATGGGTTCATTTTGACTATCCTTTGTTTGCATGGGGAAGTTTTACTTATAAACATCGCCAATTGGCAATTAAAAATGGATGATTAGCATTAATACTGCGGGGTCTTGGGGAGACATTTTAGATACGCACGTATTCTTTCCAATCAATGGAAGCTTTTTATAAAAAGTTCAAAAACTGAATAAAATTGCGCCTTCAGTACTTTCGTTGTACATTAAATGTCATTCATAGATTTCTCTTTAGTACTTCAATAGATGTTATAGGGCATTAATTTCTACTAATTTTGTGATCCGAGGACCTGACACAACTTAGTTTTTGTTCAACACTTCAATACACATCATAGGGTGTTAATTTTCACTAAGTTTGTGGTCCAAGGACCTGACATAACTTAATTTCTGTTTAATACTTCAATACATATCGTAGGACGTTAATTTCCACTAAGTTAGTGATCCGGGGACCTGACATAACTTAGTTTCTATTTAACATTTCAATACATATCATAGGACGTTAATTTCCACTAAGTTTGTGATTCGAGGACCTGACATAATTTAGTTTCTGTTTAACATTTCAATACATATCATAGGACATTAATTTCCACTAAGTTTGTGATTCGAGGACCTGACGTAACTTAGTTTCTATTTAACATTTCAATACATATCATAGGACATAGGAACACAGGATGTATGGTTAACGTAAACTAAAAGAAAAACTCGAATTGAACTACTTTTATTAATAATAATACCTCTTGAGATTACTTACATTCCAAGGATGAAGTACAGCTTTTTCATCTAGGTCTTCTAGGTAATAGGCTCTAATCCCGGCTACAGAAGTAATCCGATAAGGCCCTTCCCAATTAGGCCTTAATTTTCCCCAATTTGGATTCTTGGTGGTTCCCAAAAATTTTCTCAACACCAGATCTCCTATTGCTAACGGCCTCAGCTTCACATTACTATCATAGCCTTGCTTGAGTTTATGCTGGTAGTAAGCCAGTTGAACCATCGCGCTCTCCCTTCGCTCCTTGATCAGGTCCAAACTTTTCTCCAACATCGCGTCGTTATTATAAGAGGAAAACATATTGGTCCTTAATGTTGGGAATCCAGTTTCCAGGGGGATGGCGGCCTCGGCCCCATAGGTCATGGAAAAGGGAGTCTCTCCCGTTGAACGTCGGGGCGTTGTTCGATATGTCTAGAGAACATGTGGCAATTCTTCCACCCATTTTCCTTTTGCATCATCTAGCCTCTTCTTAAGCTCATTGACTATTACTTTTTTAACAGCTTCAGCTTGCCCATTCCCTTGAGGATAAGCCGGAGTAGAATATTTATTTCTTATACCCAAGTCCGAACAATATTGCCTAAAGGCATTGCTATCAAATTGAAGTCCATTATCCTAGACAAGAGTGCATGGAGTTCCAAATCGCGTGACAATATTCCTCCAAATAAACTTCTTAACATCTACGTCTCTGATGTTAGCCAAGCACTCAGCTTCGACCCATTTAATGAAGTAATCTGTGCCGACCAACAGATACTTTTTGTTTCCTAGGGCTTTAGGAAAAGGGCCGACAATGTTCAGCCCCCATTGAGCAAAAGGCCAAGGGCTGGAGAGAGGGTTAAGAATTCCTCCTGGTTGGTGGATATTTGGAGCGAATCTTTGGCACTGATCACATTTCCTAACATACTCCTGCGCTTCCTTCTGCATATTTGGCCACCAATATCCTTGTGTGATGGCTCGGTGTGATAGAGACCTTCCCCCTGTATGACTTCCACAAATACTTTCGTGCAACTCTTTTAGGATTGACTCTGACGTCTCATGAGGCACACAGAGCAGGTACGGCCCAGAGAAGAACCGTTTGTATAACTTTTTGTCCTCAGACAACCAGTACCAAGGAGCTTTCCTCTGTATTTTCTCAGCTTCTACTTTCTCTTCGGGCAAGATGTCACTTTCAAGGAATTTCAATATGGGATCCATCCAGCTCGGCGCTAGACTGGTTTGATAAACTTGGCAAACGTCCTTTTCTAGTGAGGTGGGGGTACG